>NC_061120.1:7966400-8066305 GCF_002878395.1 Capsicum annuum | reverse complement strand
CCGGATGAAAATTGTCAGGTTGACAATTTTCATCCGGCAGCAGCAGGGCCCTCCTCAGCCTTGCTCGGAAGTCGGCCAAATCCCTCTGGAGTTGATCAAACTGCCGTTGAAATTGCTGTAAGGACTCGATATGAACCTTCTTGTACGAATCTGGATCTGACATATTAGTATATTAAGTATAGTAGAATGAATGAGAGTGAGTGAGAGTGAGTGAGGAGGTCGGAGGGACCTATTTATAAAATGATTGAGAATTGGAAGGGCTAGACTTAGTCAAATAAAAAGCCACAACTGTTCATATCCCTTAAAAGGAAAAATTACATAAATCTCATATTTAAGACACCATATTACACAATATCCCTTAATGTTATAAAAAATTACATAAAATCCCGGATTCATATTTACTAGTGATACATATGCTATATGTATCACTGCTTAACATATGTATCACAATTCAAAATTCGGGATAAAATATAATTAGCAAACTATCCGGGATTTAATGCAATATTGCTGAAACCATCCGAAATTTATGTATTATGTGTGTTACTTAAATAATACTGGTGACTTTATTAATAAGTAAATTAGAAAAAAAAAAGATCTAAATACAATATTTTATCTTTTTGTTGTATTTTCAAAAGATAAAGATTGGTAATCTGTTGCAAAATATATTTCACTTGTCAGATAACTTACAACATTTAGACAATCTGTTGCAACAGATGGATATATCAGTTTACTTTTCCTTTAGCTGTGGCGTCTGTTGCAACTTGTTAGTCATCTGTTTATTCAATTTCATCGAGAGCAATCGATTTTTCTAAACACTTCTTGGCCAAATTCAATTTTTGCTCTTGGATTGCTTCTTTTTTTTTTCTTTGCATCCTTCAACCAAACTTAATTTTTGCTATTGGATTGAGGGAAAAATTTGAATTTGGAGGCCAGCTTGAAGGATGCAAAGAAAAAAAAAGAAGCAGTCCAAGAGCAAAAAATTGAGTTTGGCCAAGAAGTGTTTAGAAAAATCTATTGCTCTCGATGAAATTGAATGAATAGATGATTAGCAAGTTGCAACAGACACCACAGCTGATGGAAAAGAAAACTGACATATACATCTGTTGCAACAGATTATCCATATGTTGTAAGTTATCTAACAGATGGAATATATTTTTCAACAGATTACCAATATGTTTCTTTCAGAAATACAACAAAAAGATAAAATGTTGTATTTAGATCCACTTTTTTAATTTACATATTAATACAGTCACTAGTTTTATTTAAGTAACACCACACATAACACATAGATCCCGGATAGTTTACGTCAGATGTGGAGTCTGTTGCGTCAGATATGGAGTCTGATGCAACAGATATGGAGTCTGTTGGAATACATAGCAGCCTTGCTGGTTGTTTGATTTGTTCCATTAGTTTCTCCATCTGTTGAAACATCAACAACAACATAAACTACAAACAACAAATAAAAAGCATCAATAATAAAGAAAACACCAACATTTGTTCCAACAACATCATCAACTACAAAGAAGCATACATCCTATGTTCCAACACTATCAACAATAAGGGACGAACTCACATGGAGTCCTCCGGGTATGCGAGCACAGACTGAACTCGTATCAAACTTTATATACGTATGTGGAAATAAAGAAACTAACGTATATAATCTAAGCAGTGAGCACCTATAGTAAGAGTTGTTTGGTTAGCCTAGTTGTTGTTTATGGGTGCTTAAGGCTATTTATTTCTTTTGGTCTTGAGTTCAATTCCCACTCAGCACATATTTTTTAAATTTTGGTAACCAACTCTTCTCTTCTTATTCACTTTAAACTTTTTATGTTTTTCTCCCTTACTCTTTGTGTTGATTGTTCGGACTCCACTATTTTTAAGCTAAGAAGCACCCACCATCTAAACCACACCACATCGCAAGTTCCAATAATGCCAAACCCACCAACAACACCACACTACAAGTTTCAACAATGCCAGCCCCACCAACAACATCAATAACAGCATCAACAACAAAGAAACAAACAAAATACATAAAAATGATACTTCCAACAAGGCTTTTAAAATTCTCCTAACAGATGACTTTTTTTCGCATCTTATAATAAAAATTCTCGATATGTTTATTCAACGATTAAAAGTTCCTTCAAATTTTTTAAATAAATATGATATGGGAAAATGGTAATTAAATAAACAAAAAGATGTAAATAAAGTTGCAAGAAGAAGACAAGAATGAAAGAGCAATAATGAATCTATCATACAATGTCAAAAGGGGGTCAAAACAACAATATTAGTTGAGGAATATAAGATATGGATATCTATCAGTTTAGATCTGAACAAAAATTTTTGAGAAAGAGGAGAGAAAAAAAGGTTGTGATAACCCTAAAGAGAATAGAAAGAAAAAAGATGAGAGATTTAGGGCTGAAGGAGAGGAGGGACGAGATGAGATAATTCTAATTTCTAGATGTACTACCCTTAATATTAAATGACTAAACAAAGTGTATTTATTCAAATTTATATTTACAAAGGATAATTAATAAGGCTAATTTAGTAGTAAAATAAACCCCTAATTAATATTTTCTTGATGGGAGTGCCAAGTCAATATGAAAAGGAAGAAATATTAGGGGTTTCAATATTCATTAATTAATATTCACTAATAATTTGAGGGGCACGAGGAAGAAAACAGGTGACATTGAAAAGACAGGACAAGACTACTCAATGAGACTTTTGAGTTATCCAAGAAACATAAACATTTTTACCGCCTTTAGTAGTACTACTACTTTATCTACTCGGACAGTAGCTTGCTTTAAAATTAAAAGAAAATAAAAAGATTTTCAAACAGACATGTCGTTTGTTGCAACAGATTTAGATATCTATTTGAGATATTCCAATAGCTCAGTCATCTGTGACAATAGATGGAAATGTCATTTGATAACTAAATTAGAAACGTTATCTGTCACAACAGATATCAATATCTGTTTGAAAATTTCCAACACCTCAGTCATCCGTCATAACAAATGCAAACGTCTATTTGATAATTAAATAAGAAATGTCATCTGTTGCAACAAATATTGTTATCTGTTTGAAATTCTCCAACAACTCAGTTATTTGTTGCAACAAATTTTATTGTAATTGATTTAGAATGAACTAAGGATGAAAGAATGAGCTCCTTATTAACTTAATGTTAAGATTAATAATAGTACCTACATCGATCTAGGTGGAACTAGGGATGAATGAATGAATGAGCTCATAGGGTCAATTACAAATCTAATTGAGTCATTGCATATGCATGGTGTTAGTATTGTATTCATCCCGACCCGAGTCGTCGATCGATCACTCTGAGTTGAAATGTGTTCTCATTAACTTAATGTTAAGATTAATAATAGTACCTACATTGATCTAGGTGGAATTAGGTATGGATGAATGAGAACAAAGGGTCAACTACAACTTCAATTGAGTTTTTTGGCAATTGCATGATGAGACGGTACTGCATTCCTCCCGACAAGAGTCATCGATGGATCACTCTGAGACGAACCGATTCTTACTACCTCGTATGTTCAACTAATACCTTAATTGAATAATCTAGGACTAGGGGTGAGTTCTCATAGGGTAAACTACAACTTCAATTAAGTCTTTTAGTAAATGCACAATGAGACGGGACTGTGTTCTTCCCAAAAAGAGTCGTCGATCAATCACTCTGAGCTGAACTGATTCTTACTACCTCATATGTCTAACTAATACCTTAATTGATTAATCTAGGACTAGGGGAGAGTTCTCATAATGTCAACTACAATAGATGACAATGCCTATTTGATAATTTACAACAGATGGGTAATCTATTGCAACATATGACTCAATCCATTTGATAATTTACAACAGATGGATAATTGTTGCAACTGATGACTTAATCTGTTTGATATCTTACAATAGATGTGTAATATGTTGCAACAGAATACATAATTTGTTTGATTTGATCTAACAGAAAAGACATCTGTTGCAACAGGTTGAGCATTTATTTATATATAACTCAATTGAGTTCATATGTTAGACTAATACCTTAATTGAATATGAGTTCTCATAGGTTCAACTACAACTTCAATTGAGTCTTTTGTCAATTGCATTATGAAACGGTACTGCGTTCCTCCCGACCAAAGTTGGTAATCAATCACTCTGAGCTGAACCGATTCTTACTACCTTATATGTTAGTCTAATACCTTAATTGATTAATCTAGGACTAGGGTACTAATACCTTGATTGAATAATCTGGGACTAGGGGTGATTTCTCACAGGGTAAACTATTGATTAATCTAGGACTACGGGTGAGTTCTCATAGGGTCAGCCTCAACAGATGGCAGCGCCTATTTGATAATTTACAACATATGGGTAATCTGTTGCGACATATGACAATCCATTTGATAATTTACAACAGATGGGTAATCTGTCGCAACAAATAACTTAATCTGTTTGATAATTTACATCAGATTCATAATATGTTGTTACCTAATCTGATTGATAATTTACAACAGATGAGAAATCTGGCGCAACATATTAAACATTTGTTTTTTACAATTTCAATTGAGTTCATATGTTAGACTCCTAAATTGATTAATCTAGGACCAGGGGTGAGTTTTCACAAGGTCACCTCCTAGAGTACTCGGCCAACTACAACTTCAATTGTTTTTATATGATTTTAAAAATTACGCATATATTTTATGATTTTAAAAATAATTAAGATCATTTTGGACCAAATTAACATTTTCAAAACTACTTGTCATTCTTTTTCAAAATACAAATCAACCCATACAAAATGTTTCATCATTTCAAATCTTGAGGTCTAACTCTTTCTCTCTCATTCTCACTCAACAATACAGTACATACAACAACTACTCACCAAATTTGCTCAACCCTCCACAACAGATCGCTTTTCTTCTCATTTTCAACCACATAGGTAGTATTTTTGATATCATTCTTGCTTGTATCAGTCATTTTCTTTGTCTTCGTAGGCAATAGAGTTCTAGAAGAGCTCTATATTTGTTTTTTTTATATAAAAAATAAGGAATTTTAAGTTAATGATGAAAAATAAAACTTTTAGTTGTATTATCTTCGATAATGGGTTTACAATTTTGAGTTTTGATGGTAAAATTGTAGGAAGAACTCAAGAAATCCCTAGTTTCCATCGTAGTGTTCCATTAACTGTCGTGGTATAATTGGATGGTATTGGTGGTGATGGTGGTGTTTGTGGTCGTTGTGGTGGCACCAGTGGTGCATTGGTTGGTGGTTTTTGTGGTGGTATCAGTATTCGTGGTGTTTGTTTGTTTGTTGGAATTGGTTGGTGGTGTTTGTGGTGGTGGCTGTTGGTGTGTCGGTATTTGTGGTGTTTGTAATGTATTTTTTAAAATCTATGCATACATCAACTGTAATGTAATTTTTATTTTTCTTTGTCTGTAGGTAAAACATGTCTCCCAAAAGAAAAGAAAGTGAAAGTGGATCAACGTCTGACCATTAAAAAAAAAGGCTACAGTACAGAGGGATTCAGAGGAGCTTTCTAAACAATCTCAGTCAGGAAAAAGTGAAGCTGAGGAGAGATGTGAAAACAATGTTGAGGGAGGTGTACAAGGGTTCGTAGATGATGATGAAGAAAATAAAAGTGAAAAAGAGGAGGAATTGGAGAGTCAGAAAGAGAAAGAGGACCACATTATACGGCTTTCCTTGGGATTTCATGGTAAAATTAATCACTAATTTTACTCATCCATTAATTTATATTGAATATAGTTATTATGATTTTTTTTTCTTGCTTCCTATTTACACTTTTTAGGCTTGGGCATTTGAAGCAATTCCTCCCCTCCGAAAGCAATAAATGGATTACCCGAATGAGGTTTCTCATCCAAGGATGTTTAGGTGGTTGGCTGCAAAGAGAAACACCAATATTAAGAAGGCTGATCTCTTTAACCCTCCGAATGATGTAGTACATCTTCTTCAAGTAAAATAATTCTACTCAAAGATAAGAAAGATATTGAACAAATGGTATATCTGGTGCATGAGATGTTATATTTGATGTACCACATGGGACATCTGTTGTGATGGTGTATATCTTGCATTAGATTACCTATATGTGGCTTTAGTTCTCTGAACCCGACTTCTACAAGATTAACCATCTACTACAAATTATGTAACAGATGTTTAATCTGTAACATATCATTCATCTGTTGCGATGTACAGATCATCTATTGCATAACAGATTACCCGTCTTGTGTAGCTGTTGCACCAGATGATTGATATTTTGTATCAGATTATCCATATGTTGCTTTATTTCTCTGAACCAAACTCATACGGATT
Source organism: Capsicum annuum (assembly GCF_002878395.1). Classification (NCBI taxonomy): domain Eukaryota; kingdom Viridiplantae; phylum Streptophyta; class Magnoliopsida; order Solanales; family Solanaceae; genus Capsicum; species Capsicum annuum. Next base: position 8,059,975 of record NC_061120.1, on the reverse strand, counting down.
TTAACCATATACTGCAAACTATGCAACAGATGGGTCTTTTTTTTTAAATGTAGCCCAACTGTGAAAATGATTATATTATATGATTTAAATGCATCTGTCTTTTTTTCTTTTTTATAGATTGTGCATCCATAGATCGTGCCTACTGAGGAGGAGTCGGTGATGACTTCTTATATTACTCTTGGTCATGTTGATACTATTGCAAACCCAACGGTGGAGTTAACAAAGAAGGAATTGGCTAGCAACAGCCATAAGAAGAGCAGTTAGGCAAGGTTAGTCTAATGTTGAGGCTCTTCATGACCAACCTTTTACCAAGGCAGATCCAGGTGCTTCTTCTGGTGGAGTTGTTGGTGTTGGAGGAAGGCATTCTAATGCTGCTATCAAAGAATAAATATGTTTGAGAACACCCCTTTTCACCCTTACACAGGTCCCTCTCACCCCTCTTTACCCTCGTATTCTCGTTGCGAATGTGATGAGTGCAAGGATAGACAGGATAAACTCTTTAAAAAAGTAGAGTCTATCTCTAAAGCTATCGAGGAATTCAAATCCAAGAGGTGTGTCATACCATCCAAGAAGGTGAGGGAGCCATACACTCCTACAACGTTTGTTAGGAGAAAGAAAAAAGCAATTAGAGACGTACTCTCCGCTCGGAAACCAAATAAAATTGCAATTCCTCCCTCTCCAAAAGATGTTAAAGTTTAGGGGCCAGTCAAGAAGGTGGACATATACGCGGAACTTGGCCCCGAAGAGAAGAGGGATCTACGATAGGCCAAGAATGCTAAGCCAGGCGCACCAGATTACCCCAAACCTCTCTTTCCCTCCTAAGACTTCCAGACTCTGACTGATATGCGTATGCCATATGAGGACAAGGCAAGTTTACTTTTCCTAACCTATCCCTTCTAATATACCCCATGAACAAGAAGCTACGCAACAGATTTCACATCTGTTACAACAACTGGGTATACTGGTGCAATTGGTTGTGGTTCTGTTGCAACTTATTATCCATCCGTTGCATAATTTGCGCTGGATTATTGATTCAGAGAACCCTATGCAATAGATGGACCATCCGTGCATCTTTAGAATTACTAACCTATTTAAAAATTGACTTCATATCTCACGGCATGTTGACATAATTCTCTACCTTATGAGGAAAAGTCAATTAACGTACAGAAAAGCTTATGACACTGCCGATAGGATAATGGAACTCGATTACTGCAAGAAGCTCAAGGATAAGTACGATCAAATCAATGGAGAGGCGTCATCCCTTGGCGTGGGACTTGATTTCCTAGTTTCTACGTTGGTCTTGGATGAAGAAGAAATGTTAAGATATGTTAGAGGGGACAGGCCAAATCCACATGGCAAGAGCTGGACAGAGGTAAAAAGGATTCTTACAGTCATTAGCTTGAACGACATGCATTATCGGGCTGTTGAGATACTACTCGAGGAGGGAAAGATCAATGTTTATGACTCCAACGTACCTCTCATCGATGATTTCAATTTTTTTTCTTCTCGTGGAGCCACTGCTGGTGCTGTTGCCCATCTTGTTGAGGGAGAGTAAACTGATGAATCATTTGCCAAAGGAAGTGTTGATAAAGAAATCATGGGATTTTGAAGGTCGAAACAGGGGAATGATCCTTCCAAAAGATGATGTCGCTAATGTGAGCGGCTCGCACGCTCTTGGATACGTCGAATGTTTGCTGACTGGCACAGAAATGGCCAAGCCAATGACTTTTTTGTCCGACAACGCCGTGGCAAACCTACAAGAGGTCTGGGCTTATGGGGTACTAACTGGACGCTTGAAGACTGTGTATATAGAAGAGCCTGTGAAATAGAAATTTTTTATTTTAAGTCACCCTTCACTTTATTACATGTACATGTAGTGGCAATAATTTTTTTCTGATGAAAGTTGAGTTTTTTATAATGCAATAGATTAGATTGTCAATCTATTGCAATAGTGGGAAGACAGTAAGTCTAATCTGTTGCAACAGTGAGAAGACCTGTTTGATAATTTCTATGAATAATCTAATAATCTAAGTCTAATCTGTTGCAACAGTAGGAAGACCTGTTTGATAATTTCCACAGATGACCTAAATTTTACAACATATGCCTAAATCTTTTTGATATTTTCCAACAGTTACGCTTGAATATCCATGTGCTCATCGACAACAAACTAGTATCAAATACACATACCACCATGAAAATTTCAGCAATTAGGCTTCAATATCCATGTGCCCAACAACACCAAACCAGTAGCAATAACGACAACAATGTAGTATCTTCTTGCTCGATTTTGTTTCTCTTCAGAAGCCTTGATTTTGTTCAACAAACCCCAGATTACATAATTTGATTGTGAAGGGTGCCGTTCTTCATACCAATCAAAGTAATCACATTCACCCAATTTCTATAAAAAAGAGAACACAATTACAAAACAATTACAAGTCAATAATTAATCAATTAATTAAATAAAAAAATATTACCTTTGAAATCTTACAAGTAAAAAACCTACGACCCAAATTTTGTTTAGTCCAAGAAGTCTTTAACATAGCTTCATGACCGCACTTACAATATCAAAAATCTTTATCACAAAAAACAGTGGAAGATGCTCTCGACATTGTCAAGGTCAGTTGGAAAAAATGAAAGTAATAATTTAAAAAATTTGGATAGATAAAAAATGATGATGATAAATAAGAAGATTTGGAAATTTAGGGTTAAATTTTAAGAGGAAGAAGAATATATAAGACAATAGAGAAAAAAATGACCGTTGGGGGCCAAGTGACAGCAAGTTAGCGAAATGTGCCAGGACTGACACTAACACATTTGATGCCTATTTTATTTTACGTCCTTAAAATGAACATGTCTACTTGATGCCTATTTTATTTTAGGTGTTTGAAATGAACACCGTCGATGGGTTGCGCCTTTTTTATTTCAATTCACTTTAACCTTTTTAAACGTAGTGGCAATTTTTTATGTCCAACAAAATTTGAATTTTTATAATGCAACCGATTCTCCATCCGTTGTAACAGTTATCCTACCTATTCTGACATATAGTTTATCTGTTGCAATAGGTTGGTCATCTGTTGCATTATCTCAATGTTTTTATCTAAAGTCCATCTGTTGCAACAGTGGGAAGACTTGTTTGATAAATTTCAACAGATAACCTGCCTGTTGCAACATATGTATAAATCTGTTCGATTATTCCAATAGATGTGTCGTCTGTTGTAACAGATAAAGTCCATATGTTGCAATATATGTCTAAATCTATTTTTTTTTTAATAGATGTGTCATCTGTTGCATTATCTTGATGTTTTTATCTAAAGTCCATCTGTTGCAACAGTGGGAAGACCTGTTTGATAAATTCCAATAGATCACCTACCTATTGCAACATATGTCTAAATCTGTTCGAATTTTCCAATAGATGTGTCGTCTGTTGCAACAGATACATTATCTGTTGCAATATTTGAATCTAGTATTCCTTTTCAATTAATAAGTTCAAATCTAAGGAATAAATAAAATTCATAGCCAAAATAAAATAAATCGAAGCCTTCATAATTTAGCTGAATAAGTCAACAAATAAATAAAATGTAAAAAAAATTGCTATGGGTACAGATCTCAACAAATACATCAACAAAATTTAAGTATACTACTAAGGATTGCTTTGACAGGCTCAAGCTATAAAGATCTACTCAGTATGGACAAGTTGTTCTTCATCCGGTGCTATGAAATTCGGCTTTGCTCGTCGTGGATCTTCATTGTTGTTTGCGTACGGTTTCTGCGCTTTCTGCTCTCCGTATTTCCATAAAAAAATCCCTTGAGCCAATTTTATAGAGCTTCTTAGAAATTGAGTGATTAGGATTGTTGTATGTGATATTACTTTGTGAAAATGAGTGGATGAAGAGGGGGTAGTTTGATATAAGAAATTGAGGAAAGTCATAAACAACTTTAAAGAGAAAGTGAGAAACTAATGGACCTTTTCTGAAAAGTGAAAGTAACATGCTATTTGCTGGAAATCAAAAGGTAATATGGTATTTGCTGGAAATCAAAAGGTAACATGATATTTGCGGGAAAGCAATGAATAAAATAAATAAATAAAAAGTTTTAAATTAATTAGGAAAAAAAGAGGATTGTGAGATGTTACAATATCCCCCTCTTGGGTTCATTCGTTATCGAATGGAGGTTATATATTCGTGTAAAACTCAACACACTAGCATTAGGAAATGAAACTTCTAGAAATGAACTTTTCTTATTATTATATTTCTCACCATAATGTCAAAACTCCAAAAAGAAACTCACCAAGAGAAAATATAAATTATAAACCAACGACAATAGACATAATCACGATTTAAGACAGGTGTACCATGGGGCTTGAGTTGAAAAAGCGAATTGCAAGAATTTATGGAATATCATATGCATGAACCATAAGGGTATCTTAGTTATCTGAATTGGGTTCCTAGAGCATGAATGACATGATAAAGACTTAGGCATATTCCCATTCGAAATGAAGTTATATGACATGAAACAGTGGGACATTACACATAGGAATAAGAGCATTTTCACATTTAATACTAGTAGCCTTCGATTTCAGCAACACCTTTCAAAGCTACCCCATTTTTCTCTGAATATCACACTTCATTATTACCAACTCAAATGGGCACATACATATGCTAAAGTCTGGTTCTAATTACATATTCTTAACATATTCAAGCCTAAATCGAAGGTACAAGATGCCACACTTAAAACAATCATGCTAGTCATAATTTTAGGATTTTATAATCTATTTTTCTTTAGGAACCTTCATCTTGATAGTTGACTTGTTCTTAGGTTTTGTTCTAAAACTAAGAAAGGTCTCTCTTACATCTAATGTTTTACCCAAGGACACTTTTTTTTCTCATCATGAAAACAACCATACTCGAAATCTGATCAAGAAGTCATAAATTACATAATGTATTTAGCCACATAGGTATCAAGTTACAAGGTGTATTAAATGAATACACTTAATACTGCAGGCTAAAAAGTACGATTTCATCAGAATCAAAGTTCACACTAGAATCAATACACCTTAGAGCACTAACAGACTAGAATCAATACACCTTGGAGCACTAACAGACTCTTCTCAAGTCCTTGCACAAATTTTAAACTCTTATATGGCTTAATCAAAAAGGACCATACCATTTAGACTCTAAACTTCTGCACCTGAATCACCCAAATAATGAGACATATCTGAGCACATCAAAATAACGAAAGAATGGGGATAACTTTACTTTCGTATGGGCAATACCATAGCACGAATTAGAATATGTAAGAGGAACATTCTGACTCCATAGAACGAAGTATAATATGAAGAAAGAGAGACATTCCAAAACACCTAGTAGCCTCTTGCCTATAAGTGTGGCGCACTACACACCCATAAACAAGAATCTACCCGACGTGATTTTGCAGACACCCTAAGACCATGAACTGTGCTATGTTACCAAGTTTGTCATGACCCAATCCAGAGCCCTAGCCGTGACGAGCATCCCAAACCATGAAGGCCCAGATACCCTTCTAACTTGTAATCTCATACACTGTCCTCATATGAAAAATATAATGTAGAAATACATAATGAAATGGAATCATGGTCATTAAATCTAAATTCAAATCTTAATGAAAACTGTAATTCAAAATATCTGAGTTATATCTGACTCAGTCTGTGAAATCTCTACTACGTGATCAAATGACAACTGTCTGAAAATTGGGTCAAGGCCCCTAGTAGACCCAACACATAATAATGATAAATGAATAAAGTAAACTAGTCATTCTGAAACATAGAAGGCTCACCACAGAACTCTGTACTTCTATCTAGATAAAATTTACTAATTATCGAGACCCCTAGATTGAGCCTTAGAACCTAGAAGGGAGGGGGTCAATACAGATGTACTGGTACGTAGAGCAATACAAAATAATATATTTATATATAACATAAGTGAGAGAAATTCATAAAACATTTTACATATAACATATGAAAACACATGGACACATTTTAAAGACTTTGAAACATTTCTTTGAAACCATGACTCACTCTTTGTCTTACTTCTGAGAAAGATGGTACACCCTACAATCTGTAATTCCATGGAGTATATGAAATCACCCTTGATTCAGCGGACAAGCCCCTGATCCAAGTTTGCCGCAAGGATTGGAGTATGTATAAGAGGGACACGCAACATCACACAGAAGGGTGCCAAAATCCCTAATCAAATCAACTTGTCATGGTAATGCACAAGATCACCAAGTAGGGTTCCTAACCATAGTCTCAATTTGGGACGACATGAATTAAGGTACACAAGATCACAAAGACTGGTACCATAATCCCGTGTCGGCAAATCAGGGTTTCTAGCATAGAGTCTTTCAATCGTACTTTCTTCGGGTAACCATCTAACTCCCTTCAAGTCCAATTTTAAACTTTTTTTAAACATGCATCTTTCTAAATTCATAATCTAACAATCTGATTTCAAACATATGTTCTATTCTTTTCTGAATTACTATGGCTTTAACTGAGTTAGTGTCGTCACACCAAGACTTGCAAGTCCTATTTCTGAGCTATATCGTACCATGCATGATTCTTTCCTTAGAACATAATTTGGACCACCCAAGCATGCAAATAGTATAGGAAATTTCATGTTTCAAAAGCACAAGTCAAAACCATGCTAAGATTGTCATTCTTTCAATAACCATGTGGTGGTCATGTATTTTTGGCAAACATGCAATTCTTTCAGTAAAAGTGTATTCAACGTTTATCAACATGCACAACCCTTTTTTTTGGATTCAAAATCATATTCAAGCCATAGCAATAATCAAGATATTTCAAACATAATTCATATCATATAAAAGATGGGAAAAATCATAATAAGAGAGGGGTTCTTTAGGATTCATGCCTTCAATTGTATATTCATCCTTAAAACACATGCATACATATATATAGAGTTTCAAATCAATTTGGGGGAAGGCCTAGAGACCAAAACAATACTGATCAAGGCTTCTAAAACATGCTAGTAATAGTAAATTCAAAACCTCTTTCTTAAAAATCATGATTTCTAAACCATTAGCATGGATTAAAGATGGTTTCTTTGCCCATGAAATTTTAGGAAAATCCTATGTACCTTAATTTATGACTCTTGAATGAACTCGTATTTAGGGATGATATTCGAACAATTGATGGGTGATGTTTGTAGCCCTCGCAATGGGGATTCCAAATCTCGAAGAATTATTGAAAACCCATGGTGAAATCTTAAGATATTTTGATCTTTGGGTTGAAACCCTAAGAAGTGTTCTTGGTGATTTTGAGAGAGAATGATCTTATTTGGCGTTTGAGGGATTTAATCCCGTATTATGGCTGGATAGGATGTGAAAAATACCACTTTTGTCCTTAAAAATGTGAAAAAGGACCTGGAAATTGGGTGCGTGCGACAGAGCGTGCGTCGTACGTTAATTGTCCGATGCTACTGTCTCAGACACGAAAATGGCCATAACTTTTTGCTCGAGTATCGAATTTTGGTGAAATTGATATCGTTGGAAAGATAATTCAAAGAAATTTCATTTGATATATAGTAGGACCTCTAATTTGTTATGTACAAAGAGTTATGGTTGATTGAAGTTGACCCAAGTTTTTACGCTCACTCAAACTTGAACGATAGGAAAGCTTTCAACTCATCCTTGAGTTAGGGGACATCTAAGATCTCAATTCATGCTCAAATAGGTTCCCACACAATATAATTGATTAAAATTCCAAATTTGAACAGGATTTATGGCTTTTCGATCATCTACGCATAGAAATGACGATTTTTGTTCTAGCCCGAAATGGTGTTACAATATTCATGAATTAACACTATTAATATTGGAGAGTAATGATAGTTAATTTTATGGTTCGTATTTATAATTCGTGAATATGGCTTATAAATGCTAGTTCACAAGACTATCCAGAGTGATGATATTAGTTATAACCTATGGAATAGGTAGATCTGTGAGACTTATTTACACATCTTTTCTGATTGTAAGCGCACAAAATGGGTTACTTGAAGATATGAAAATTGTGGTCGTTCACATCTAAGAGGGTGGAATAGGATGTATTGAAAAGCATTTAAAAGAATCCACAGGAAGTAACTCAAAAAGGGAATTGTGACAGCACTTTATGGGAGCAATTATATGTACCAGCTTTGGACAATTAGGAACTGAAAAATTTCCAGAAAGGTAAACGTGTCCATAGAGACACTAATTGAGCGAATAAAAAGAGATATAGTAGAGAAGGTAGATCCTTGAAAGCTATCCAAATGAACCCACAGATGCAGTAGTTTTGCATATTAAATATTCTATAACTGGTGACTATTCTTTACTTTATTGAGAGTTAAGTTCCTCAATGCTTTTTCCCAACTAAAAAGTTGCTGTACTCTCGCAGCTTTCATATCTTTTTGAAATTCTCTTTTGGTCATGATAAGTTCTGTTAATTCAGTTATCGATTATAAAAGGAGAACAGATACAACCAAAACAATGCTAACAGTTGCACATACTTGTTAAACTTAAAGAGGTTTGGCATGTGAATACACAATCTGGAATAAATATCAGCTATGACCCAAAAGGGAACAATGCTTCTATCAAAGCAAGCTTTAATGAGTTTCACAAAACAAACTGAATAGGTAGTCATGATCTATAGTGAATTTCCAGAAAACATATTTGAAGAACTAATGTAATGGATGAATCTAAGGATGTCCTGATTTCTCAGAAAACTAGAGATGTTAAGATTATCAGAAAAACAATAGAACTTACAGATGTAAAGAGACGGCTTTACATACCTCAAACGTTTAAAGGACTTTAGATCGTAAGGAGGAACAAAGCTTGATCCCTTGAGCCAATTTTATGGAGCTTCATAGAAATTAAGTGATTAGGATTATTGTGTGTGATATTACTTTGTGAAAACTAGTGGATGAAGAGGGGGTGGTTTAATATAAGAAATTGAGGAAAGTAATAAAAACTTTAAAAGAAAAGTGAGAAACTGATGGACCTTTGCTGGTAAGTGAAAGTAACATGCTATTTGCTGGAAATCAAAAGGTAACATGCTATTTGCTGAAAATCAAAAGGTAACAAGCTATTTGCTGGAAACCAATGAAGAAAATAAATAAATAAAAGTTTTTAATTAATTGGGATAAGAAGAGGATTGTGAGATGTTACAATCGAAAAAGAGTGATAAACGAGATAAATTCTTCAAAACACATAAAATAGAAATACATGTATGATATTATTTTTTTAAAAAAAATATTTTAATTCTTTGAAGATAAATCAACATGCTAAAGATAGTTTTAAAATAAAATCTTTTCAATTGTGTCATTGAATAAGTATTTTCAAAATTTGTACAAATAATGTGATATTAACGTACAGTTTTGTTAAACAAAGTTATAAAATATAAGTACTTTAATAGATAAAGAAATTATAGGATATCTAATTTTTAGATTTATCAATTAAATTAATTAAACAATATGTAATTTATCAGAAATCGAATATTGTAATAAAATTTTTTAGAGAATTAATCGATTAGTCAAACAATTAAAAATTCAAAGACAAACTCAATAAATAGAGTAGTTTATCATATTATGATGATGTACTGAATGCAAAGACTCAAGTGGTAAGAAAAAGAATGTATGAATTTTTTTTTTTTATCAACTACATGTCACAATTTTTTAGGGAGAAAAATAATTTTATCAACTACATGCCATAATATATTAGTCGAAAAAAATAATTTACCAACACATGTCTCAACTTTAGAAGATTTTAGGAATATATATTTTTTTATGAACATAGTCTTCGTTAGGTAATCTAATCTATTTAGAAATAGATATTCTTTCATTAAATAATCCACAAGGAAAATTGGGTTGTGCATGTATAAAAAGAGTCAAGATATGAGTAATATATCATATATTCACTAAAATTAAAAATTAAGAACTAATTAAGGTTGCCACATCATTTTTTCGATGAAATTATTGTAAAATTCGGTCATAGTGACTTTTGTGATGGTCGGAGTGAAGTTAAATGACGATGGATGAAATGAATGAAAGAAAAATGACTTTTGTGCAATAGATATAAAGTTAAGTGACCATGGATGAAATGAATGAAAGAAAAGTGACTTTTGGGTAATAAATACAAAGTTAATTGACCATGGATGAAATTTACCCCCGCTTCTTTGGGTACTAACACTATTTATGAGACGTGGATGCCTCATGTATATTGCAATTCCTTAAATGGACAAATTAGATTTTAAATTCATGAAAGTTATTAAGTTCTTCTATTGTTAGAAAAACACATATGTCTATTAAAGACATTAACTTCATGCTAGATGATTTGGTTGGTAGAGAACACAATACATAAATCTCTAAAATTATTTGTTGATTAAAATCTTAAAATTTTATTGGCAGACAGTCAAGATGCGTATTTTTTATGACTTTGATCTTCAAGTAAAAACTTTATCATAATAAATCTATATGAAATCCATAAGAAATAAGCATATTTGAGATTTTTATGCAATTATCATATATTAATTGTTTTGGTTTTCATGAGTATTATTGATTCATTAACACATCTAAATATTTTCATTACAAAAATAACATTTCCTTATAAATAATTTGTCTGATTTTTAAAGTGGATATCACCGCAAATTGATTCTGCATTACAGAAATTTCTTATTTGTTACTATACATTAAAGTGGAACATGAACTTAATGTCTTAATTATACTGTGTAGTTTACTGAAGTAATGATCAATTTTATTTTCTCTATTAATCAACATTATCTATAATAATCTCAATATAATTCGATTCACCGGGGTTCAAGGAGTTAATGCAAAGAATCAATCAGAGTCTACTACTTTCTATTTTCACTTTATAACAAGGGATGACATATAAAACAATTAAAAAAAAACTTTAAGAAAACAAAAAAATTTTCTGATATATTTATGTGTTATCCAATCTTTTTGTTTTTTTCTTTTAGTTATGTATTTAGTACCTTTTTATTTGAATAAATTTATCTTTCTATCTAAGCATGTAAGAAAAAGACCGATCAGTATTTTTGATGCCATGTAAGTAACAACCAAGCATTGCTTCCCTCATTTGAGCAGCAGTAGTAATTTTACTTAAATGTTTAGATGTTTACTCTTTTTTAGTCAAAAGATTTTTAAAAAGGGAAAAGGACATCACGTATCACCTTTGAAAAAATAATGACCAATAATGACCCATGTTTCACGTTTTGGACAAAAGTAACATTTTGAATGATTTAATTGTCATTTATTAGCCCTTTATTTTAATAAGGCACACTCTAAAGGTGAAAGCTTCTCAGTTGTCCTTTTTGCCAGAAAAAAAGCATTAACTGATACCTACAGTTACCTTTTTTGAGTGCTCTTTCAGAATAGGATTTTCCAACATTTGTAGAGATGAAAATCAAGAAAAAGATTAATATTGATACGAAATTAGCTGGTAAATGTGTAAGATATGATCCTAATTTCGTTGTTAGTGATGATGATTTTGAAGATTTAACAAATCGTGATGTTCAATTGAAGGATTTGAAGAATGTTCATGCTACTCCTAATCGAGTTACTAGGTCTCAAGGTAAATTAGTAGGTGATCCATCAATGGCGAAACAAAATAAATCAGCTAAAAAAAAGACACATACAGATGTGAGTGATGATTCAAATCTTGTTGTTATTCGCAAAAAGAAAAAAAAAAAACAGTGATTCAAAAAATGATGAAGATGATGATAAGTCATTTAAAGGAAAGGAGAAGATATGTGTGAATGATGAAGGAGATACTGTTGTTCCTCCCAAAAAAATGAAAAAAAGGAATCATTCATCAAATGACCGAGAAGATGATGCTCAATCATCCATAAAGAAAGGTAAAAAAGCTCTTTGGAAGAGAAAAATACCCAAATTAACTGATTTTGAGGTACATTGTTTATGCTTGCTCTGTATTAATTATGTCTGATAGATGTTGACTTTTTTAGTAGAATTTCTGTATGCTTGAAATATGTGTGTTATTGTTGTATATAATATGTGTCATCGTTGTATATGAAATATATTGGATAGTGATTTTTGTGAAATTTAGTGTAAAGTGGTTGTATAACTATTTGTGTATCAGCATTGTATAACAACTGTGTATAGTTTGAATATTTAAACTGTAACTGTGTAAAATTAGCAACACTATTGCAATGAATACTGTATGCATAATATATGTAGCTTTTTGAAATATTTATACCTAAACGTACACTTACTTATTGTAGGTTTGGGATTTGTTTCTTGGTCCATCTGGTCATTATAAGTGTCAACTCAGCATGCACACAAACTGTGGTATTGTGACTGCCTTGAAATCTAAGTTGGACAAGAAGCAACTTGATTTGTTTAAGAATATTTGCTTTAGGTATTTCTTATCTTTACCAAGTGTTCTTTCTCAAAATCAATTTATCCATGGAATGTTGCTTAGGAAACTTGTTTGTGAGAGAGATTATGAAATCCGGATTAAAGTAAATAACACTAGGTTACGGTTCGTCTTACAAGAGTTTGCTATAATTAGTAGCTTAAAATATACTGGCAATTACAATAATGAGTTTGCTGCTTCTGAAGAAAGTAAGTTGATGGAGTTGTATTTTCCAGGAAAGTCCAAGGTCACAAAGCTTGATTTAGAAGAGTGTTTCATGGACAAAAAGTGGCGATGTGATGAAGATGTTTTACAAATTTCTATTTTGTTCTTCATTCATTCCTTTCTTTTTTCTATCACGTATAGTGATGTTATAAATAAGAATAATTTCTTATTGATTGAATCTGGGAACTATGAAACATTTCCTTGGGAAAATTATGTTTTCGTCTAATGTTGGAGTCAATGAAGTCTAAAGTTTATCAACGAAAAACTATGTATCGTTGTGCTGGTTTGCCTCTTGCATTTTAGTGTTGGTTTTAGAGTGTTGTCCTTATGCTGATGGCCATCTTGCTGACCAAGTGGGCGATAGTGTGCCTCGTATACTGAATTAATTTGTAAAGTATAGACCAACATATAAAGAGGTCAAGTCTGCATTTTTCTATACTAGGCAAGATCAGGTATATCGTTGTTTTAAAATGTAATTTATATATGTTTTGTTAAATTGTTATGTGCTTCTTAAATGTCAAGTGCTATTTTGTATTTGCAGGTTGTGTTGCGTAACATTACGCCGATAGTTCTTGAAAAAACAATCCTTCAATTACCTGATTTCAAACTTGTGAATGCGGTTGTGCACTCTGTTAATTTGCCTAGCACCAGTAAATAAGATTGTAGTAATTCGAGCTCAGATAATGAATTGGCACTCTTGAGAAGTGATGTTAAAGTGGTATGTCGAAGGTTTTTAGTAATATTTGTATGTTTTTGCTAAATGATGTTTTGACTTTTTCCTTTCATGTTTAGTTAACGGAAAAGATTTTCTCGATGGAGAAGTTTATGAAATCCTCATTTGAATTGATTTTTCGAGCTCTAGATATAAAGAATGTACCCAAGGTATTCTTTCTTGATTTTTTTCTTTTTTTAAAAAATCTTATATACACTATTGTAATTATTTTACAAAGTTTTTTTGTACAGGTTGGTACATCAATTTGTGATAACAATGGTGACACTTCAAATGTAAAAGATGATAAGACACCTAATGTTGGTGGTATGGATGATGATCATGTTAATGATCCAACTAATGTGGGACAACAAAATATTGTTGCATCGAAAGTGGATCATAGACGTGACAATTTGATGGATGATGTAGGAAAAAAATAGATTGTGTAGGTGGTGCCGTATTTGTTCATTTGGTGTATGACGTTGGAGAAAAAGTTAATTTTGTAGGTGATTGTATAGTTGGTCATGTCGTTGTTGATTCTGTGGATGAAACTTTGAAGGATGGTTCATGGAAGAATTTTTCAAATTTTTATTTTTTGAAGTTCATACAAGCTCCGGTGAAAATAAGGATACAAGGGAGGGTAGAAATAATCAAGTTAATAGTGATTGGTCCAATTTTACTGATTCTAAAATGTCTAAATTTACTCAACCTTTTCATGATCAAAAAACACAAAAAGAAGGTGATGTGGCAGTGCTTAGCCAGAATGAGCTTAACTGGTTAGAAATTCCAGACGCTAAAATTTCTAAGTTCACTCAACACGATAAGAGTGTTGCAACAACTAATGCAACTAATTTAGTATGTGATAATGTTAGAAAGGTTAATGAAACTGCAAGTGATCATGTTAAAGGGATTGAGGAAAACATGGTGGTTGCGTCTGTTATGTTAGGTGAAACATCTGTTATTGTTCGCCGATTATGTAAGCCAACGGCAGTATGTGAATCGCCTTTTTTGTCAAAATTTGATTCTGGTTGTGGCAAATTTGAAGGTCAATCATCCAAGCGTGTAGAGAATGCTCAACCAAGTAACGGTGTCTTGTCTATAAAGCATCCTTTTGTGAAAAGTATTACGAAATGAATTGATGATTTGAAAGTGACATTACAGTTTAACAGGTTTGTTGCAAGATCGTTGCACGTTAAACAGATGTAAGTTTCTGTTTGTTGTTTCTTTTTTCTTTACTTTTTTTGGTCATATATTACATTTTTGTAACATTTTTTTACAAGCCTGTTTATTCAAATTCTGTCAATGCTCTTTCAAAATATTTTGACTATGAAATTGATAATGTTAAAATGAAAGAGTGGTTCTTCACATTGGCATATCCAGGAGTACCCTTAACTGATTCAATAAGTAATGAATTTGTTAGTTAAGTAGGTTATATATCTTTTATTTTTGTACTTGATAGTGATAAGCTAATTTGAATACTGAATTTTTGTATATGATACATGTTATATAAGTTCTATGCATTATTTATGCAGTACTTTATGTGTAGTTTATATGCAACACTTTATATGCAGTGTATATACAGGTACTATGCAGTGGTTACACAGTAGGTACACAGTTTAAATGCAGTAGTTGATATGCAATATATATACAGGTCCTACATAGTAGGTACACAGTTTGTATGCAGTAGTTGATGTGATGCATTTTATATAAGTAGTTTGTATTTATCAGATTTAAATTAGTGTTCTGTATTCATTTTTAGCATTTTAATGTGGTTTTGTTGTTCTTATTTTCAGCGTATTGATGTTATCTTTTACTATTTGTGAAAGAAGTCAAAATACGACCTATTTGTGATTCAGTTAAATTTACAACCAACGATTGTTGGTTTAACTACTTGATTCAGACTTTGATAAGCGATTTGTGGAAAATGATAAAGATCTAACACTTATCACTCAAGAACATCAAATCGTAGAGTACATGCTTGGATTTTTTATAAGATGCAACATCCCATAGAATAGCGTTGACAATGTTCTTTTCCCAATTAATCTTGCTGAGAACTTTCACTGAATTTTGACGAGGCTGTCTTTTAATTATTAGTGCATATATGTGTATGATTCAATGCGCGGTGCAAGGCATGTCGTTCATGTTTAGAAATTAGTTGCAGCGTATTCAGAATTAATTCCACACTTTCTTTCTTGTATTGGATTTTGGGAAAGTAGTAGCGATGGACTTTCACTGGCTAAATTTTTTTATATTCGTATTGTTGATGGACTGCCAACTCAAGCTAACACGTCACACATTTACCGCACATTCAATTGCTCATTTTACATACTTTTTTGTGAATTATACTGATGATGTATTATGTTTGCAGGTACTGTGGTGTATATGTTACATCCTTTGCTGAGTATTTACTTGATGATCTTGAAATTTCCAATCATCTAGATGATATTGATTCTATTTGTATTCGGTATGGTGTGTTGTTATGGGATTATGGAAAGAAGAAACAAAGACAATATGCAGTTAGTGAAGATGAATCTACTGGTCTATTGTTGAAGAAAAATGATGGGGTACAGCAAATTTAGTTAGAAATGTCTTTGAAGCATAGATGTGAAATATATTTTTAGTCTGAAATGGTTAGGGTTGTTTTTATTTTGTGTTGATACACTGGGAGATTCTTATGATGAAATATTATGCTGAATACTATATGTTTTGGTAATTGGTACAATTTTGTACAATTGATGCTGAAATGTTAGTTTATGTTGATCACAGTTGATACGCAGTATATATGCAATATTTATTCAGTTCCTATACAGTTGTTACACAGTTTCAGCACACTATCTCTACAATTTCATACATTTATATCAACCAGATATAAAACTTATAAATTGTTGTAATAAAGTAGTTATATAGTTTATACAAGTAGTTATGTTCAAAATGCAGAGGTGTTATGCATTCGCTAATTAATTCAAAAGACAAATACTAGTTCTTACAAATATTCAAACTGTATATAGATATTATAAATGATTGGCACAAATGATATGCAATTTTTTAGGAATTGTAGTAAAAAAAAATTACACTCCCTCGGCTCAGAGGAGTTGATTAGTATACCTCACCAAAGAATGTGGCTAAATGAAACACCATAATGCACAAATTTCTATAAGAGTAGAAATGAAATTGAAAGCAATATTCTATAAACTGAAAGTGTTGCATTTGAAGTAAAATAATATTGTTCCTATTACATTGCTATGAAAAGAATAGTCTTTTTTTAAGGAAAAAAAATGGAAAACATAAAAGTGTTCTTGCATCACTTTATATGTAGTATATATAAAGGTCCTATGCAGTGGTTATGCAGTAGGTACACAGTTTAAATGCAGCAGTTGATATGAAGTATATATGCAACATTTATTCAATTTCTATACAGTTGTTACACAGTTTAAGCACACTATTTCTATAATTTCATACATTTATCCCAACCATATATAACACTTATATATTGTTGTAATTTATAAAAGTAGTTATATTCAAAATATAGAGGTGCTATGTATTTGCTAATTTTATTCAAAAGATAAATACTAGTTCTTATATATATATATATATATATATTCAAACTGTATATAGGTATTATACATGATTGATAGAGATGACATGCATTTTTTAGGAATTATAGCCAAAAAATTACACTCCCCCAGCTCAGAGAAGTTGATTAGTGCACCTCACCAAAGAATGTGGCTAAATGAAACCCATAATGCACAGATTTCTATAAGAGTTGAAATGAAATTGAAATTGAAAGCAATATTCTATAAACTGAAAGTGTTGCATTTGAAGTAAAATAATATTGTTGCTATTACATTTCTATAAAAATAATAGTCTTTTTCAAGAAAAAAAATGGGAAAGATAAAAGTGTTCTTGCAACAACATCCTATTATTGTTGGAGCATTTCCACACGTTCTTCGATTGTGTCCTATTTTTCCACAGCGCCCACATGAAATTTATTGCTTAAAGTAGTTCATAATGCCCTTTCCCCAATTGTTCTTTTTTGGTCTTCCTGGTTTGATTTTCAGATTGGTGGCAGTACTATATTAGCTGATATCTCTGGTAGAATGTGCCAAATTGTTTCATCAAAAAGTGGTATAACTAGAAGTTCATATGATTTCAAGAAGTTTTCTCTTGTGTAATATGGAGAACAATAGCTTTGTAAGTCCATATGCGTGTAATTTAGCACCGCCATAGCATGTGGACAAGGTATGCCATCTACTTAAAATTGTAGGCAGGAGCATTTTTTTCACGTATGCAAACAATGTTTCGTTTTTCAGTTTCATCAATGACTATATAAGAATAGTGAGTAGAACCCATCACCTGTAATGTACAAATATATTAGTAAATAGTGTGCATATTAGAATATGTAAGTGTCTGTGAAGTAGAAATAAGAAGTAATACCTTCATTTTATCTGACAAAATGAAATTTTCTCTCATTATTATATTGTATTTGTTTCCCAGTTCTATAAATATTGCTTCTGAATGTTGTCTATGTTCATTATTCCATCTCATGACTAGATCCATCATAAATTCTAGAAATTTTTTAATTAGCAGGTCTCTTACATCTCTATTTGCTGAATTTAGGCGCTCTGCGATGTTTGAAGTCATGAACATCGATCTGTTGACATGGGAATGAGCTATGGACCATTTTTCATAGCCTATATCAAACAGATACTCCTTCACCTTATTATTGATTTTTTTTATGTCTTTCATAAGCCTATCAAAGTCTGCCTTTATGTATGTTCTAGCCATTGTAAAGAAGATTCCCTTTAATTGCTTTTGATTCTTCTTAAACCTACCCTTGATGTTGTTCCATAGATGGTAGATGCATATACAGTAAGCCACATTTGGATATACAAGTGCAACAACTTTTAATATGCTGTCATGCCTATCAGATACTATGCACATGCCTTCTCTTTCACCAAAAGTAGTGTTAAACATGTGGAAAAATCATTCCCATGAAGCGTCATTTTTAAAATCAACAATAACATATGCTAGTGGCAAAATATGTCCTGATTAAACAAGTGGAAAAGTGCCTATCAGTGCATGCTAGCATATACATAATTTTATCTAAAAAAATTACATAAAGCTCACCTGCTGCATCCAGCACACTAGCAGACAACATTGTTCCCTTGTATGTAGATTTCAGGAAAGTTCCATCAACAATAATGGTAGATATACAATATCTCCAACCCCTAATTGATGTGCTCAACGCGACAAAAGCATATAAAAAATGATTGTCCTCCATTTTGTGTAGCCTTGTGAATGATCCAGGATTTGTTGTATTTACCATGTATAGGTAAGCTGGCAATTTAACATAAGATTCACGCAAGGAACCTCTAACCAGTTCAAGTGCTTTTTCTTTGGCTCTATATGCTTTTTTTGTAGTTCATCCTAATTCCGTACAAGTTTCTCATTTCTTCCATGATCTCTACAGGAGTGTATGTTGACTTTAGATTTAGAAAGTTGTGCTTCACCATTTTAGCGATGGTTAAAGAAGTAGCATGCTGTTGTGAAAGCATTCTGTCCGCAATTGGACAGCTGTGATCATTGACAAATTTTATCACCATGAAAATTTCTGAATTTTGTTGACTTGAAGATCTAAAAGTCCAATTACATCTTTGATTGATACACTTAAAATAGTACCTAGATACATTTATATACAATAAATGTATATGTAGTACACAGTTCATATCCAATATATATGCAGGTGTTATACCGAAATTACACAATTCATATGCAGTACTTTATATGCAGTATATATACAGGTCCTATATAGTAGTTACACAATCTGTACACAGGTCATATGTAGTTTATTTACAGGCCCTATATAGTAGTTACAATATTGTATGCAGCATTTATGCAAATTTATACCTATATTACAACAAAATAAAAAACTTACACATTGTTGACACAGGTCATATAGAGTAGTTATATAGTTTATTATCCAATGTATATGCAGGTGCTATACAAAAATTACATAGTTCATATGCAGTACTTTATATGCAGTATATATACAGGTCCTATATAGTAGTTACACAGTCTGTACACATGTCATATGCAGTTTATATACAGGTCCTATACAGTAGTTACAATATTGTATGCAACATTTATTCAAATTTATACCTATATTCCAACAAAATAAAAAACTTACACATTGTTGGCACAGGTCATACAGAGTAGTTATATAGTTTATTATCCAATGTACATCAGGTGTTATATAGAAATTACACAGTTTATATGCAGTACTTTATATGCAGTATATATACAGGTCCTATATAGTAGTTACAAAGTCTGTACACAGGTCATATGCAGTTTATTTACAGGTCCTATACAGTAGTTACAATATTGTATGCAACATTTATTCAAATTTACACCTATATTCCAACAAAATAAAAAAATTTACACTGTTGATACAGGTCATATAGAGAAGTTATATAGTTTATACCTTGATGATGTTGATCTTTTCACCTTAAATTGGAATCTCTCACGAATTGCATAGTATTTCATCACACTTGTTATTGTATTTTTATCCCAGTACAGCTGTCCTTCTTCAACATCTCTATGAAGTGGATCCTTTATTATCAATTCAGGTTGTTCTTCCATTCCTTCCTCAAAAAAATTATCTTCCATTGTATAATCAGAAATAGGTATCGGATGAACATGAATAGCAGTTAGAGATGTTTCGATCAAATTTTCAATTGAGGATTCTTCATTTTCAAATGTGTTTTGTAGTGTTACACACAATGAAAATTCATTTATATTCAATTTCTTTTCTTCATCTCCATATAAAGTCTAACACTCATATCATTGTAAATAGTCATAGATCCACTCTTCACAATGTATTTTATAGTCATTAAACCGAAATTTTTCTCTAAATTCAACTGCTTATATAGTTCATCAACAAAATATTCGTACCTGCAATTCGAATTCAAAAGTATTCCATTGATTATAAACTTTTCAAACTGTACATCACTTAACCACTCTCCTCCGTATTGAAGCATAATTGGAACTAAAACTGAACTTGAAGCCATAATTTTGTATCAACTGAAGCTAATGGTGAATGGAAAAAACTTTATGAAGCTAATTGACGGAGGATTTTTATATATTTATATACAATTTATAAAGGTATTTTAAGGTAATATGTTGTATCTGAAAGAGGAATTGTGAGGTTTTAATGGAAAGGAATCCTAAGGTAAAATTGGGGAAAATTGAAAAGGAAAGAAATATACTAAGCGATTTTTGCGGCTTTTTAGCGGTGATTAGAAGATGGTTAGAATATGAAATTATTTTAACGGCTATTAAGTGGGAATTAAAAACAAGAGCTATTTTTGTGGAATAACTTTTATGAGAAAAGCAATTTTTGTCCTTCTCCCTTTTAAAAAATCACTTTTTATATTCAAAAACTTTATGAGATTATTAAAATATCTAAAATAAATATTGATATACTTTATGATAAATTATTAAAATAATCCTTTATAAATAGTTTAGACAAATTAAAAATAAAAAGTCTATTTTCGATTTGACATTATTTTATTGTATGCAATGTAGAATACTAAACGTCTAAAAATTAACTAAAATATTATATAGAGAAAAATGTATTCAAAAGGGGAGATAGTAATAATGTGAGGACATTATACTTGAGTAAATTTTAAAATTTTAATTAATTAAATAATTAATATATGATTGAACAATTGATTAAAAGTATAAATAATAGATCAAGCTAAGAGCCGCAAATTCTATATCAATGTTATATTAAAATGAGAGTGGTGAATAATGATATTAAAGCTACCTAACAATCTAATAAATTGTTAATTATTGAGTAATACACAAAGA
This sequence comes from Capsicum annuum, assembly GCF_002878395.1. NCBI lineage: Eukaryota > Viridiplantae > Streptophyta > Magnoliopsida > Solanales > Solanaceae > Capsicum > Capsicum annuum. Next base: position 8,038,758 of record NC_061120.1, on the reverse strand, counting down.
ACAAGGACTCCAAACAATTAATTGAGGTCAAGTTAAAGATCTTCCTGGTCGGATGGCCCTTAAAGATACAATGGACCAGATGATCTTGATTTACAAGACTGTTGCTTTAAAATCTTGAAAATGTACTATTATGTTGGATCATTTTCTAATCTGTATGATATTATTTCTTTCGTGTTTGTAAATTTAATTATAACATATACATTTCTTTTGTATTTTTTTTTCTGAAGTTGGTTTTATCAATTTGTCGAGATTTGATAATGTTAGTAAATAGTAATTCCTATTTTCTTGGGAGTACAAGTTCAATTACACCTCACATCTATGTAAGTTTGCATCAATCACGTATTTGTTTGGCCTTTTTTTTAACATTTGAATTTCTTTGTTAGTTGTTGTGTCTTTTTTTTTTCTTTAAAATAGCTGGCTTCTTTGCATTGTCATTATTACTATACTTTGTGACCTTCGTTTGAGTAAACTTTTTTCTTCAATATTATTAGTTTTCTTTGTTCGGCAGCGCCAACTAAAATTATTTTCTCTAAGAAATAGAAATATATTGTCTTTGAATTGTATGGTACCAATAAATCTTCTTTATAAATTAAAAAAAAAATTGAAGAAAAATGAGCCGAAAGACCCTTTAAGTGTTTAATTAAATAAAGGTGACAAGTACGTCCCATAATATTATTAATTTAAAAAAGATAAAGTCGCTTAAATAATTGAAACAGTTATTCTACAACTGTATTAGTTGTCCCAACAATTATCAAAGTTGTCGAACAACTTTGCATAGTTGTCGAACAACTTTGATAGTTGTTCAACCAACATCTAAAGTTATTAGAACAGTCTTTTTAGTTGTTGGAGCGAAAATGTTAAAAAAAAAAATTGTAAAAATATTTGTCCTCTTATTTAATTTTTAAAACTTGAAGGACCCTCACTTAATTAACAAACTTATTTGTCTCTTTTAATTCAAAAAATTGAGATACTATTTGAGAAGCGAAATCTGCTAGATGTATTTGAATTTATTGTATTCTAGACAAATTACAATACTTCTGGCATTTGAATAGAGAGTAATATATATAAGGGACTTGAAATTATGAAATTTCTCTAAATGCAATATGAAGTATAGCAATTTTGTATGATAATGGTACATAATACACCGAGAAAAATGAGTTCATAAACCCTTTCAAGTCTTTAATTTAAAAAAAGGAGGATAAGTGGGTCCCACAATTTTATTAAGTTAAAAAAATAAAGTCGCTTGAACAACTGGAACAGCTGTTCGACAACTGCATTAGTTATCTCAACAACTTCGCACAGTTGTTAAACAATTTCGCATAGTTATCGAACAACTTCGCAAAGTTGTTGAACAACTTCGCGTAGTTGTCGAACAACTATCAAAGTTGTTCAACAACTGCACAAAGTTGTTTGAACAAAAATATTTTTTAAAAAAAAAACTAAATTTTTTTTTTTGGCCCTTTCACCTAATTTTTAAAACTCGAAGGATTCTCACTTAAATTGGGAAACTTATTTGCCCTTATAATCCAAAGTCCCAATAAACGTGTTGATGGTTTTTCTTGCTTTGAAACGATTTACGCATCACGCTGGAACGAATACTAGTATCATAAATGTATGCCTATTGCAGTTAGTTGTCCTCTTATTCTTAACTCATGGAATGCAACACTCGAAACAAAACTTTGTCATCAAAAAGTAGTTGAGGAATTTTAAAATTAAAAATTTAGAGTTTCATTGACTTTCATCATAAACTTAACATTATTAATACCAAAGACCTCATCTTTAAGAAACTTGTAAATATGTAAATAAGAAAATAAGGCTCCCAAATACCGCTGTCCAAGTCATTATAAAAGAAATGTGGTGTTGCAAACTTCTCGAGAATAATAACGAAACATATACACTTGGGAAACTCTACAATTAATCTAACAATCTGAAGCATAATTACATGTGTAGGAAGCAACCTCTAAAAATTTGTATGGCAAAGGAGAAATCAAGAATCCTCCCCACCAATCACTTCTATCCTGCCATCCCTGAAAAAAGGTTTGCAGACTACGTTAACAAGATATAACATCAAGCCATCTATCTAAATCAATAGTTTCTAATTACAAGTTGCTAATATAAGGATTATTTCCCAGGCTTGGTTTATCAAGTAAATTAATTACTAATATTAAAGAAAAAGACAAATTTAGTAGCTAGACTTTTTTGAAATGGATCTTAGATTCAAATGAAGAGAAGCACTGTGAAATTTCTGTCTTTTGATGTAATCACTCAAAATATCGACGTTACTCGAAATATATGTAAATATGTACCGCAAGAAAATGGGATCTTGCAATAAGCTTTCATACTTCTTGATTAGAAAAAGGCTATTTCTTCCTCATCTTTGTTGTAGTTTAGTGCATAGATCACATACCACAGAATTCAGAAAAAGCAGTAGGAAATTCAAAAGAAGTTTACCCATGTGGTATAATTTATCTCCTCCTGATGCTTGCAGGATTGCTCCTGATCTTGTTTATTTTATAGCTCTAGGGAGAAATTAAACAAAACACAATAAGAAATTAAAGTGCATATCCTAAACATTCCTGCGAAGATGCAAAGAAGTTACCGTTGATAAAAATCTTAACACCACCTATCACAAGCACAAAAAAGAACCTTTTTATTGTTTCTATGACCAGTTACATGGGACATACTGATTCCCTGTTTGACCCTTTCATATCATAAGCATTTAGGCAACCAAAGCAAAAGAAGTCATGGCCCGATGATCCCAATTCAATGAAGATTGTTTCAAACACAACATAAAAAATATGAGATGCATTTGCCTATTTTGGGAATGCATGTATGTTGTGGAATTCACCAACCTTAAAAAATCTTGCAATCAGCTACTTGTTCAAACTAATATGCAGCCAAATTGTCAAATCGTGAGTTAGATATCTGGTTGTTCAGCACTCCACACCAAACTGGTATTAAGCTTCCTAAAATCCTGACAGTCTTCTTGGGAAACCAGAGCTGCAAGAATAAGGTGAAGGAAGTGAAGAAAAAAGTGACTAAAAAAGTAAGAAAAAAGTTACTTTAAAGGAAAAGAGAAAAGAGAAAAGAGAAAAGATCCTATGTATATTTCCAGAGCTCCTCATGGACGGTACGCCAGTGCTGCATCACAATGTCAAGATTGGTGGGGTTGAAAGAGGGAAAGGTATTGACGAGCTCATCCTCTCCATAATGGGCATGTTTACAGACCCCATTGTCCTTGTTCCAACAATTACGTCCATGAATACATGGCTTAGTTCTGAAAACATTCGGGTGGTAGAGAAATTCATCCATCCCATGTGTCCTTCTACAATATACTCATTAATGCACTGGCCACGTGCGAAGAGATGGCACTGGGCTGAAGAGTAGCCATATTTTGAAAGGATTACGCCTTGTGCAGTTTTGATCTTCGTGCAAATACGGACAAATTTTCCAGCCGTGAATGAATCTGTACGGACAGGGTGTTACTTTGTAGTGGTTTATAAGAAAATTTCTAGCTGCCAATATTAGTTGTTGGAAGATATCCTCGGGAGTTGCGCCTGAATGGAGTATTGGATGGCAGTTATGCCATCGCTACTCTGAAAGTTAACGAAAACGCAGTTTGTCTTGATCAAAAACTTTATAACTTCAACTTGGCCGTGAAAGCAGGCAATCATGAGGGGTGTTCTGAGCCTACCTTCCCCGAAGTCATATGGTTCATCAATGCTTCTATGTAAAGCTACTGCCCATTTGAATGCAGAGACATCACCATTTTCTGCTGCTTCAAGCAGAATCCTACTGTTTTCTTCTCTGTCATTTATCATCTGCAAAAGGAGAATCTCAGTTATCACATAACCGTTTCTAAGGATACACAGTAGGAGAGGCTAGAAAAAAAAACGGATATAGAGAGAGGACACAATGCTGAATTCTAAAAAACCATGGAATCAAACAAGATTAAAACGGCAGTTATAATTGCACATTATACCACTAAAGAGTAGAAGTGAGGCAAAACACTATAATTTGGAAAAACGGTTCTTTTTTGACAAACGGAACACGCCTCTCACACACGACTTTCTTAGTCTAACGGTCAGTTAGCTCTGGGTCTTCAGAAACACCATAACCAGTGGCGGATGTAGAGTAGGAGGTGTGGGTTCCCGGGAACCCACACCCGCTACCGTAAGGCTTAAAATTACATAGAAAAATCGTCAAAAGTTATAAATATTAATAGGTGGGAACCCATAACTAAACCAAGGGATACCTTAGTGGTAGGGAAAGGAGCCCTGGGAATCCACAAGTTTGAAATTCTGAATCCGCCTCTGACCATACCCTACCTCTTCAATCCAAAATCCCATATCCAACAACCTCAATATGATTTCTCCTAACCCAGAAACAAACATGCAAGACCTGACTACTCCCAATCCCTCCAATATTGTAAATGGTGAAGCCATGGGCACTGCTAAAAAGACCACAGGAGAAGTCGGGAAATAATATGCTTACGATTTCATCCAACTTTAACAAACCCACAGCTCCTAAAATCAACGAAACAGACCTATCTAAACCCAATCCAACACTCATACCAAACAGATCGATCAGGCAGTTGTGGTGATCCATGGTACAGAAATTTTCCTAAGCCGAGCTCAGAAATAGAACCTCTCACACCTTCTGTTATACCCTCCTATGCTATTCAACTATAATCGAATAACATTGCTGCTCCGGAGGACACCCAAAGCAAACTAAGGCCTGCCAAGATTAACACAAAACAGGGCTACCCATCTGTAATTTTCAAGAGAGATGACTATATGGTTAAGTTGCGCACAAATGCAGGTTCACTGTCGTAGGGAAATTTTCCTCTACAATGCCCAAAATGGAGGTTATTCGAAGAAGCTTCAACTCTAAAGTTCGGTTAAGTGGTAAGGCAAAAATCACTCACTTCAATTCCACACATTTATATATTCACCTTGAGAATGTAAATGACAACAACGTATGGTTTAAACAAAAATTATGGATAGTAGGCAGACTATAGAGTCTTTTCAATTGGACTTCTAATTTTAATTGAAACTCCTATAGCTCCAGTTTGGGTCATCCTACCTGAACTCAAATGATACTGCTACTGTCTTGAAGCAGTACTAAGATATTGGCTCCTACGCTTGTTTGGGTTGGTTTTGATGAGGATGGAAACGGGGATGGGCATCGACAGGAATTTCAATTCGAAAATGTCCCTAAGTATGCTAAATCCAGGGATGAGGAATTACAAGAAAAGGATAAAGAACCTGCGGCTGAACCTTCTAGTTCCATGAACCCCTTTCTATGACTAGACCATTTTCTCCATCTTGTTTTACCCCTTAACCATCCTACCCGAAGCCCCAAACCCCAAAATGCACGAGAATACAACTTCTGTTTACTTCAGAAAGAAAAAAAAAAAGATGCTCCCCAAAAAGTTTGGACAAGAACTCAAAAAAAAAAAAATCATGTTTTTGCCAAGAAGAGTATCTTCCAAATTTGCATGCGCACCCGTTAACGTCGAAAAAAAATGTGTATATATATGCATATATACCTTAAGAAATTGGGATATAGTTGATAGTGCACCCAAAGATGAATGATAATACTACCTTGGTGGGCTGGTTGAAGCATGTGCACAACAAAAATTGCTGGGCTGAGATTTGAACCCGCAACCATTGAGCTACCACAACTAACTAATTGTTCAAAAATGTTAAAAGTAAACTTCATATTAGAAAGTGAAGTTATTAGTTTAAACTATCATTTGTTCTGTAGATTTATTTTTTCAGTATTGTTCATGTCTTTGGCAACCAATTGAATATGATAATATCCCTTAATCGACATCGAAAGTTTTTCTAACGTCTTAAGATAATATTGGTGCTACACAATATTATCAAAAGCAATAAGCGTAAGAAAACCTCAAGGTTTATTGTGTTTAAGCACAAAGTACAAATAAGCGTGAGATTTAACGAAAAAAGACATAAAGGTACCAAAGATATAAATATATGTCTAGTATAAGATTAATAATATAAGCGTGAATGGCAAATATATGGCAAATATATGAACAAAATAATTTTTTTTTTTATAAAGTGAAATATCAATTGTTTAGTGTTCGTCTCTTTAGAAAGACTCATTGACAAGGGAAAGTATGTATCAGAAATTATAACCTAAGCTGCACATTAAACGAGGCGAGCGCTCAATACATTTTGAGTCTTTCTTCGAGGCTTATACGTGTCTTTAACAATACTGGTGCACCCACAAACTTCAAATCCTGCATTCGCTTCTGCCATTAATCACATAATAATGTTTCAATAAAAACAACCAGTGCTAGTTTCAGAAAGAAAATTCACAGAAAAATCACATCAGAAAGAAATTGTAACAGAAACAATCAATATAAAAAGAAGAAAACTTACCGAATGAACACAATCAATAACAAAAAGAAAACATTTCGCAAATACATACAAATTCTTGAAATGTTACATCAGAGACACAAATGCAAATTCTTCAAAATTAATACACATTAGAAAACTCATACAAATTGTTGAAAATGGAAAAACATCAGAAAAAGAAGTACAAATTCTTGAAACTTGATAACTCTAAGAGCATGAAAATACAAATTCTTGAAAAGTAGCATGCAGAAATAAACCCATACCTCTCTCGACTGCTATGGGTTTCTTTGAACTTACGGAGAGAGAAATCATATTGTTCTCTTCCCGCACTTCACTATTATATATAAGAATACTAGGGGGACGGGGCCGTGTCCCAACATCAATAATAGTATTTACCTTATTTTAAAATTAAAAAGTAAATATTTAAAATTTGATACCAATCAGACCCAAACTTATAAGAATATATAATAAATTGAGAGATATTTTAATTATTGTAGTTTATAGTAATATTTTTTAATATAATTTTTAAATAACATAGATTACTCTCTTTGTCCATATTTTGTATCATTGATAGTCAATTATATTTTTAAAAATAATTTAAGTTTGCAATTATTATTTTTTATAATATGTTTTTCTATTTCAATTTAAGTGAAGCATATAATTTCAATTGTGGTCAAATATTTTATATCCTTTTAAATTATTAATTATTGTGTTTTATAGTAATTTTTACATACTTTGTGAAATATATAACAAATTATTTTTTTTTAGATTTTTTAAGTGGTAAATTATTGTAATTTATAATATCTTTTATGTAATTTTAAAATAACATACGTTACTCTCTTTGTTCAAACTTTTATGGCATTGATAGTCAATTATATTTTAAAAATAATTTTATTTTTAATTATTGTAATTTATAATTTTTTTTTTTATTCCAATTTAAGTGACACTGATATAATTTCTAGAGTTAGTCAAATATTTTATATATTTAAAAAAATTTAGTTTATTAACTACTTTGATTTATAGGAATTTTTACATGCTTTTTAAGTATATACAACAACAATAATAGACCCAGTGTATTCCCACAAACTGAGGTATGGGAGGGTAAAATGTACGCAGTCCATACCGCTACCTCCGAAGAAGTAGATGAGTTGTTTCTGATAGACCCTCGGCTCAAGATAGAGAATAGTACACTAAGTTCGTAATGAAGTTTTTTTTAAATATATAACTGATTAAAAAAATAAGACAAACAGATTAAAATAGAGGAAAGAATTGAAGGCAAAAAAAAAAGGACCAATGAATTTGTGTCAAAGCAGACATGCTGACCTTTAAATTTATTAAATTATTAATTATTGTGATTTATAAGATTTTTTATGTTTTTTTTTTAAATACGTAACAATTTTTTTTTTAGATATTTTAAACTGTTAACAATTGTAATTTATAATATTTTTCTTTAACTTTCAAATAATATATATTACTTTCATTGTCCAAAATTTTGTTGCATTGATAGCCAATTATATTTTCTAAAATAATTTAAGTTTATAATACTTTTTTTCTATTCTAATTTAAGTGGCACAATGTCTGATCATAATAATTAATTAGGGTGATATAGTAAAATCACGACGAAAGCAACGAAGCATACATGTATTAAATGGCTTACAACAACTAATTAGAAGTGATATAGTAAAATTATTATAAAAGTTATTTGTGAAAAAAATTAAATAGCTTCATATAAAACATCAAGTTAATTTAAAACATCAAGTGTTAAATTTATATTTAGGACATTAATAAGTTTAATTTAATTTATTTAACTTCAAAAATTAAAATGTGACAAATGAAAAAGAATAGAAAAATAAATATTAAAAACTCGATTGATTAAATTAGCAAATGAAATTAGTACACCAATTAATAAAGTAAACAATAGAAAATGGAAGGAGTGGATGCTTTTGGCAGCTTAGCAGGAAAGTACAACTTTTGAGTATTTAACTGCAACGCACGTATATTACAATGTCCAATGACCAAATAGCCTATATCATTAACCACCATTTCTTATATATTAAAACCAAGGTAGTCCTCGTTTCCAATTTAATTTTAATTTTTTCAATTAATTACTTTTATCTCATAATTTTTGTAAAGTCAAATTTATTTTTCCTTTTAAAAGTATTTTTTACCTTGTTATTTTGAAGGTTTTCTTTATTTTCTAAATTTGATAGACATTTATTGACATGATTTTTGAAAAAAGGACACTCTATAACACTTTTTAAAATAAATAGCCCAAGTTTGAAAACTTTCCAAAAAGTGGCTAGTTGGATATACTATTTTCGCTCTATAGTCATTTCCTAATTTAAGTCATTTTGACCTACTAGTTCATATACAGTCCATATACAATACTGATATAGTCTATATATGTAAGTCCCCGTAAAAGACTTAGTCTAATTCAGTCTTACATAGCATAAATGAGGTCCCAAACTTAGGAAAATTCTAAGCTAAGTATTGACACTTAGTCTAATTTTTGACCTCGAAACTTCCATGATTTTATTTCCGACCTTCCCGACCTTAGTTTGTTGATTTTCAAATTGATTCATGATCAGGGTCACTTGTAGGTCATCTCATGCGAGTTTTGAAATTTTCGAAATCCGTTCAGGGCATATTTGGAAGTCCAAAACAGTAGCATCGTGGGATTAGCGTGAGATGCACGCTCCAGTCCACCCCTGTGAGCGTGCGATAGAGCATGCGGCGCACGCTCCATTTCGGTGCACCAGAGCATGTGACACATGCTTCATTCCCCGCACCTGGAATTTTCAGCTTTTAACTTCGTGTATTTGAGGGCAATAGGGTCTTTTGGTTCACATAAAAAACATCCTAAACATGAAATTTAGCCCCAAATCACCCACATACACTCACTTTCTCTCAAATTCTCTCAAGAACAAGCCTTAGAATTTTCAAGTCAAGATGCAAATCTCAAAGATTTGACCATCAATCTTCTTAAAATAAAAGCATCAAGGTATGTAAAGTGTTCATCCAAGGGTTCCTTCCACACTTAGTTCAAGAAACTTCTTTTAAAAACATGAATTGTGATTGCCATGTTATGGGTTTGATTGTATCCATGTTGATGTTGTGTATGGCTGTCAAGTTGAAATCTTTAATGTATTTCTTGATATTATGATAGCACGTAAGTTGAATTTTGATTCTCTTATGTTGAAACCCTTGAATTATGAATTAATATGGTAGTCATGATGTATATATTATCATTGCTATTCATGCCCAATTATAAAGCTATGCCTTCCATGTGTTTGACAAATTGCTTAATTGAGTTAATGGTTATTTTGTGATCCTTTTGGTGATCTAAATGGTGAACTTATGCTATACCTACATGTTCAAAATAACTCCTATGCTAAAACTATGCCTTGTAAGTGTTTGATGGAATGCTCATGAGATTGAATTTATGAAATTATGGTATCAGCATGCATTCCTATTTATGTACAAGTTCATGACTTTCAAGTACTTGATGAAATGCCTTATTGATTGTATTGTAATTGGTTGACTATTGTCTTGTATTCAAGAATTATCATGTCTTATTGTTAATCATGCTATCGAGTCCTGGGGGTATTTAATACCCGACAATTTAGTTGCTTGCCTAGAGCCAGTGTCAGTTACAGAATAGTCTCAGTCATGTCATGCTTAGTAGTACTCAGTCAATTATAGAACTCAGGAAAACTCAGTATATTAAGTATTAGTACAGTCCCTTTCAATATTCAGTTAAATCCTCAGTAAAACTAGTCAGTTGACAAAATTAAGTTGTATTCCGTCAGTTAAACTCAGTGAACTCAGTTTAGTTCAGTTAAATAGTACGATCAGTAATAGTTTAGTCAAGCCTAGTATGAACTACAAAATCAATTCAGTGTCTATTAAGTTGGGAGTAAGATTCAGCACCGAGTGAACCCACAGATGGGGACTCACCTGCAAGTAGAGGGTGTGAATCTTAGAACTGATCCTTGCATTCCAGAACTACGTAGCTAGTGTAGGTTGAGACATTAAACATGCCAGTTGAGGGTTTATGAGGTGGCTTAAACTGTTAGTTGAAGGTCCCATCGTTCTCATTAGAGTACCGCCAAATGAGGGTAACTCACAGTTTATCCTTACCCATGGCACAATATTGACATCCTTCCAACTGAGGTTACAGATTAGACCCTAAATCTATTTAGAAAAAGGGTATGTCAATTTGATGATTGCCTTTCACAGTCTCAGTCTTAGTCTTCAGAATAGAACTCAGTCAGTTCTATAGATTTCAGGACTATCAGATATAGTCACTCAACTCAATAAAGAACTCAGATAGTTCTACAGAATAAGGACTATCTTAAATAGTCACTCAATTAACAGTATATCAGTTATCAGTAATCCATGTTACTAGTAAACTCAGTATTCAAAATCATTATGACTTCAGTTACAGTCATGTATTCATACATGTGTTCTCACTCAGTCAAGTTCATATTTCTCAGTTAGTTATAGTTCATGCATATAAGCCCATCCATTCAACCTACCTTACTTTGTATACCAATGCATTCCCACGTACTGATACATAATTTTCTTTTGCACTATGGTGTCTTATACCATAGGTTCAGACGTACGAGCTCTCGAACACCCTTAACAGTTTAGATTTCAGTAATTAGAGTCAGTGGTGAGTCCTCGTAGTTCGAGGACATAATTATTTCCTTATTTCAGTACTTCAATACTTAGTTTACTTTCAGCAGTTGGAGTTAGTTGGGGGCTTATTCCATCAACTCCTTATTCAAACAGTTTAGAGGCTTTTTCAGACTAGAGTATTTTCAGTATTGATGTTCAGTTTTGGTATTTTCATAGATTATTCAGATATTATTTTAGTTTTGAACCTTGTGGCAAGTTTTTGCCAGATTGCTGCATATTACAGTATTATTATTCAGTTATTGTTGTAGGTACCAGTCATGGGTTAACTTAAGGTCCTTCAAGATTATGAGCACCGTGTAGCATCCGAGGTACCTGACTCGAGGCATTACAAACTTGGTATTATAGCCTAAAGTTAAACAATGTCCTAAGAAGTTTAAAAATCGCATCTAGTAGAGTCTTGTACATGGGTGTGTTGCGCATCACACTTATGGACAGGAGGTTATGCGATGTTTTAGGAATAGTTTCCCTTCTTTCAGTATTCTTAATCTAATTTATTTATTATTTTTGTTTACAGAACATTCCTTCCAAAAGGACTAATGAAAGAAGAACTGAGCATCAGTCATCATCTCAGCCCGTCCAGGCATATCATCTAGATGAGCATGTCTCCCATGATGAGTTTAGAGTATCTTTACCACTATAGCAAATTCAGTAGTAGCCCATAATAAACGTCCACTGCCATTTCAGCCAACCCAGTGGCCAATTCTACTGCAGCCAAGATTTGGGACTTTACCCGAATGAACCCTTCTATTATTATTGGGTTTAAGTCAGATGAGAACCTTCAAAAATTCCTTGATCAGGTGGAGAAAGTTACAGATATTATGGGGGTGACTGCTAGTGAGAGTACTGAGCTAGATGTATATTAGTTGTAAGATGTGGCTCACACATGGTTCAAACTGTGGAAAGAAGAGAGGGTCGCAGATATAGGGTCAATTGAATGGGAGTAGTTTGCCACTGCCTCCTAGATAAATTCTTTCCCTTAGAGTTGAGAGAATTAAGGTGTTAGAGTTTATTAATCTCAGACAAGGCAATATGACAGTGAAAGAGTATTCTCTCAAGTTTACTCAATTAGCTAGATACGCTTTTCATGTGGTGGTAAATAGCAGATCTAAGCTGAGCAAGTTCGTATCTGGAGTGAATGATAGTGTGATCAAGGAGTATAGGACCGTAATGTTGATTCAGGAGATGGACATATCCAGGCTTATTGTCCATGCTCAACAGATAGAGGAGCAGAAGAATAAAGAGATAGAAAAGTAAACTAAGAAAGCTAGAATAGGTAGTTTCAACTTTGCTCAGCCTAAGTCAGAGGGTGGAAATAGTTCACAGTTTTACCCAAAATCTTCAGTTTTAGCTTCATCCTCAGCCAATGCTCTAGTCCCTGAGTTTCGAAATGGTAACAAAGATAGGGTGCCAGGCTCTAAGTCTTAGGGTAGTGTCAGCAGTGCTCGAACCAATCCTCTCTGTTAGACTTATGGCAAGAACTATCAGGGTATCTGTAGAGCTGGCAGTGATGTTTGTTTTTTATATGGCAAGCCAAGCGACAGAGTCAGAGATTGTCCTCAGTCAGGTTCTTAAGGTCAGCATAATCGTCCCCCAACTCAGTCCATTCGCCCGAATCAGCAGGGTGCCACTTCCAGCACTACCAGTGGGCAACTCCCAAATAGACTCTATGTTCTTCAATCCTGACAAGATCAGGAAAGTTCTCCTGATGTGGTTACTGGTACGTTACAAATTTATCATTTTTGTGTTTACACTTTGCTAGATCCAGGAGTTTCTTTGTCTTTTGTTACTCCTTATATAGCAGTTGATTTCAGAGTCAGTCCCAAAGTCCTAGAAGAGCCTTTTTCAGTATCTACCCCAGTGGGTAAATCCATCATAGCCCGACGGGTATACAAGAACTTTCTGGTTATGGTGTCTCAGAAAGTCACTTCAGCAGACTTAGTCGAATTAGAGCTAACTGATTTTGATGTCATTCTTTGCATGGATTGGTTTTATTCCTGCTATGCCTCAGTCGACTGCAAAAACAAAATTGTCCAATTTCAATTTTCGAATGAACTTGTCCTGAAATGGCGAGGTAGTACTTCGACACTTAAGGGTCAGTTTATTTCCTACCTAAGGGCAAGAAAAATAATATCCAGGGGATATGTCTATCATCTTTTGTGAGTCAGAGACACTAATTTAGAAACTCCCAATCTTGAGTCAGTGCTAGTAGTAAATGAATACTCAGATGTCTTTCTTGAAGATCTTCCTAGAGTCCCTCTCATTTGGGAAATTGACTTTGGAATAGACCTTCTTCCAGATACTCAACCCATATCTATTCCGCTATACAGAATGGCACCAGTAGAGCTCAGAGAATTGAAATAATAATTGAAGGATCTCTTAGATAAAATATTCATTAGACCTAGCGTATCCCCGTGGGTTGCATTGGCCTTATTCATGCGAAAGAAAGATGGTTCCCTCAGAATGCGTATAGATTACCGTTAGTTGAATAAAGTCACGATCAAGAACAAGTATCCACTTCACAGAATTGATGACTTATTTGACCAACTTCAGGGTGTCAGTTACTTCTCTAAGATAGACCTCAGATCAGTCTATCATTAGCTCAGAGTCAGAGAATGTGACATTTTAAAGAAAACCTTCAGAACTTGGTATGGTAACTTTGAATTCTTAGTCATGTTATTTGGTCTTACTAATTCCCTAGAAGCTTTCATGGACTTGATGAACCATGTGTTCAAACAGTACTTGGACATGTTCATCATTATTTTTATAGATGACATCCTCGTCTATTCTTGCAGTGAGCATGATCATGCAAACCATCTTAGAATAGTATTGCATACTCTCAGAAATAATTAGTTGTTAGCCAAATTCAGTAAGTACAAATTTTGGATAAGGTCAGTAGCATTCTTTGGTCATATCATTTCTGATGATAGGATCAGAATTGATCCCCAAAAGACCAAAGAATTGAGAAACTGGCCCATACCTATCTCCCCGATAGATATCAGGAGTTTTTTGGGTTTGGATGGCTATTACAGACGGTTTATTGAGGGGTTTTCATCTATTGCATCCCCTATGTCCAGATTGACTCAGAAGAAAGTCAAGATTCAGTGGTCAGATTCTTGCGAGAGGAGTTTTCAGGAGTTGAAGACTCAACTCATCTCATCCCCAGTCTTGACTCTTCTAGATGGTTCATATGGGTTTGTTGTGTACTTTTATGCATCTAGAGTTGGTTTAGGTTGTGTCCTCATGCAGCATGGTAAGGTCATAGCCTACTCCTCTAGACAACTTAAACCCCATGAGAAGAATTATCCTACTCATGATTTTGAGTTAACAACCGTAGTTTTTGCCTTAAAGATTTAGAGGCATTACTTGTATGAGGTACATGTGGATGTTTTAATAGATCCCAAGAGCCTTCAGTATGTGTTCTCTCAGAAAGACTTAAACCTCCGTCAGAGAAGGTGGTTGAAGTAGTTGAAAGATTATGATATGAGTGTTCTGTATCATCAGGGCAAGGCCAATGTAGTGGTTGATGCTCTCAGTTGAATGTTTATGGGTAGTGTTGCTCATGTTGAGGACAGTAAGAAAAACTTAGCTCAGGAAGTTCATAAACTTGCCCAACTAGGTGTCCGCTTAGTCGATTCACCAGAAGGTAGTGTGTGGGTTCAGAATAATTCAGAATTATCTCTAGTTTCCAAAGTAAAGGAAAAATAGGACAGAGATCCCAGTCTAGTCAAGCTGAAGGAGTCAGTCAGAGATTAGAAGGTTGATGTTTTCTCCCAAGGGGGAGATGGTGTGTTGCGTTGCCAGGGTCGACTATATGTGCCAGGTGTAGATGACTTGAGGCAGCGAATTCTTGCAGAAATGCATGGTGCGCATTATTCTATTCATCCAGGGACCACTAAGATGTATCACGATTTGAGGGAGATTTATTGGTGGAGTGGGATAAAGAGAGACATTGCAGAGTTTGTAGCTAAGTTCTCTAATATTAGCAGGTTAAGATTGAGCATCAAAAGTTAAGTGGGTCCATCCAGGAGTTCAGTATTCCCAATGGAAGTGGGAAGAAGTAAACATGGACTTCGTGATGGGCTTGCCCCGTACTTGTCATCAACATGATTCAGTTTGGGTCATTATAGATAGGATGACCAAATCAACTCATTTTCTACCAGTCCATACCTCTTATTCAGTCGAGGATTATTCTAAACTCTCTATATCAGGGAGTTGGTCAGATTGCACGGTGTTTTATTGTCCATTATTTCAGATAGAGGTACGCAGTTCACCTCTCATTTTTGGAAAGCATTCCAAAGGGGTCTTAGTACTCAAGTCTACCTCAGTACAACCTTTCATCCTCAAACAGATGGTCAAGTAGAAAGGACTATTCAGACCTTAGAAGATATGCAGCGAGCGTGTGCAATAGACTTTAAAGGTAGTTGGGATGATCACTTGCTTTTGATTGAATTCATATACAACAACAGCTATCATTCTAGCATTCAGATGGATCCATTTGAAGCTCTCTATAATAGGAGATGCAGATCTCTAGTCGGTTGGTTCGAAGTAGGTGAGGCTGCATTTATAGGGCCTAACTTAGTATTTGATAACTTAGAAAAAGTTCAACTGATCAAAGAAAGGCTTAAGATAGCTCAGAGCCGACAGAAATCGTACATAGATGTGCACAGAAAGGATCTTGAGTTCGATATTGGCAATTATGTGTATTTAAAAATCTCTCTCATAAAGGGAGTGAAGAGGTTTGACAAGAAGGGAAAGCTCAGTCCCCAATATGTCGGTCCCTTCAAAATTCTTAACTGTTTTAGAAAGGTAGCTTACGAGCTCGAGTTACCTTAAGACTTAGCTTCAGTGTATCCAGTGTTCCGTGTCTCCTTTCTTAAGAAGTGCATAGGTGACCCAGCAGTTATAGTCCCTATGAGGGCGTAGATGTTCAGAACAGTCTCTCTTATGAGAAATTTTCGATCGAAATTCTTGACTATCAGATTAGTATACTGAGGAACAAAGAAGTCCTTCTAGTCAAGGTTCTTTGGGGAAATCATTCCATTGAGGGAGCTTCTTGGGAAGCATAAGCAGACATGTGGACCAAGTACCCTCACCTTTTCTCTGCGAACTCAAATTTAGCCTAAGGCAACAATTTTTCCTTGAACTTATTCAGTTTCATGCTCAGATTTCCCTTACAAACTTGGTATCAATTACCATTGCATATTCAGCCATGCATTCATGAGTCAGTTCAGTCATGTATTCATGCATCAGATATGCATACTCAATATGAGAAACTCAGCTTATCAGCAATCCCAGTCATGCATTCACGAACCAACTCAGTCATATACTCATGTATCAGATATGCATGATCAGTATGAATTTTAGTAAATCAGTAATGTCAATCATGTAATCATGTTTCGGTTCTGAATGTTCAGTGTGTACTTCAGTCTATCATTTCTCCCATCTTAGTCAGTCTCATTCGAGGACGAATGTTTCTAAGGGGGATATATTGTAAGACCCCATAAAAGTCTTAGTCTAATTCAGTCTTACATAGCATAAATGAGGTCCCAGACTTAGGAAAATTGTAAGCTAAGTATTGACACTTAGTCTTATTTTTGACCTTGAAACTTCTATAATTTTATTTCTGACCTTTCCGACCTTAGTTTGTCTATTTTTAAATTGATTCATGATCAGGATCACTTTTAGGTCATCTCATGAGAGTTTCGAAATTTTTAAAATCCGTTTAGGGAATGTTTGGAAGTCCAAAATAGTAGCATCGCGCGATTAGCATGCGACGCACACTCCAGTCCACCCCTTTGAGCTTGCGATAGAGCATGCGGTGCACGCTCCATTTCGATGCACCAGAGCATGCGACACATGCGTCATTCCCCGCACCTGGCATTTTTACCTTTTAACTCTGCGTATTTAAGGGCAATAGTGTCTTTTGGCTCATATCAAAAACATCCTAAACATGAAATTTAGCCTTAAATCACCCATATACACTCACTTTCTCTCAAATTCTCTCAAGAACAAGCCTTAGGATTTTCAAGTCAAGATTCAAATCTCAAAGATTTGACCATCAATCTTCTTAAAATAAAGCATCAAGGTATGTAAAGTGTTCATCCAAGGTCCCTTCCATACTTGGAGTTCAACAAACTTCTTTTAAAAACATTTATTGTGATTGCCATGTTGTGGGTTTGATTGTATCCATGTTGATGTTGTGTATGGTTTTCAAGTTGAAATCTTTAATGTATTTCTTGATATTATGATAGCATATAAGTTGAATTTTGATTATCTTATGTTGAAACCCTTGAATTATGAATTAATAGGGTAGTCATGATGTATATATTAGCATTATTATTCATGCCCAATTATAAAGCTATGCCTACCACGTGTTTGACAAAATGCTTAATTAAGTTAATGGTTATTTTATGATCCTTTTGGTGATCTAAATGGTGAACTTATGCTATACCCACATGTTCAAAATGACTCATATGCTAAAACTATGCCTTGTAAGTGTTTGATGAAATGCTTTGTGAAATTATGATATGTTAGCATGCATTCCTATTCATGTACAAGTTCATGACTTTCAAGTACTTGATGAAATGCCTCATTAATTGTATTGTGAATGGTTAACTATTGTCATATATTCAAGAATTATCATTTCTTATTATTAATCATGCTATCGAGTCCTAGGGGTATTTAATACCCGACAATTTAGCTGATTTCCTAGAGCTAGTGTCAGTTACAAAATAGTCTCATTCATGTCGCACTTAGTAGTGCTCTCAGTCAGTTACAAAAATCAGGAAAACTTAGTAAATTCAGTATCAGTCTAGTCCCATTCAGTATTCAGTTAAATCCTCAATAAACTCAATCAGTTAAAAGAATTCAGTAGTATTTCGTCAGTCAACAGAACTCAGTGAACTCAGTTCAGTTCAGTTAAATAGTATGATCAATAACAGTTCAGTCAAGCCTAGTATGAACTAGGAAATCAGTTCTGTGTTTATTCAGTTGGGAGTAGGATTTAGCACCTAGTGAACCCAAGGATGGGGACTCACCTGCCAGTAGAGGGTGTGAATCGTAGAAGCAATCCTTGCATTCCAGAACTACGTAGCCAGATTATGTTGAGACATCAAACCTGCTAGTTGAGGGTTGATGAGGTGGCTTAACCTATCATTTAAGGGTCCCACTATTCTCATTAGAGTACCTACCAAATGAAGGTAACTCACTTCTTGTCCTTGCCAGTGGCAGATACAGTCACTCAACTCAGTAAAGAACTCAGATAGTTCTACAGAATCAGGACTGTCAAAAATAGTCACTCAGTTAACAGTATATCAATTATTAGTTATATCAATTATCAGTAATCCGTGATTATTATGACTTCAGTTACAGTTATGTATTTATGCATGTGTTCTCACTCAATTAAGTTCACGTTTCTCAATCAGTTATAGTTCATGCATATAAGCCCATGCATTCAGCCTACCTCACTTTGCATACCAGTATATTCCCACGTACTGATGCATACTTTTATTTTGTGCTATGGTGTTTTATACCATACGTTTTGACGCATGAGCTCCCGAGCACCCTTAGCAGTTCAAATTTCAACAGTCAGAGTTAGTGATGAGTCCTCATAGTTCGAGGACATAATTATTTCCTTATTTCACTACTTCAGTACTTAGTTTACTTTCAACAGTCAAAGTTGGTTGGGGGCTTGTCCCATCAACTCTTTATTCAGACAGTTTAGAGGCATTTTTAGACTAGAGTACTTTCAGTAGTGATGTTCAGTTTTGGTATTGTCATACCTTATTCAGATATTATTTCAGTTTTGAAACTTATGGCAAGTTTCCGCTAGATTCCCGCATATTACAGTATTATTATTCAGTTATTGCAGCAGGGTACCACTCATGGGTTACCTTGTAGTCTTTCGGGATTATGAGCACCGTGTAGCGTCCGATGTACCAGACTCGAGGCGTTACAATATACTATACTGATACAGTATTTAACTTGGACAATTTGGCCCTTTTAAAAATATTTTTATTTTTTTTTGGTATAAATTTTTTAACTAATCAAATATTATGATTTTTTTACTGTTTAGAAATAATAATTAAATTACATAAAAATAATATAATTGTTAAATAGAATATGTATCCATATAAGATATATGTATAGAAATTTTATAGTTCTATCAAATATGTATATGTATAAAATATGTATAAAAAATATATAGAAAGTGTATGAAAATTATATAATTATTATATAAAACGTGTAAAAATAAGTACAATGATTGTATAAATTGTGTATCAAAACTGTATAATTTTTGTAGAGAATATTTATATGTATAAGATTTGTATAGAAACTGTATTGAAGGTGTGTAAAAATGGTATAGAACAGGCCAGTAAATTAAAATGGCTAGAAAGTGGAATTTAAATTTCACAGTCATTTTCATGAAAATAGTTTAATTTGAAGTGTCGTTTCTGTTCTTTTCTTTAATTTTTAGACATCATGTTTAATTTTTAGCACATTAAATTGGTTGTCCTCACATACATCTCTCAAATGGGTCAGCATTTTCTTTAAGAAAATTACACGGTTTAGCAAACATATGCACCTAATTAATCCACTCAATAAAATTTTAATTAATTACAATTCATAGATTAACTTAATTATATTGCCCCCTTTCTCTTGCGACTCTCCTGCATCTCTCTCAATCTCATCATATATTACTATATTTGTATTTGTATTTAGTTCTTATGACCACCTTCATATGATTATATTTCTGTATATCTTATGTTTGTACTTCTATATGTTCTGAAAATGCTTGAAAAAAGGCTAAAGAAAATATAATTTGATATCCAAACTATTTATGATAAAAAGCTCAATTTGAATCATCAGAGATTAGAATCCAAAAAAATTCTTAAAATAGAAGCTAGAACTTCATACATGCATTTTTTTTTTATAGTCTGATATTTAAACTATGAACAATATTATATTTTAACTTTCCAACATCATTTTGTACTATATAATTTTAGAATTCCTTAAAAAGTATTGATGTAAAAATAATTAAGAAAAAGAAAAATTTAAAGATACCTATAAATTTATTTTTTAAAGTTCAGTTCATATAATTTTGAATATCTAAATCTTAATTTTAATTTTAAATTAATCTAACTAAATTCAGCAAAAATGTGATGGGATGACGAAAGTATATTATTTAATTTTCACTGAATTGTAAATATTTTACATACTTCAAAGGTCAAATTATATTATATTATAGAATATCAAATTACTTGTACCTCCTTTTGTTGGTATTTACTAATTTCTCAGTCAAATTCCCTTTCTATTTCATAATATTTTCTTTAAAAAGTACTTAATTATGTGACAATTTTTATTATGAAGATTTGTGAATAAAACTTGAGTTACCGCTACTAAGTTATATCAATTACAAATTATAAAATTGTGATACAAATAATGCCTTTTAATCGTGTTTGGGCCCGGTTTAGCATGGACCTCATAAACTAGTATTTATATTTAGGGGAAAGGACAAAAATAACACCTAAAATTAAAATAATTTTATAAAACTAGCACCTAAATTTAAAAATCGAGTAAATAGCCATTAAACATCACAATCCGGCCCTTTTCATTTTGTGTACTGGGCCGTCGACTTTTCATCTTTAATGGGCCCATATTTTTTTGGCTCCTTTTCCTTTTTAGCATCTCATAATAACATATTATTTTAGTGTCCTACTGTACTTTAATCCATATTTTGATTCTATATTTTTTTTTTGGATTATTACTGGTGGAACTTGAACATCTTGTTATGTCAATTCTTGTGCCATTGTGTGAATATTATAGTAATTTTTAGTAGAGATTTGTGTGGAAGCAATTTAACTTAAGATGACACAGATATAAACAAATAAACAAATTATTTAGTCAACTTTAGTCCTGTTCAGATTGATTGAGATATAATGCAAAGTTTAGTCCATTTCACTTTCAAAAGTCAAAGTAGACGTTGGACAATTCAACTGAACTTTTAGGTAGATTTATAATTTTATTCTAAACCATTTACATGACAATCTGTTTTAAGTGATATAACATTATTAAAATAACGTACTATTTGTTTTGTTTAATTTTACTTATTTATACAATAAAATACAATATCATATACTTTTAATATAATATATTTTTTAAAGATATATATTTATATATAATAACGATACAGTTTCTATGCATATACATAGTCTATAAAATAATTATAGCATTTTTCTATACATTCTATACAATTTTTAACTACAATTATTATTTAGATACATATTTTATATAACTCTATATAGTTTTTATATGCATTCTAAAAATGTATCAATCAAGTATAAAATAGTATCAATTGAGTATATGAACATTGTAAGTGTATCAATGTAGTATAAAAGTGTATTAATATGGTATAATAGAATATCAATTGAGTATAGGGACTGCATGTGCTGCATAGAATTTCCTTTCTCTATTTTAAAAAGTGTATCAACATAATATAAAAATGTATCAATGTGGTATAAAAGTGTATCAAATGAGTATAGAGACTGCATGTGCCCAACTGGGCCAAATGGCTAAAAGGGGGAATTACTTTAGCCTATTAGCTACGGCATGTCCACCTTTTCAAATGTGGGCCACTTTTTTTAAATGGTCATCCCATGTCCTTTTCCCTTATATTTACAAAAGGAAAAAAAAAAAGAAAAAGGATCAACTTTACGCTTCTATTTTGAAAAATTATCTAAATATATCATTTTGACTAAATGTATCATTCGTCATATTTTGGGGTAAAATTTACTCTCAATATCATACTTTAGGGTCATATTTACCCTCATTGTTAAGAAACCTTTTCACTTATACCCTTATTTTAACCAAAAAATTGATCAACGTTAAATGTCCCATCTTTTAAAAATCTAATTCATTTGATCCGACTCAAGCCACAAAAAAGACACAAATAAATAAACCCCTTCATTTCTATTGGTCAAATTTTTTCAATGAGATTATCCACTAGATGGTTATTAGTGCATAGCTCATGAAAAATTAATTTGCATCAGTATAAACACAAAGAGATATACCCCTCTCAGTTCATAGATCTGCATCAGTGCAGAGCTCATAAAAAATGACACTTAACGGTCAAAGGGAATATATTAGGTTCACTGAATATTTCTCTGGATGATTGAGTTACAAGGTCTCTTTATGTGTTAGTCGTGACATGTCTTCATTTATAGGTCTTTATATGCAATTTAGATCTACATAAATTTTTCATCATGTTACTTCCTCAGAAAACTTATTCACTGATTCTTGAATTTAGATGCACATAGAATTGCACACCAAAATTTAAAATTTGAACATAACTAACTGGAATCAGAGTTTGTAATAGAAATTTTCTCTAGTTTCACGCTTCTATGTTATGCTATTTTGTTTTACTTTTTGTTCACTTGTAAACAATCTATCAGTGTTGTACATTGAAAGAGAAGTATTTTTGCGTTGGAAAAACTTGTGTTACACTTGACATACATGTTTTAAGCTTATAATTTATGTTCTTTTTTACTTATTGCATTCACCCGCATATACTTAGTACATTCAATAATTGCAGACCATATATATGTCTATGTGGCTACATTTTTTCATAATGTAGTTTCTGCCGTTCGTCCTCAAAGGCACGATTAGCCACGATCACCACTTCCTACCACCCGTTAGTATGTAAGGCCTCATGTTTTGAGAGACTACATTCTGGTTACTTTCAGATGTTGAGTTATTAGTATTGAGTTCAGACTTTATCTTTTTGTTTTGAGTCAGTTGGGGTCTGTCCTAGTGGCTTATCAATATATTTAGTGGCTTATCAATATATTTAGTGGCTTCTCAAGACTAGTAAGTTGTTCTCAAATGTCCAGACATTTTCAGTTGATGTTTAGCTCACAATACTTTTGTTGAGATTGTTTACCCACTTAAATCCAGATGGTCAATTCCCTATTTTCGCTCATGTATTAAGTAAAGACGTTTGATTCAGTGTTAAGTGTATACCATGGGTTAATTTTTGATCTACTCATAGTCCCAAGCCTTGTGTAACGTCCAAGAGGTAGTCTTAGGGTGTTACACCACTAAAGATAAAATAGTAAGTAATAAAAGATTTACAATACTTTTGGAAGTAAAATCATAATCGCAAGAACAATTTTGTTCCAAAAACAATAAAATTGGACGATGTATTCAATAAAGATAATTGACATTTTGATTCCATATTGGAGGCAGAAAATGGTAGAAAATCAAACAAGAAAATTTGAATGAAGAACAAGTAATTCAATATCCAAATGAATCTATGGATTTAAAATTTCTAATATTTCAGTTTTTTAAACAAGCCTCTTCAAGTAGAAGAATGTCCTTTTCTAGACCATCACTTTCCAAATCTATAGAAGAAAGGGAAGTAACTCTAGACGAAATAGAAAAAAAAAATTAAAAGGATTGAATATCTCCGAAACAATTCCTAAGATAGAATATGAACTTAGAAATTTAAAACCTAAAAAATTAGTATGTCCCATTGCTAGAGAAGTTTTACGAGTAAAGGATCCTCTACACATGATTAGGTCAAATAAGAAATTAAAACCTACACATGATTAGGTCAGATAAGAAATTTAAACCTTACTTTGAGTATTTAGATAAACTATAGACTAGTCTAGAAAATTGCATAAAAAGGCAATGATATAAACAAAGATATTCATTAAAAGAAAGATTATTCTTTAGAGAAAATTGGTGCACCGGTATGAATAGAATAACACGTAATATCAAATTTTTTAAATGGTTTGAATACACAAAAAAATTAGACAATTAAAAGAATTTATTAAACATGCTTGTTAATAAATGATATGCTAGCGACAAGGTAGTTAAACCTATAGTCCGCTCATTGGAATAAAATAAGCCCTACAAGAGATGGTAAAATTGTTACTGCTTCACCATTTGAATTGGATATAATTGATTCCAAAGGTGACCCTAAGAATAAAGATATAAACCAAAATACTCCAGCAAAAAAAGTATACAAATCTATTACTACATGTAGTTTCTAAATAAATTCTCGAAGGTGAAAATAATTAAACTTTTAAAGATAAACCAACTCCTTTTTACCATGATAAAAAATTGAAAACTCATCCAATAATTAAAATAAAATAATTTTAGAAAGATATATTTTCTAAATTAGAAGAAAAGTGTAAAGTTGCTGGTGATATTTTGAAATTATTAATGAAAGGGTAAAATCCAAATTATAATTCACAGATGATAAGGTTATAAGAACTCTATCTAAAAAGTGATAATGAAATAATCAAGTTAAATTCTAAATATTCAATAAAAAGATTTATGATAAAGAGCCCACTTTTTCGGATATGTGGTAAGAAGAAAATGTATTTTTATATCATACTAACTAAGATAAATTGCGTCGGTATATATAAATTACGCAAGTAAGAAGAAAATGTATTATTATATCATACTAACTAAGATAAATTGTGCTGGTATATATATATATATAAAGGAGAAATAAGACAAGGGTGATGTGTCACCTCTCTATGACCATTATTCCTATTTAACTTTTTTCTCCTTTTTTTGACCATTTCTTCTTTATTTATCTATTTATTTTAGTTTTCATAATTCAAAAATTATTTATTCAACTCATCAACTTTTCACCTCCCATTATAATTGTCTTCTTTATTAGAAATCTTAATATGTATTCTTGAATTCTTCTATCCCTAATTTTATTATTTTTTAATTAATTTTATCCATTTAATATATTTGTATAGAAATATAAATTTACATTTCAATACATAGTAAAATTTTAATACATATTAGATACAAAATTTGGTACGATCATTTGTATTTGTTCTCTTTTTTTTGGCCTTTTTCTTATTTTTGTCATTATATTCTATGTAAATATCTATATATAATATCTTCGTATTTATTTTTATTCTTCTTTTTAGGATTTTTTTCTTTATCTATCTATTTTATTTTATTTTATTTTAAATAACCTAAAAATGATTAGATTCAATTAAACTTTTCACCTCATATTATAATTATCTTCTTAATTAGCTATCTTAATGTGCATTTATGTATAATGTATGAACTTTTGATATCCTTTTTATCACTTTATAATATGGACAAATATAAAATATTTCATGATTCATTGGTTTCTCTATTTTTCTCTTAAATTTTTTTTTTGTCGATTTCTATGCCTACTCCTCAACATCTGTAAAAGGTACATAAAGTCTTTTTTCAATTAAGTGGCAAAGTGATTCTCTCTTTAACTTTTATGTTATTTGAATTTTTTTCATTATATCTTTTGTTAGCAGTAATATATATAGTTAGTTAGTTAGTTAGTTAGTTAGTAATTTTTTGATTTGTTTTTGTCGGTCAGAGAACATGTATTTTAAGGCTCTTGTCTTTAAATTATTGCTTTACCTTCTTCTGTCTGTGCATGTTTTTCATCCTTATGTGCGTATCGTTCTGCAAGTTTTCCTCTACCTATAATTTTATATACATTTTTTTAATTCTTTTTTTCTTTGATTTGATTATTTTTGTTAACATTTGGAGTGATGACTCTTATTTTCATGTGTATATGTAACACCCCAACTTTCTGAATCGGAATGTTACTCGATGCTCATGACCCCAAAGGACCACAAGCTAACCCATGATTGATATCTATACCTGTACACTGCATAATATAACATGAAAATGCGGAAACATGTACTGAATGGCCATAAGGTTCAAATTTAAATTAAAAAAATCTGATAAGAACAATGTCTGAAAATGGTATAACAAAACCAAAATAAATCTAAAATAACCGTCTGACATGCTATAGTCTGAAAAGCCTCTAAACTGTTTGAATAAGGAGTTGATGATACATGTACCCAACTAACTCCATCTAGCAGCTGAACTAAAATAGTAAATGAAGCAATAATCATATCGTCCTCAAATGAGAAGGACTCACTGCAAACTCTGAACGCTGAAATGCTACTGCTGATCTGGAGCTCGTGCCTCTGAAACTATGGTGTAATATAAGAAAAAGTACCATAGTGCAAATGCATCAGTACATCTGAATGTACTGAGTATACGAGTGAGGTAGATAAAAGCAAAGGGTTATATGCATGAACAATACTGACTGATATGAACATGAGAATACATACATGCATACGTAACTGTAACTGAACTCGTGGAGATACTGACTACTGATTCTAAATACTGATAACATGAGTGTACTAATACTGAGATACTGAATAGATGAACGACTATTTCTGATAGTTCAAATTATGAAGAACTGGTCTGGTTGACTATGTCTGACAGTCCTGAAGCTGAATACTGATATCATGAATTCTGATAACTGATGTGACTGATAACATGATTTTTGAGAACTAATATAACTGATAGCATAAGTGACTATATCTGACAGTCCATAAACCTGAAGGAACTATCTAAGTTCTGTTCTATTTCTAAGTTGACTGTATCTGATAGTCCTAAAATCTGAAGAACTATCTAAGTTCTTTTACTGAGACTGGGACTGAAACTGAGACTGTGGGAAGTAGTTGTCTAATCGACAAGCCCCAATAATGTATATAACTAAGTTGGGGTCCAGTCTCTGCCCCAACTGGAGGGGTGTCAATACCGCGCCACTGGTAAGGACAGCTGTGAGTGACCCTTATCTGGCAGGTACTCAAATGAGAATGGTGGGAACCCTAAACTGGCAGGTTAAGCCACCTCATCAATCCTAATCTGACAGGTTAATATATCTTAACCTACGCTGGATATGTAGTTCTAGAACACAAGGATGATTGCTAAGAATCACACCCTGAACTGGTAGGTGAGTTCCCATCGTTGGGTTCACTCGGTGCTAACTTCTAATCCCATATGAAGGACATTGAACTGAATAACTAAACTGAACTGATTAGCTGAACTGATACTGATTAACTGAACTGATACTAGTGGTATTATTTAGCGAAGCTAAACTAAGTTTACTGGATTCCGATGACTGACGAAATGTACTGAGTTCTGAGGACTGGTTGAGAGTACTGAAGTTACTGAGATTAACTGTGAATACTGAGGTTACTGAGATTACTGGACTACTGAGATTACTGGGTTTTTCTGAGTCACATGACTGACTGAATTCTATAGATCATGGCTTGACTGAGAGTATCGTGATAACATGACATGGCTCTAGGCACACAACTATATTTTTTGGGTACAAGTACCCCTAGGATTCGATGGAAGGAAACTGACATAACTTGACTTCCTTGAGTACATGACAGTCAATAACAATCCATAATACATGAGTGAGGGATTTCATGAAGTACATGGTCATGATAATATCTAACATGAATAGGAATACTTATAATCAAGTCATAAATCTCATATTCTAATAGCATGGGCATTCCGACAACATAATACTATTCATAACAATGGCATGAAAATCATTTAAGCATAAGAGAATGGCAAACATGTAACATTTAGTTCATATTGTAATAATTTGGGGATAACTCATGTGATACTTCAAAATCATGATCTTGTTCATAGCATGAAAGGTATATAGACACACTATGAATTCATTCCCCAATCATCATGTACATTCCATTAACACATATATTGCACAACAATGACAAGTGAGCTCTTTGAACATAATAGACTAGAATGAATTTATCATATAGTTCACCCCTAAGTTAAAATACATGATTTTTATCATTCTAGGCATTTTATCAAACACCTTACATGCACAATATTGAGCATAGGTGTACTCAACAAATTTAGAAATCTTGAACCACCCAAATTCATGGGTTTCAAACTAACATGCCCATACACTTCTTGGAAACACATTTAGATACCATCTTGAAACAAAATTAACAACCATCAACATGAACATAATCACATAACAACATAAAGATCATAATTTAGAATTTAAAACATGGCTCTTGAGCTCTATGAATGAAAGGGGTCCATAGATGAACACTACGCATACCTTATTTCTTAATTACATGAAGATTGATGGAGAGAATTGCTTGAACTTGAATCTTCTATGAAAATCCTAGATTGTGTTCTTGAGAGGATTTTGAAAGAAAGAATATGTTTTGGTGAAATAAGAGCTTAATTCCGTGTTTAGGTATTATATAGGGGTGGGAAAAGGACAATTTTGCCCCAAAAGCGGATTGTTTAAGTCACCTGGACTACAACATGTGTGGCACACACTTGATCGCACACATTAGGGTGTGTGTTGCATACCTTGTTGCACACATTAGGTTGTACGTCACACACCTTATGGCATACTTTAGGTTGTGCGTCGCACACCGTACGTTAGGCGATGTACTCCACTTTTTAAAGTCATAACTTCTTGCTCGGATGTCGGATTTGGGAAAAATTGGTATCGTTAGAAAGATAATTCAAAGATATTTAATTCAATATATAGTAGGACCTCAAATTCAATATATACAAGGAGTTATGAATGATTGAAGTTTACCCAAGTTTTGACTCTCACTAAAACTTGAATGATTGGAAAGCTTTCAACTTGCATTTGAGTTAGGGAACCTCTATGATCTAAATCCATGCTAAAATAGATTCCCACACTACATAATTGATTAACACACTAAATTTACATAGGATTCAAGGCTTTTGAAACGTCTACGCATAGGAATGACGGATCTTTATTCTATTCCAAAATATGGGGTATTACAGTATATAGCAGTAGATAGTGAAGGGATGCTTGCAATATCTTGACTTGAGTGGAGAAGGGTGTTCTCTTGCAATTGATTTATGTATAAATATATTTTTACGTGATTTTTTTTAATTCCTACAAAATAACTTTTTGGCATTAATTGATTTTTGGTTATAGAGATTTTAGTACGATAGTTTAGGCAATGCAAATTTTAATATATCCGAATTTCCATTTTTTTTATCACCAAAAATATTTATATTTAGGTGTGTTTGGTATGAAAGGGAAAGAATGTTTTTCTATTTTTTATGTTTAATTGATTTAAATATTTTTAAAAATATTTTTCAAATTAACATATTTCCCTTAAATTAATCAAGAAAACAATCAAATAACTACTCATTTTCTAAAAAAAATATTATTCTTCATACTAAACTCAACCTTAATTCCTACTTGTAATTCTTATATGGTAAGTGGTGATTTTCGTTTTATTTTTTCCTTTTACTGATAGAATATAAATATTCGTGGCAAGAATCCTGAAATGAAATATTCTATTTTTTTGTAATGTTATATTCTTTAAAAAATATTTTGATACTTTTCAATTTCTTTTAATTTGTGCTTCATTTCATTTATGATATTTGAATTATCCTTTGTCTGTAAGAGAAAAAAAAACTTAGGATGATACATTCTAACGTGACTTATTCTCTTTTTAATGTAACAAAAACTCTTATTTCACAAAATTAATTCAGATTATGTTATAGGCTCTATCGTAAAGTTTTCATTCAGATTTTAAATGATTAAAATTATTTAGACGATGAAAGATACACACGATGCAGAAATGTTTCATGTTAACGTGGAATAGGTTTTATTTTTTTAAAATAAAAAATTATTGTGCCATTACACTACACAAAATTTGAACATGCGTTTCTAAAACTCCAATATTCAAATAATTTTTTTTACGACTTTATTGTCTATATATTAAATATTTTAAGTGACACCTTTTTCTGAGCTCCGTTGCTATTTAGCCCTTTTCTCCTTTTTTTAAAAATATTTTTCCTCCTAAAAAATCTTAAATATAAATTTTTCATAA
Source organism: Capsicum annuum (assembly GCF_002878395.1). NCBI lineage: Eukaryota > Viridiplantae > Streptophyta > Magnoliopsida > Solanales > Solanaceae > Capsicum > Capsicum annuum. Next base: position 8,008,925 of record NC_061120.1, on the reverse strand, counting down.
TTTTTTAGTTACAAATCCTTCATTAAAAGCTTTTAATGACACTAAAATTTACATAATAGTATTTCCAACTCTTGACTTTCTTATCTTTATAATCTTTAAACCTTATAATAAATAAGTGAGTAGAAGGGATACAATTTAATTGAATAGAGTAAAGTACATAGTTGTAATGATTTAAAAAAGAAAATGTATAAAAATAAAGCTAGTAAGGGGCATTAGCATTTTCTAAATTTAAAAACAAATCGTTATTAGAACTAACTATACAATTATGTATATTAAATTGTAAGTATTCAATTTGTTTGTTTTTGTCTTTACAATTCTTCACTTAATCACCTAGTTTCACATCTAACTAACTAACTAACTAACTAACTAACTAACTAAATAACTAACTAACTAACTAACTAACTAACTAACTAACTAACTAACTAACTATATATATATATATATATATATATATATATATATATATATATATATATATATATATTGATCAAATGCTTCAACAAATGTTTCACAAGTTGACGGAGAAGTGTTGTAACCTTAAGAATTGATTGATTGGTATTACTTTATGGTTCATATACGTACAATTATCATTTTCTAGTCACTTTTATTATGTTGTATTTGTGTATTGTATATGAATCATGATTTTATTTAGGTGTTTGGAAGGCTTAAAATAGAAATTCATAGAAAGGATTTAAAGCCGTTTTGATGACCACCGTCGAGTATGCATCCACCTTAAACAAGTCAATGGCTTGTGCATGGTGTTGGAGGACCTGAAAATGTCAAATTTTTCATTGGCCAAATTTTAATGATAAAAGAAAAATAATTTTTCCTTTAAAGTCTAGCCTTTTCTTTATTTTATTTTTCTTGTAAATTTCATAGGTCGTACTATATATTTTTTATGCTTTGCAATTTGTATGTCTTTTCTATCTTGAAAAATGCTCTTCACTCTTTATTTTTTGCATTTTATCAATTTTCAAAAATAACTTTATGATATTATTTGTCTATTTGATAAATAAGTATGTGCTGAAAAAGTTTTCTTTGTATATATGACAAGCGAATAAAGAATTTAATGTATATGACAAGTGAATAAACTTGCACTTTAGAAGTTGTAAGATTCAAAAAATATTCAGCATTTTTCATAAATAGAATATCAAATACTTTTTGTAGCTTTGCATTTGTTGTGGTTAGGGGTGTATAGACCAAACCATCAAGTCAAACCAAACCGAAGAACCAATCCAAACCGAGAAAAAAAACCGACTTATGGTTTGGTTTGGCTGATTTGGCATTTGAAAAAAAAAACTACCATTCTTGGTTTGTTTTGGTGTTGACTAAAAAAAGTCAAATCGAACTAAAATCAAACCGACATACTATATATATATATATATATATATATATATATATATTTATATGTATATATATATATATACATATATATATATATATATATATATATAATTTAACTTTTTATACATGAAATATTAATTATAATCTACTTTTAAAATACTTTTTCAATTAGTTTTATTAATTTTCAATATTTAGAAAGTAGATGTGTGTGTGTGTGTATTCATATTTGGGCCTTTAAGTTGTAATATTTATCCATTAATTACTAATAAAATTATTCAAAATCTAATATAAACTTAAAACCTAAATTTTTCACTCTTTATCTTATTTTTTTAGTTTCAAGAGAGTTTTTCGCTCCTCAATTTTTCATAATTGTGATTTTTCATTAGCACGTGAGTCGAAAAATACTTGATCTAAACTTCAATCACAATATAATTGTAAAAAATAAAGATTATAAAAAAAAATTGAGAAAAAAAAGAAAAAATCGAAAGAACTGACTAAAACCTAAACCAGAAAAATCGATTTTATGTTGGTTTAATTTGGTTTATAGTTTTAATAAATCAACATAATTGGTTTTTTTTTTTTCAATAGAAAACCAAACCAACCCTACCTATGTACACCCCTAGTTGTAGTTGTGCATGACATGCAGTGACGAAAAGTTTAAATTATATACTTATCTACATTCTTTTTTTATTTTCTTTGTCTAAGCGAAAAGTTATTCAACTAAAATATATATGCACAACTCGCAACTTACGTATATATTATGGAGATTTCATGGTTAGATATATACTATTCAAAGGATTATAAGAGAGGAATTCTCTCATACTGTATATAAAGTGCAACTTTTTTTATTTAACTCATAAAAAAAAATTACTTTAAATTATTTTAAAATTATGATAATAGAAAAAGATCTTCAGACATATTTCACAATTGCGCAAAGCGCGGTAACTTTTCCTATTGATAGATAAAAAATTGGCTACACTGATATTGTATGAAATTACAGCTTTCATAAAATATTGGAGGAATAACTACCTCACAAAAAATAATAAGTAAAACACATTAAATGCTACAACTATTGCTCAAGTTATTAAGACTGGGTCTATGATGTAAAAAGTTTAAAATCAACTATTAGAAGACACGACCATCACCTTAGTTTATAGTATAGCTTAATATTTTGTAAGAGAACCTCAACTTTTTCGATTAGAAGTTTAGAAAAATTATCAAATTTATCATGTCCAACGTTAGAAGATTTTAGATGGTGTATACATATTTTCCTCAACAAGGTCAAGATTAGAGAAGACTGTAATCATGATTATTGAAAGAAAAATTTATAAGTGGTTAGCCAACATTATTTGCAAAAAAAAGTTAGAACAAAATTAAAAGAATGATTTGATAAAAAAAAAATCCTTAAAGACACTAAATTTACGATGATGTTATAAGTTTTACCAATGTCAGAAGACTGCAATTATTTACAGATATTAAAATTAAAAATAAATAGGAATGAGATAATAAAATACCAAGAAATGTGTTTGGAAGCTTTTGTCAAGACTTTGCATATACAAAATTTATAAGTTTTACCAATGTCAGAAGACTGCAATTATTTACGGATATTAAACTTAAAAATCAATAGGAACGAGATAATAAAATACCAAGAAATGTGTTTGGAAGCTTTTGTCAAGACTTTGCATATATAAAATTTTCAGCTCTAGAACATTTCAAGAAAATAATTTTCTCCTAGATTTTAAACAAGAGAATTTGTACAGGGGAACAATGAGGCCCAGAACGTTAGGAATAAGACCTGTGAGGCCTCTATTCCAGCATCTTCGACTCGAAGAGAATATGAAAAGACTCTTCAATGAAGAAGATAAAAAGTTGAAAAATAGGTATTCAATCTTGACAGAATTTCCAACTCTGCCAAAATCTACTATTCCCTTACCATTAAAAGAATCTATAACCACTCTACAAAAATTCTAACCACTTAAATAGATTTTTTAAAAAGTCTCTTCTCCATCAGTCAAAAAATATATTTTTCATCCAAACAGAAGATAGTTATGAGGTGAAACCACTAGCAACATACTCATAGGTAGTTTCTCCAGCTACCCCATAAAAAAATGAGGAAAAAATTATTCCTGATAAAAAGTAATTTAAGACAACGAATTTGCAGGTACTATCCATCATGAAACTTGATATAAGATATGAATGATTTCACTTACCAAAATTACTAAAGTCTTGCTATATGAATTATGATTATGTGGACACAAATTATCTTCATAAGACCCAAAGGTATTATGAATTTATTTTGACAGATAATGATTCTCTACAAATTGAGCATAAATTAGCACTGATACCGATAGTATTCAATATTTAAAGGTCACAATTAAAAGAATATTAAGCCTCTTTGAATGGTATGTATATAATCTTGACACACCCATTCATCTATCATGAACTCACCGGCCTCAGGCATATAACTGATGTGATTGTATGGCATCCTTGTAGAATTTTATGAATGTTAGTCCTAACACTCAATTTTGCTTCGTTAGACATTTAAAGTAGATGAAAACAACAATAATTTCCTAAAAGTTCTATGATTGATGAAGTCAATTTGAAGGAAATAAATAGGTATTGTCAACACAAATTCAAAATCAATTTGAAATATTTCAGGTAGAACGGAATATTTTTACAATATATAAAAATGTTAAATGGTGTAAATGTTTTAATGCAAAAAAATTTTTGTATATTATTTATTGGTCCTTTGATATTCTTGAAATTGAGAGGATAAAAAATTTAAGCAAGTCAATCTAAACTTAAAGGATAGACCCCAGTAGAAAAGCCTACATCAAATTTATCCTCACTGAAGGAATTCCACTCTTTCAAAGAGAAAGTAAAAAAAAAGGCTCAAAGAAGCATTATCAAGACTATATAAAGAAACATAATCAAAGCAAATAATGGAGTTATTTGATACTATATCTTCGCATATCAGGGAACTCAGCAATGGAGACATGATGGATATGCAAGGATTAACACATGCATACCTACTCCATTAAAAGATCGACGCCTTCACTCCTTCAAAAATTAATGTTACTACAATATAAACTGGACCTCAAAGACAACCCCAAAAAGCAATGGAGACTAAGAGACAAATGACACAAATTTTCTAGAAATAAAAGGTCCAAAGCTTCTCAAAATAAGCCAAGGAACATGTTCAAGATAATGACAAAAAGATTCCAAAATTAAACTACTCAGAAACACGTGCGGAGCAGATATATAGTCATCAATAGCTTCTAAACAAGTGAAAAATAAATAGAATGTATTAGTACATGAACATATGAAATAACATGTATTAATACATATGTACTTTGACCAAAAGATGAAAAAAAAGAGACTAGAAATTGATATCTTTTTTTTTTTTGTTTTTCCTTTTTCAAGACCGTTACTTTAATTAGTGGTGTGTCGAATTCTATAGAGGCTTGTACTTGCAATTTTCATATTTTAGGATTTGATTATGATTTTTTTTCTATATTTATGATCCTAGTTTTTTTAAAATGAGTACTTTATGACGTTTATTGGTCATAAATGATTAATTATAGATTTAGCTGGTTGTTCTATTGCTTAATTGCTCGTTCGCTTACCTATCACATGGTGAGGTAGTGTAAGACCCCACAAAATTTTAAGTTTAATTCAGTCCAGTAATGCTTGTTAGGGGGTCCCAGACTTAGAATATTTTAGCTAAGTATTCAAACTTAGTGTCATTTTATCCTTCATAAGTTGGCAATCCTATTTCATGACCTTCATGTCCGTTAAACATTGATATTTAAGTTAATTCATGATCAGAAATGTCAATAGGGGTTCCCAGACGAGTTTTAGATTTTTTAGACCTTGTTTAGACTATGTTCTATTGATCAAAACAGTGAGTCGATGCGATGTTGACGCGTTGCATCGCCAATCGCGTCAACAGATAAAGTTTTCCTCAGCTCAAGGCAAATTCTAGTAAACTGATGTGATCTTGGTGCACCGCATCGATTATCGCGTTGGTACACTTGACGTGCCACGTCGGCTATCGCGTTGCTAGGCACGTTTTCTGTCTTTTAAACCCGCATCCAGAGGTGTATTTGGGTATTTTTTTCCTCAATCTTCAGCCCCCAAAACACGAAATTAATTACCCTATAGAACAAATAAACTCATTCTTTCTCAAAGTTGCTCAAGAACAAAACCCTAGAAGCTTCAATTTCAAATCAAGAACTCAAGATTCCACTATTAACTTTCAGAAATTCTTTAACAAAGGTATGTAAAGTGTTCATCCAATGGTCACTTCTACCCTTGGAGTCCAAGAAACTATTTTTAAAGTTCAAGTATGATGATTTCATGAATTCCATGTTGGGTTTGATTTTATTCATGTCTATAATGATTAATTGAAATTCTAATCCATGTTATATGATAAATTTTATGTGAAGTAATTGATATATGTGTAATATCCCATGAATCTATGTTGAACCCTTAAAATTTTCAATGGGGATTTGAATTATGATACTTAATTGTTATGTATTGTTGTCTACATATACCATGCGTACTAAGTGCTTGATGAATTGCCTATGTGAACTAATAAGAGAAAAAAACCATGTCATGTTAGCTTATGTGCAAGTTATATCATGAAAGTGTTTGATAAATTGTCAATGAAAATGGAATAATTCCATGCTATGGTATGCTAACATGTATTCCCCATTCATGTACAAGTAATGCATTACAAGTGTTTTGTTGAAATGTCTTAATGAATGAATGATGAATATGTAGCCATTGTTGAGCTTTTGAGCTTGTTCTATGATTTACTTATCATGCTATTGAGCCCTGGGGTACTTGATACTCGACAATTTAGCTGTGCGACGAGAGCCAGTGTCAGTTTTTGAGATACTCTCAATCAATCCATGATCAGTATAATTCAGTCAGTTAAAGAACTCAGGAAAGCTCAGTAAATTCAGTATCAATCAAGTCCTATTCAATTTTCAGTTAAGTCCTTAGTAAACTCAGTCAGTTAGCAGAATTCAGTAGTATTTCGTCAGTCTACTGAACTCAGTGAACTCAATTCAGGTCAGCTCAGTATAATCAGTTCAGTATCAATTTAGTTGAGAGTAGGATTCAGCACCGAGTGAACCCAAGGATAGGGACTCACCTGCTAGTAGAGGGTGTGATTCTTACAAGAAATTCTTTCGTTCTAAAACTACGTAGCCAGCGTAGGTTGAGATATCAAACCTGCCAGTTATGGGTTAATGAGGTGGCTTAACCTGTTAGATGAAGGTCTCACCATTCTCCTTTGAGTACCTGACAGATGAGGGTCACTTACAGCTTGTCCTTACTAGTGGCGCGGTATTGACACCCTTCCAATTAGGGTTACAGATTGGACCCCAACTCAGCTATATTATCTTATTTGGGGCATGATGTTTAGATGATTACCTCCCACATTCTCAGTCTCAATCTTCAGAATAAAACTCAGATAGTTCTACAGATTTTAGAATTTTCAGATACAGTGACTCAGCTCAGTATGAAACTCAGCTAGTTCCATCAAAATTAGGACTGTCAGACACAGTTACTCAGTTAACAGTATATCAGTTATCAAAAATACATGTTATCAGTATTCATACTTAGTAGTCAGTGTTATCACAATCTCAGTTACAGTTCACGTATTCATACATGTACTCTTATTCAGTTATACTCATGTTATTCAGTTAGTATTGTTCATGCATATGAACCCATGCATTTAGCCTACCCTACTTTGTATACCAGTACATTCCCACTTACTAACGCATACTTTTCTCTTATGCTATGGTGTTTTATACCATAGGTTCAGACTCTCAGGTTCTCGATTTCACTTAGCAGTTCAGATTTCAGCAGTCAGAGTCAGTGGTGAGTCGTCATAGTTCGAGGACATACTTATTTTATTATTTTAGTACTAGTTATTTCAGTAGTCAGAGTTAGTTAGGGAGTTGTCCCATCATCTCCATGGTTCAGATAGTTTTAGAGGCTTTAAAACTATAGTGTTTTCAGACTAGAGTATTTCAGACAGTTGTTATCAGTTTTGGTATTGTCATACCATATTCAGACATTGTTTTATTTAGTATTATTCAGTTTTGAACCTTATGGCACGTCATCCTATTATTTTGCATATTTCAGAATTATTATACAGTTATTGCAACAGGTACCAGTCATAAGTTAGCTTGTCGTCCTTTGAGATTATGAGCATCGTGCAGCATCTGGGATACCATACCCCGGGGCGTTACAAACTTGGTATCAGAGCCTAAGCTTCAACAGTGTCCTAGGAAGTTTGAAAAACTGCATCTAGTAGAGTCTTGTGCAGGCGTGTGTTGCGCGCCACACTTATGGACAAGAGGCTATTGTATACACATGATTTTTGACCTTATATTTTTTGAAATTAAATATTTATATTTGATCCGATATTATTTTAATTCTTATTTTATTTTAAATAAATTTTTAGTTAAAAAATAAATAACTAAATGAAGTTAATTTTAGGATATTATTTTATTTTATTCCAATTTAAAATAAAATATAAAAATTTAAAGAAATATGTTTCTTTTTAAATAAATAAGTTATTAGTTTTAGTACTATCTTAATTATATTTATTATTGGCTATTTTTAAATTTTTATTGTATTTTTCTTAAATATAAAAATTAATTAGTTATTATTATTTTAGTATTTTTATTATTATTTTATTTATTTATTTATTATTTTTATTTGTTATATTTATTTGTTATATTTATTATCTTCTTTTTTAAAAAAAGAAAAATAAAAAGAAAAAATTTAAATTTTGAAAATCTTATCCTATTCTAAACTATTCCAACTACCCCCACCTTTTTCCTCCAACCCCCTCAACCTCCCTCTTAATACATTATATAACACACACAGACAACACAAGACACTGGGAGAAGACAAAAACACACACAGACATTAATAAAAAAGAAAAAGGAGATTGAAAAACAACCAAAAAAAAAAAAAGACAACCGAAGAAAGAAAACACTAAGGGATCGTTTGGTAGAGTGTATAAGATCAATGCAAAATATAATGTATTAATAATGTTTGCATTAATAATTCTTGTATTAGTTATGCTTATATTAGTTATGCATGTATTATTTCTTATACATTGTTTGGTTTGATGTATAAGAAATAGTACATCTTACATAATTTTTTTAAAAGAAATGTTTGTTTACAAAAATACCCTTCTTTGATTTTGTTACACTTTTTTGCAGCAAAACTTTTTTGTCATCTCAAATATAATTAGTATTATTGAACTAGTATATAAAGGTTTCGGATTAATTGCAAGACCTTCGTCTTTGCGCATGAAATATTACGCCAACGGATTAACAAAGTCGAAACAAAAATAAAATAGAAGACGTAAAATTAAAAAATAGTCTCAATTTTTTTAATCTTTTTAAAGACCCTCGAAGCAAAGCAAAAATATGTTAAAATTATTTAAATCAATTATTCATTGTTGTAGATTAAAATAGTGAGAAAAAAATTGTAAAATGTTTTGAAAAGATTCACTGTTACTAATTAAAATGGCGGGAAAAGGAATGATGAAATATTTTAAGAGGGAAATTGAGGGGTATTAAGGTCAATTAATAAGTTAATGCATGTATTAAAGACTTTTCATTACTAATACATAGAAAATGGGTGGTATTAGTAATACAAACCTTAATACACAATAAATGTATAACTAATGCTTGTATTAGTTATACATAGACTAAAAATTGGACCAAACAAGATATTCATAATACATATTAATTAATGTATGTATTATTTTTGCCAATGCACTCTATGAAACGACCCCTAAGAGAAGGAGAAGGACCGAAAAAGAGGCATGCAATATATATGCCTGCATTACAAAACAAAAAGAAAGAGGAGAGAAAACAATTAAAAAAAAAATGACAAACACCCATTTTGATAATTAAGATTCCTTCAAGCATTTTTCTTCGAACAATAACATTGATACACCATCTTTCTCTACTCACTGTACCATATACACACGGACAAAAAACAAAACAAAAAAAAAAGAAATTTAAACCAAAAAAAGAGAGAGAAGGAAGAGAACAACATTGATAAAAAGGGAAAGAAACAGAGAGAACAAGAAAAGAGAAAATTAGAAACAGTGAGTGATCAAGAAAAAAAAAACCAAAACAAGAAACAAAGAGAAACCATGAAACAAAACGAAAGAAAAAAAAAAGAAACAAAAGGAATAACAAGAAACAATGAAAAAAAAAATCACACGGATAAAAAGAAAAAGAAAAGTAGTAGAGGATTGATTTCAAGTTTCCGTGAGTCTCTGGTGGATTCGTTAGTGCTTCTCTTTTAGTTAGTTCATCATACAGGTTTTATTCAATTCCGTATTATTTATTTCGATACATCTTGTGATAAATCGAAGCATGAACAAAGTTATTTTAATGTCTTTCTTTGTTTAATATGCGCAGTTTATTGTATAGATGTAATTTGGTGCTTTATGTCTTTATTTATAATTCATTTGTTGTTTCAAAAATGATATTAATTAGATTGATTTTGAGTTTTAAATATGATAATTTTTAATGTTAAAAGATGTAAAGTTTTTTTTTTTTTTTTTTATATAAGCCATCCACCCCATTTCTTGGGGTGGTGGAGGGTTAGGCATAGACCCCTACCTCGTTTATTAATGATGAAAATTACAAAAAGAGGGGGTGGTGGTGGTGGTGGTGTGGGGTGCCTTTCCTCCATATTAACACCAACCGAAAAAAAAAAAAACTTTTACAATCTGAATTGGCTCTAAGTACATATCTCTAGTAACTTGCATTGCCAATTCTTAAAGAGAGGAGGTGACTCAATGAGTCTGGGATTGTCCAGCTAGTCATTAGCTTCTATAAAGTGATCCAGCATTCTGCAAAAATCTTCTATTTTTTCTCCATATCACGGTGGATCAAAATGCCAACTTGAATGTTTAGTCACCTTAAATCTGGAAGATGGAATGTCTAATTTGTCCGTATTGTAAGCCCCCCTCACCTTTCGTGGGAGTTGATTTTCATTGTCGAAAATAACATTGTGAGTAAGGGTAGTACCGTGTTTGGCCAATGCATCAGCTATAGAATTCCCTTCCCTATAGCAGTGAGAGACTTTTATACCCCTTTCATTAACCTTATGTTGGATTTCTGCAATCACCTTGATCAAATTCCAAGGGATGTTGATGTTTCCCCTCATCATCTGAACAGTGAGCATGGACTCCAATTGCATTCTAAAGTTAGCTAGGCCTTGATCCTACACCATGAGATCCCGAACAGAGCTGGTTCTGCCTCGCTAGAGTTGTTAGTTGAGAAATGAATCGGATTTGCAAAAGCCATAATCATGCTTCCATTTCTTCTCCTAACAATTCCTCCTGCTCCGTATTTTCTAGTGCTCATCATATAGCTCCCATCTGTATTTAAAATTAAATCATCACCATGCTTGTTCCATTTGACCAAAGTGCTGATCAGTCTTGGTTTATAATTCATCGATATGCTGCAAATTATATTCCAACCCCAATGATCTTCCATTTTTCCAAAGCTTTTGGCAATAGCAATCTTATTCTGAAAGAAAATTTGATTGTAAATCCAAGCTTTGGATATTTTTTTGTTCTTGAATTTCTTAGAGCATCTTGCCTTCCACAGTGTCCAGCACACCAAGGTTGGAGTAATTGTGGTTATCAACTTGTGAACTGCGTTGTTGGCTTTAATCTTCCACCAGTTGTCAAGAGTTTGTATGATATTGTTGTTGTTTGAGTTGATTCGAAGAGGTTTAGAGATCCATTTCCAGGTTCTTTTAGCCTCTTCTCCAGCTACAAATAGGTGATTATATGATTCATGCGTTGGAATCCTGCAACAAACACAATCAATGTTAGAAGTAATTCCAAATCTAGCTAAAGAGCTTCCAAGTGGAAGTTTTTTGTTGAGAAGCCTCCACATTAAAAAGGAAATTTTAAAAGGAATTGTTTTATTCCAAACAGGTTCTAGTTGAGGAAGATGAGTTTTTTTTTTTTTCTGATGGCTTGAAAGGCTGATGCGCAGGAGAATTTTCCACTGGATTCAAGTTTCCAAAAAGGTGTGTCTTTGCGTCCTTCTTCTATTTTGATGTCAATGATCTCATCTACCGCATGTCTTGGCAGCACCGCCTCTAGTGCTTCTTGATTCCAATTGTTGTGTTGGAAGTACTGCTTCACCAAGGTGCTGCCAGGTTTGGGTGCTTGTTCATGTTGCAAATAAAGAGGGCCATTGATCAACCATTGATCCCACCAGAATAAAATATTTTCCTCACCAAGTTTCCAAAAAATATTATGCTCCATGTCTTCTCTAGTATCAAGCCTATCTCTCCAATTGGAAGAGTCTTTAGGATTTTTAATTTTGAAGAATAAAAAGATGTAAAGTTGACATGCAATTAGTATGTAGTTATGTTATAGACCACAATTTATGACTCATGCATGCATGCAAAAGTAAGAAAAAAAAAAAAAAGAGAAACATATCATATTAAGAATATAGGTTGTTTGTGCATGAATTTAGAATAAATGATTTATAGTTTAAAAATCACATTATATTTTGAGTTTTAAGTTAATGCACAATAAACATAGTTAGAATTTTAGTATTAAATGTTTGAGTAATGGTAAGGTTCAAGGTTTGAATACTTAAAAAATTACATTTATTATTCTGGAAATGACCATGAAAATATATATAAAATGTGAATGATTTAAATGAAGATTTTATTTTCTTTTTGAATCTTTTGTCTAATGGAATTCGTTTGAATTAATGAAATCTAGTGATATTCATTTACATGTTGTCACCTAATCTTACTTTTGTTACACATAAGTAAGAATATAATTAGGATTTTTCTCTTGCTTGATTTTGAACATTGAAATATGAAATACAACAATAAAATAAAAATTTTAGTTGGGTTTGGAATTGGACTATACTGTTTTACATGAAATAATTTATAATTACGAGGCAATGTCATTAGCATCTTAGATTAGAAAATAATTGGATCTAAATATTTAAGGTCTGACTGATTTCGTATTAATTAACTAGAAGTATAGTATAGTATAAGATAAGTAACGAAATTATTCAAGATCTTTCGTTACTATTAAAAGAAAAGCGCAAAATAAAAATGGATAAGAAAATTGTATTGAGTTTATAAGAGACAAATTAATGTCTTTAACGCTAGGCAAATTTTAGGCATGTTTAAATATTCGTCTTAATTAAGAATGCGGCGTACGCATCTTTCTGAGATATTTTAAAAATTCAAGGATGCAAAAATGCACCTTTCCAAATATTTTTTAAAATTAATTTTCACCAATTTATTTAACATAAGAGGTGTAGACAGTCATTTTCGGTATAATTAAAAATGAGCGATTTTAGGCCTTAACATAATTTATTAAAATAATTTAAGTCAGAATAAGTCAATAAAAGCGACCGTGCTAGAACCACGGGACTCGAGGGGTGCCTCACACCTTCCTCTCGGTCAATAGATTTTCTTACCCAGTCTTCTGTTTTCGCAGACTAATAAAGAGTCATTTTCTTTTGATTAGGGATTCAATAAGGTGAATTAGAACACCATAACTCAATTCCAAGTGGCGACTCTATAACTAAAATAATCCCTATTCAAAACTGTCACTTTAATTGGAAAAACCCATCGAGTCAATCCTCGGGCAAAAAAGGGGTGTGACAGCTATGAGATATTTTAGGAACAGTTTCCCTTGTTTCAGTATTAATGTCGTGCGAGTGAGCACGAACTCAAATTTAAATCTCAGTCTAATCCATTTCTCCCTTTCGTTTACAGAACATGCCTCCCAAAAGGACTAACAAAAGGAGAAACAGGAATCAATTAGCACCTTAACCTGTCCAGCCAGATCCCCTGGATTGGCACGTCTCTCATGAAGAATTTAGAGCTGCATTCACTACTCTTGCTAATTCAATAGCAGCCTAGAAAGAACGTTCAGCTGTCATTCCGGCATTTGGACTTCACCCGAATGAATCCTTCATCTTTTACCGGGTCTAAGTCAGATGAGGACCCTCAAGAATTACTTGATCAAGTTCAAAAGGTTATAGAGATCATGAGGGTTACTATTAGTGAGAGTGCTGAGCTAACTGCATATCAGTTGCAGGATGTGGCTCATACATGGTTCAAACAGTGAAAAACAGAGAGGGTCGTATATGCAGAGTTCCTGGAATGGGAGGAGTTTGTCACTGCTTTTCTAGATAGATTTTTTCCCCTAGAGCTGAGAGAAGCTAAGGTGTTAGAATTTATCAATCTCAGGCAGGGCAACATGACAGTGAAAGAGTATTCTCTTAAGTTTACTTAATTAGCTAGGTATGCTCCTCATGTAGTGGCAAATAGCAGGTCTAAGATGAGTAAGTTTTTTCCTGGGGTGAAAGATAGTGTGGTCAAGGAGTGCGAGACCGCTACGTTGATTAGTGAGATGGACATAGCCAGACTTATGATCCATGCTCAGCAGATAGAGGAGTAGAAGATTAAGGAGAGAGAATTCAAATAAGAGAGCTAGAACATGTAGCTTTAATTTCAATCAGTTTAAGTCAGAGGGTGGTAACCATTTCTGATTTTTTCCGAAGTCATCAGTTCCAGCTCCTTCCTCAGCCAGTGCTCCAGTGCTGAAATTCAGATATGGCAATAGGGATAGGGCGTGAGGTCCTAAACCTTAGGGCAGTGTTAGTAGTGCCCGAACCAATCCTCTTTGTCAAATTTATGGTAAGAACCATCAGGGTATTTGTAGAGCTGGCAGTGATGTTTGTTTTGGATGTGGCAAGCTAGGCCATAGAGTTAGAGATTTTCCTCAGTCAGGTTTCCAGGGTCAGCATAACCGTTCCTTAGCTCAGTCCTATCGCCTGAATTCATAGGGTGCTACTTTCAGTGCTACCAGTGGGGAACTCCCAAATAGACTTTATGCTTTTCAGTCCCGATAGGATCAAGAAAATTCTCTTGATGTGGCCATTGGTATATTACAGATTTTTCACTTGTATGTTTACGCTTTGCTAGATCTAGGAGCTTCTTTGTCTTTTGTTACTCCTTATATAGCAGTTGATTTGGAGTCAGTCTCAAAATTTTAGCAGAGCCTTTCTAAGCCTCTACCTCAGTAGGTAAGTCCATATCCCGACGGGTATACAGGAACTGTCTGGTTATGGTATCTCAGAAAGTTACTTCAGCAGACTTAGTCGAATTAGAGATGACTCATTTTGATGTCATTCTCGACATGGATTGGCTTCATTCCTGCTATGCCACAGTCTACTACAAAAATAGAATTGTCCAGTTCAGTTTCTGAATGAACCTTTCCTAGAGTGGAGGGATAGTACTTCAGCATTCAGGGGCCAACATATTTCCTATCTACGGGCTAGAAAAATAATATCTAAGGGATGTGTCTATCCTCTTGTTTGAGTTAAGGACTCTACTTTTGAACCAGTCTTGAATCATTCCCAGTAGTGAACAAATACTCAGATGTCTTTCCCGAAGATCTTCCAGGAATTCATCCCGAAAGGGAAATAGACTTCGACATTGATATTTTTCTAGATACTCAGCCCATATCTATTCCACCATACAGAATAGTACCAGTAGAACTCTGAGAGTTAAAAAAATATTTGAAGGATCTCCTAGAAAAGGGATTCATTAGACCTAGTGTGTCTCTTTGGGGTGCACCAGTTCTATTCTTGCACAAGAAAGACTAACTATCAGAATGTGTATAGATTATCATTAGCTCAATAAAGTCACAATCAAGAAAAAGTATCCACTTCCCAAAATCGATGACTTGTTTGACCAACTTCAGGGTGCCAGTTAATTCTCTAAGATAGTCCTTAGATCAGGCTATCATCAACTCAAAGTCAGAGAATGTGACATTCTGAAGACAACTTTCAGAACTCGGTACGGTCACTTTGAATTCTTAGTTATGTCCTTTGGTCTTACCAATGTACCAACAGCTTTCATGGACTTAATGAATCGTGTGTTCAAGCATTACTTGGACATGTTCGTCATAGTCTTCATAGATGACATCCTTGTATATTCCCGCAGTGAGCATGATCATGCAGACCATCTCAGAATAGTATTGCAGACTCTTAGAAATCATCAGTTGTTCGCCAAATTCAATAAGTGTGAATTTTGGCTAAGGTCAGTAGCATTCTTTAGTCATATCATTTCCGGTGATGGCATTAGAGTTGACCCTCAAAAGATCAAAGTAATAAGAAATTAGCCCAGAACTATCTCTCCAATAGATATTAGGAGTTTCTTGGATTTGGCTAGCTATTACAGATGGTTTGTTGAGGGATTTTCATCTATTGCATCCCCTATGTCCAGATTGACTCAGAAGAAAGTCAAGTTTCAGTGGTTAGATTCATGCGAGAAGAGTTTTCAGGAGTTGAAGACTCGACTCACCTCAACCCCAGTTTTGACTCTTCCAGGTGGTTTAGATGGGTTTGTTGTGTACTGTGATACATCCATAGTAGGTTAGAGTTTTGTCCTCATGCAACATGGTATGGTCATAGCCTACGCCTCCAGATAGCTTAAACCCCATAAGATGAATTATCCGACTCATGATCTTGAGTTAGCAGTCTTAGTTTTTGCCTTAAAAATTTTGAGGCATTACTTATATGGGGTGTATGTAGATGTGTTCACTGATCATAAAAGCCTTCAGTACGTATTTAGAAAGATCTTAAACTCCATCAAATAAGGTGGTTAGAGATCTTGAAAGATTACGACATGAGTGTCCTTTATCATCCAGGCAAAGTCAATGTAGTGGTTGATGCCCTCAGTAGACTGTCTATGGGTACTGTTGCTCATGTTGAGGACAATAAGAAAAATTTAGTTCAGAAAGTTCATCAGCTTGTCCGACTAGGTGTCCACTTAGTTGATTTAGTAGAAGGTAATGTGTGGGTTTAGAATAGTTCAGAATCATCTCTAGTTTCTGAAGTTAAGGAAAAGCATAATAGAGATCTCAATTTAGTCAAGTTGAAAGAGTCAGTCAGGGATTAGAAAATAGAGGTTTTATCCCAAGGAGGAGATAGTGTATTGCGTTGTCAGGGTCATTTGTGCGTGCCAGGTGTAGATGATTTAAGGCAGCAAATTCTTGCAGAAGCACATGGTGCGCATTACTCTATTCATCAAAGGGCCACAAAGATGTACCGTGATTTGTGGGTGATCTATTGGTGGAGTGGGATGAAGAGAGATATTGCAGAGTTTGTAGCTAAATGCTTCACATGTCAGCAGGTTAAGATTTAGCATCAGACTGATGGTCAAGCAGAAAAGACCATTCAGACCTTGGAAGATATACTAAGGGCGTGTGCAATTGATTTCAAGGGAAGTTGGGATGACCACTTTTCTTTGATTGAGTTTGCATACAACAACAATTATCATTCCAGCATTCATATGGATCCATTTGAAGCTCTCTACGGTAAGAAATGCAGCTCTCCAACTAATTGCTTCAAGGGGGAGAGTTATAAATGTACCATTATAGTGAATGCCTACTTTACCATATATAGTGAATACCTACTTTATCATATATTGTGTATGTCTATTTATGGAAAAATTACAAACCCTAAGGTTAGTTTTCCCCTATAAATAAAGGGGGTTTCCCTCATTGTAATTCATCCCTCAAGAGAAATAACAATTACTCTCTATTCTCTCTATTCTTCTTCTTCTCTATTCTTTCTTGTTTTATAACTAGTTATCAGCACGAGACTCTACCATCTTAAATTTAAAGTCTAAGGTATTATTTTTCTTCACTTTTTCATTACGTCTAACAATCTTACAAAGTGTGAGTAATCGTTACCCTTCAAAGTTCGGGCAAGAACTATATTTATTGGGTGCTGGATGCTGAAATCCACCTAGATGCTATGGGTCTTAGAGACGCCATAAAGAAAGAAAATACAACATCTAGTTAAAATCATGATAAGGCTATGATTTTCTTGCGTCAACTTGACGAAGTACTGAAAATTGAATACCTTATTACTATGGATCCACTTGTCTTATGGAATAGCCTAAAAGAAAGGTTTGACCACTTAAAGATGGTCATCCTCCTGAAAGCACGATATGAATGGATGCATCTAAAGTTTCAAGAATATAAGTCTGTTCATGAGTACAATTCTGCCATGTTCAGAATTTCTTCTCTATTGAAACTATGTGGAGATATGGTCAATGATGACTATATGATTGAGAAGACACTCTCAACTTTTTATGCCTCTAATGTGCTATTAAAGCAGCAACATCGAGAAAAAGGTTTTAAGAAATATACTGAACTTAGTTCTCATCTTCTCGTGGCTGAATAAAATAATGATTTGTTGATGAAAAATCACAAGAATCGACCAACTGGATCTGCACCATTCCCTAAGGTGAATGATATGCATGCTCACCATGCTAGGCGTGGTAAAGGTCGTGTCCCTGATCTTTGACATGGACGTGGTCGTGGTTGTGATGACCAAGAAAGAAATCATGTTTCGGGTGTTAATCATTCATCGAATAGAAAAAAGAAAAGATAAGAAACGTTAAGCAATTACTTGTTTTTGATGTGGTGGAAAAGGAAATTATTCGCGTTACTGTCATGCTCTCAAACACTTGGTTGATCTTTATTAAGCATCACTAAAGAAGAAAGAGAGAAATCCCGAGGCTAACTTTCTCTCTGAAAATGCTGTTGACATCACAAGTTTAGATGTAGCTGATGTTTTCAAGCACCCAGAAGGAAAGATTGATCACTTGATTGGTGATGGTTCCGTAAACATGGAAGAATGAATGAATTTTAATTTTGTTTTATTTTTTATTGATAAGAGTTAGTGTATAAAGAATCATGTAAAAGTAGTTGTTTGCATGAGTATTGTTTTTTATTAGTATTGATTAGTTTAATTATAATATTGTTGTTTATTATTGAATTGAATTGAATTTCAATTTTGTTATTATTTATTGAAAAAACACACACGATACCTTAATTAAACTAATTGGTAGGCGCTGAAAAAGAAGAGAAAAAGATTGTTTTATTTCCATATGAGACTTAATATAATAGTAATATTATATTGAAAGTACTATCCATAAGGATTACTCTCTAATAAGAGGGAAATGGCAGGAGAAGCAGGCAGCTCTCCGTCAACATGTCTGCTTCTCCTGTCTGCTTCTTCTTCAGCTGTTTGCTCCGTAATTTTACTATATCACCTTTAATTAATTATTATAAGTCATTTATGTATTAAAAGATTAATAATATCTAATAAAAAAGTAAAATAAACATTTATGACGTGTTTACTTCAACTGCTTCAATCGTAGATTCATTAAATATCGCTCTTAATTAATTATTATATGTCATCTGAGTATTAAAAAATAATAATATTTGATATAAAAGGTAAAAATTACTCTCTAATAAGAGGGAAAGGAAAAGCAGGCAGCTCTCTGTCAACATGCCTCTTCTCCTGGCTTCTTCTTCTTCAGCTGCTTGCTCTGTAATTTTACTATATCATCTTTAATTAATTATTATAAGTCATTTATGTATTAAAAAATTAAGAATATCTAATTAAAAAGTAAAATAAACATTTATGACATTTTTGCTCCAGCTGCTTCAATCGTAGCTTCATTAAATATCGCTCTTAATTAATTATTATATGTCATCTAAGTATTAAAAAATAATAACATTTGATAAAAAAGGTAAAAAATAATATGAAATGATAAATTAACTATTGATAGTTTAAATAAACTTAACGACTTATATGAGGTCTACTTAAAAAAGAATTAAAAATATTTTTTATAGTAATTTTGTTATATCACTTTTAATTAGTACTTGATTGATTGGCGAATTATTGGGCTGAGCTGGATTCTCTAATAAGAGGGAAAGGGCAGGAGAAGCAGGCACCTCTACGTCAACATGCCTGCTTCTCTTGCCTACTTCTTCTTTAGCTGCTTGCTTCGTGATTTTACTATATCACCTCTAATTAATTATTATAGGTCATTTATGTATTAAAAAATTAATAATATTTTATAAAAAAATAAAATAAATATTTATGACGTGTTTGCTTCAGTTGCTTCAATCGTAGCTTCATTAAATATTGCTCTCAATTAATTATTATGTGTCATCTGAGTATTAAAAAATAATAATATTTGATAGAAAAGTAAAAAATAATATGAAATGATAAATTAACTATTGATATTTTAAATGAACTTGACGACTTATATGAGGTCCACTTAAAAAAAAATAACAAATATTTTTTATAGTAATTTTGCTATATCACTTTTAATTAGTACTTAATTTTATTATATCACCCCTAATTAATTATTATATGTTATTCACATATTAAAAATTAATAATATTTAATAAAAAAAGTAAAATAGGCATTTATGACATTTCTACTTCAACTGCTTCAATTATCTCCGTCAATATGTCTGTTTCTCCTGCTTATTTCATAAGCTGCTTACTCTGTGATTTTATTATGTCATCTCTAATTAATTATGGTTATTATCCCATTTTGATCCTAGATATGAGAATAAGGCTTTGGTTGTAGCCATAGTTTACCAAATTATGTGTGGGGCTATTGCAAATGAACAACCCCCTCCGTCCAAAATTTTGGAAAAAATTATGGGCATGGACACGAGTTATTTTGTAACAAAACTTCTTCTCTTTTTGTGACTCCATACATTGTTGACTTGTAAATAATGATAGACGATACTCTAATTTTGTCTCTCATGGGAGGGATAATTGAGCCTCCTTGGCAAGTTTTGCATGCCATATGTGGTGATCTTTTTACATTTGCCTCTTTTATACTTGTGCCATTTAGAACTTTCCCCGTTAGTCTTTCAAAGCTAATTTTGATTGTAATTGGTTGGAGAAATAATCATAGGCCACCTTTCTGATTTTAGAAACCACTCTAAGCCTAAAAATCCTACCCATGCATAATCATAATCCCTAGTACGCACTTTGAGCCTTTGGACCTTTCTTTGGAAAACATATTATAAGCCGTGAACCATTCTTTTTATCCCTCTTTTGAACCATACCCTCCTTGAATGTTAAATATAATTTGAGGCTAAAAGCATAAGTTTGGGGTGGTAAAGATTGATGAAAGTAAGTTTGGTGCCACAAAGATATAGTGTATGCCTAATGTTCCTAAACTTTGAAATGAAACGAATAGAAGAGAAAAGGACCTAACAAACAAAAGTTTGCATAAAAATTGCAAAAAAATGAGATGAGAAAAGTTGAGTGAACAAAGGAAACAAAAAATGGGCATGATAAAAGAATGAAAACAAAGAGTAGCCTATAGTCAAAAAGGAAGATCGAAAAGTATGACCTAGACGTTTAAGGAAGTGAGTAGCTATTTTGTTCCCAAATAATATCCTACCCTAACCTGAACCTACGTTACAATCTTAGAATGTCCTTCGATATCTAAAAAAACTTACTTTCTTTATAGTAAAGATTGAAAATAGAGGCAAGCCTATGGTATGACATTTGTTAACATGGAGGTTTCTTTTATGCGGGAGAGAGTTATGCATTTAAAATTCCTTTTGCATATTTTGTAGCTTGGTATGTGAAGCTCTTTTTCTTGTAAGATTGTCATGTGAATCAAGTTGAGGCGGGTGATTTTTTCACCTCCCAAACCATGAGGCAAATCGAGTATAGCTTATTTGTGATCAGAAGTGAAGCCACTTCTAGAGTATTGTTTTTTGTTGCTTGATCGCTCTTCGAAGTCTTGTGAATCTTTTGATAATGCATCTTAAGATAATGGATGTAGTGAAAATAGCTTAGCACGAATGAAATAAGATACTTGTGGTTGCAATTAAAGTTAAGGTCATTGTGATCTTTAAGGCATAAAGTTTGGGCTTAAATGGTTGTGTGCCATGGAAAGAGGTTATGATTCTTGAGGAAAAGCAAATGCTTTAAGTTAGGGGTGCTGATGAGTGGTAATCTTACCAATTACCACTCATTCTCACTCATTGTTCGTTCACATTTCCTTGTTTTGAATAAATAAGTGGGCCAACTTTGAGGCTAGATACACAAATATCGACCCTTTAAAGGCATAAAGTTGGGGGAATCAAAAGATGTGGACTGGAGCATAAAATGATCAAAAGGGAGCAAGAAAAGTGCAGCTAAAGACTTAGAGTAGAAGATCCTCAGGTACCACGGTAGCGGTCAGTTGACTGCGATCATGAAAGTCAAGCAAAAGTCTTCCAACCACGGTCACGGATCTTAACCGTAGTCGTATCCAAATTTGCATGATCGCAGCTTAGCATAGGAAAATAGCCTAGGGGTAAATCTGTAATTACAGGTGCTCATCCTAAATTGCACAAAAAGAGTCAAACCCTATCTATAATCATCAAGTCCCCATTCATCTAGTTTTAGCTTAGACTTGGTAGCCTCCATTTTTGGAGAAGAAAATATAGTATAAATTTTGGGTGAAGAATAAATTGGAGACTTTCTAAGTGGAAGATTTGCTCACTTCCATTGTTAAGGTTGTGGGAGGACCAAGTTTGAAGTAACATTCGCTTAAACTATCAACAAGCCTTTTCTATGGAGATTATGGGTATATCTACATTTATTTATCTTATGTATAGCTAAATCTCCCTCTTGGGGTTGTGTGAATAGGGGTTAATTTCTGTATGGGTTATTATTGTTAGCATCTATTTGATAGTTCATGTTTATGAGTTTTATAATTTCTATGCTAGTTTGGTTGGGATTTGATGGGTGAAAGACCCAAATAGCCACATGACTTTGATGAGCGAAAGCTCCAAGCTCTAGAAAGCTCGAGGCCATCTTTGAAAGAAGGAATTTGGGGGAAGTTTAGGAATCCATATCTCTAATACCCCAAGAAATTTTTCATTGAAATTTTGTGTGTAAACATGTTCGGTTCTATCTTCTAGAATCAATTATAAATTTTTCATGCTGAATGTCTTAGATTATGACCCACCATTGCATAGAGTATCAAATAAACTTTCCAACGATATGTGGATCATCCAAAACAGACAGCCGAGCGACGAGTTATGAACATTCCAATCGAATCGTGAATAGTAGTGAACAGTAAAACGTGCAGGAAAAAGTACTGAGACCTGGCATATTTTTGCTCCAACTTTAAACGATCATAACTCCTTGTACATAATGATCTAGGTGATCTACTATATATCAACAGAAATCTATACGAGTCCTCTTTCCAATGAAATTGGTTTTATCCAATTTGTTTATCGGAGCAAAAAGTTATGGTCGATCTACTTCATCCTATCAAAAGTGAATTTTTGGGTCAACTTCAAATAATCATAACTCCTTATACACAATGGTCTGAGTGAAATACTATATATCAACGGAAAGATATGAGAGTCTTCTTTCTAATGAAATTGGTTTCATCCAATTTAGTTAGCGGAGTAAAACGTTATGGTTGATCTACTTCAGACAATCAAAACAGTCCATCAAAGGACAGATTCAAGAATTATTTGATTTTTAGGGGCGTTTAGGTCATTCCCCCTCACCCAAAATCCATCCAAACCCTATATTAAATCCTATTAGAATCATTATATGCTATATTTCATCAAATTCCCTCAAAAAGAAAACCCTAAGCTCCTACATCCAACTTCAAGAACCTCCAAAGTTCACCATTAATTCTGCAAATTTATTCAAGATTTCA
Organism: Capsicum annuum; assembly: GCF_002878395.1. Classification (NCBI taxonomy): domain Eukaryota; kingdom Viridiplantae; phylum Streptophyta; class Magnoliopsida; order Solanales; family Solanaceae; genus Capsicum; species Capsicum annuum. Next base: position 7,985,961 of record NC_061120.1, on the reverse strand, counting down.
AGTTCCTAGTTCAAGAACTCCAAGAACCATCATTCAAAGGCACGATTAACATCTCAAAAATGAGTATCGATCTAAAGTTCATCATTCAAGGTATGTGGGGTTTTTAACAAGAACTATGTTTCATTCTTATGCCCAAAAGTAATTTTCTTTACAAAGACATGATTTTTATTTGATATTTTATGAATTTGAAGAATGAACCCATATCTTATCATGATTATTATGAAATCTTGATGTTTATAATTTTGAAAGATGAATTTACATGTGTGGAGATATAAAGCATGAATCTTGAACGATATTTATCATGATTTTGATATTTGGGTCGTGAATCCCCATTGGAAATTGTGTTTTTTTTAGAAAGTGTGTGTTATAAGCACGTTGATGTTGAATATTTGAGATATTTTGAATGATTTGACCTTTTGGTCTTAATGGAGTTGTTTTGAACTCAAGTGTGAAAGAAATCCACAATGTGGTTGATTTTGATAGATGGGAAGCATGATGGCTTCCGATATATATTTATATATTACTGAAATTATTTTTTGTGAATTTCTTTGAAATGACCTGAGCTAAGTACGGGAGAAATCTTTAGCACCGAGTGGGATGTATAAAGTGACCTTACTTCCCTAGAACTACGTGCCCCCATAGGTGTGAGCCTGAGGCTGATTTATATAGTGATCACTAGTTTGTGTTGATTTGATATCGATAGTCCTACTCCGATGGCAAGGATAGGACGGCTCTTCCCGACGTGGGTTGTACATTGAACTCCATGTAGCTCACATGGTTTATGTCAGTTATAGGATCTCCCAGTGTGTGTATGTTTCCTTGTGTCTTTGGTGAATGGTGAAGTGATTTGAAAGTGGAATTGTGAAAGTTATTCTTTCAAAAGATTTAAATGATATTTACATTATGAGAATTGATATTCTTGATGAACTGAAAGTTATTGACAAATTATATGATGAGTCATATGTGTTATTGTACTTATTTCATCCTCTCATGATTATGATAATTTTCTTCGGTCTGTGTGAGTCTTTCATACATCTTACATATTTCTTATAAATATTTATGATGATGATGTTTATACAACTGCATACACCCCCATATACTCGGTTTCTTTCCATGGTACTGACCCACATCTTTGAATGTGGGCTGCATTTTCTCGGAATGTAGGTTCAGGTGCTCAGTTCCAGGTTCGACAGTGATTCTTTGGCACATTGTTCTAAATCCTCTGTTGTGGTGAGTCCTCATGTTTCGAGGACGTGATGTCTGATGTTGGTTTCACGGAATTATTTACATTTGATAACTGAGTATGAGTTAGTTAAGGCATGTCTCAATGGCTCGCTGGTTTTATTGATTTTCTTAGAGGCTTGTCAGACTAGTATAGATATTGGGAGTTGACTAATAATTCATATTTTGTTAATTTTTTGAAATTCTTTTATTCTTGGATGATGATTACTCTGTTGATATTTGAGGGTTATTTATGGAACCTTCGTTGATTTGTGTTGAACTGAAAGAAAATGCATCAAAGGGTTAGCTTGGGGCTACTCATAGCCTCAAGCACCGTGTGACGCTCCGGGACCCATTTTCTGGGGTGCTACAAACTTGTATCAGAGCCTAAGGTTTTAAGGTGTCCTAGGAAGTCTGATAAGCCACGTTAAGTAGAGTCTTGATCATCGGTGTTTAGCACGCCACATCTATGAGCAAGAGGCTACAAGACGTTTTAGGAAAAAGTGTGATTCTTTCTTTCAGAAGTCTATTGTGCTTAAAGTGTCTCTCTCTGCTGTTGATTCATGATCTCATCTTTCAGAAATATGCCTCCACATCAAGTGAAAAGAAATAATGTTAGTCAGAAACCTCAACCCGCTGACCCATTGAGTGAAAATGTGTCTCATGCTGAATTTCGGGTAGCCTTTCAGGCGCTGGCCCAAGCTATTACTGCAAATGTTTAGGCTAACCCGGCCCCGGCTCCACAGCAGTAGGGAGGTGATTCAGCTGCTGCCAGGATCCGTGAATTCATACGGATGAATTCGTCGGAATTCTATGGGTCCAAGTCTGATGGGGATCCACGATTGTTTTTAGAGGAGGTGCAGAAGATTACTCAGGTGATGCATGTATCTGAGGAACATAGTGTGGAGTTGGCTATGTATAGGTTGAAAGACCTTGCTTATGACTGGGTTGTTTCTTTGAGGAAAGGTAGAGGTGAGAGAGTTGTCCCTACAACTTGGCAAGAGTTTCAGGATGCATTCCTAGATAAATTTTTCCCTTTAGAGATGAGAGAGGTGAAATTGGAAGAGTTTATGAACTTGTGATAGGGCTCTATGACTGTTAGGGAGTACTGTCTAAAGTTTAATCAGTTGGCTAAGTATGCTCCTAACTTAGTGGCTGATAATCGGGCTAGTATGAGTAAGTTTGTGACTGGAGTATCTAGTTATGTGTTTAAGGAGTATAGGTCTGCTATGCTGAATAGTGAGATGAATCTTTCTAGGCTAATGACTCATGCCCAATAGATTGAGGCAGATAAGATTAAGTAGAGAGATAGAATTAGAGGGAATAAGAGAGCAAGATCTGAGTAGCACGGACAGGGTCAGACTAGATCGCAGGGAGGGAGTCGGCCTCAGTATCAAGATCGTTCGTCTATGCCAGCACCGTCATCTGCTAGAGCTCCTGTGCCTAGAGGTAGGCAAGATCAAGGTAGCAGGTCATATGCATCCAGGTCCCAGTACAGTGCTGGCAGTAAGCCAAATCATCCCATATGTCCTAAGTGTGGTAGGGCTCATTCGGGTGAGTGTTGGGGTGAGAAGAGGGGTTGTTTATGGTATGGTGACATGGGTCACAGAGTTAGACAATGTCCACATGATGGACAAGGGCATCGTGACTATCGCCCTCAGACCCAGACTCAGACTGTTAGTGCTCCAGTTCCAGCGACTCGCCCAGCCCCAGCTCAGGGCACCTCTTCTAGCAATGCTGGCGGGCAACGCTAGAATAGATTCTATGCTTTACTATCCCGCCAGGAATATGAGGACTCTCTCGATGTTGTTACTGGTATGCTTTGTATATTTCAGTTTGATGTGTATGCTTTGTTGGATCCTGGATTCAGTTTCCCATATGTTGCACCTTTGATTGCTGTGAATTTTGAAATAAGTCCTGAGATTATTCCTGAGCCTATCCTAGTTTCTACCCTAGTGGGTGATTCGATTGTTGCCCAGAAAGTATATAAAAAGTATCCTGTTGTCCTTCTTCATAGAGTCTTGTTGGCTGATCTGATTTAGTTAAACATGGTAGATTTTGATGTGATTCTGGGTATGGACTGGCTGTATACTTCTTATGCCTCTATTGATTGTCGGACCCGAGTGGTCAAGTTTTAATTTTCGGGTGCATCCATGTTTGAGTGGCCTGGGAATTCTGTGTCACCCAAGAGTCATTTTATCTCTTACCTCAAAGCTAGAAAGCTTATTTCTAAGGGGTGTATTTACCATTTGGTTAGAGTTAAAGACACTAAGTCTGAGACTCCAACTCTCCAGTCTGGTAACGTTGTCAATGAGTTTTCTGATGTCTTTTCGTATGATCTTCCATGGATACCTCCTGATAGAGAGATAGAGTTCGGGATTGATCTTCTTCCCGATACTCAGCCCATTTTTATTCCTCCTTACCGTATGGCCCCTACAAAACTTAAGGAGTTGAAAGAGAAACTCAAAAATCTACTAGATAAGGGTTTCATAAGTCCCAGTGTTTCTCCTTGGGGTGCTTCTGTGTTGTTTGTGAGAAAGAAAGATGGCTCTTTGCCTATGTGTATTGATTACCGCCAACTGAATAAAGTCACTGTCAAAAATAAGTACCTCCTTCCAAGAATAGATGATTTGTTTGACCAATTGCAAGGTACAAGTTATTTCTCAAAGATAGACCTTTGTTTCGGATATCATCAACTAAAAGTTAGGGAGTGTGACATCCTAAAAACCACTTTCCGAACTCTTTATGGCCATTTTGAGTTTCTTGTTATGTCTTTCGGGTTAACTAATGCCCCAGCAACTTTTATAGACCTCATGAATCGAGTGTTCAGACCATATCTGGATATGTTTGTCATAGTGTTCATCGATGATATACTGGTGTACTCGTAGTGAGGATGAACATTCTAATCATCTCCGAACCGTCTTGCAAACCCTTAAAGATCACAAGTTGTTTGCTAAGTTCAGTAAGTGTGAGTTTTGGCTAAGGCCCCAGTTGCTTTTCTGGGTCATATCATTTCTTTTGAGGGTATTAGAGTTGATCCCCAAAAGACTGAAGCTGTTAGAAATTGGCCTAGATCTATTTCTCCGACTGATATTCGAAGTTTCTTGGGTTTACCTGGCTATTACCGTTGTTTTGTTGAGGGTTTCTCCTCTATAGAATCTCCTATGACTCGGTTGACCCAAAAGAAAGTAAAGTTTTTGTGGTCCGAATCTTGTGAGAAGAGTTTTCAGGAGTTGAAGACTAGACTCACTTCAGAACCTATTTTGACTTTGCCTGATGGTGTTGATGGTTTTGTGGTGTACTATGATACTTCGAGAGTTAGGTTGGGTTGTGTATTGATGCAGAAGGGTAAGGTGATAGGTTATGCTTCTAGGCAGTTGAAACCCCATGAGAAAAAAACCCCACCCATGACCTTGAGTTGGATGCTGTTGTGTTTGCTTTGAAAATCTGGAGACACTATTTGTATGGTGTCCATGTTGATGTTTTCACTGATCATAAGAGTCTGCAGTATGTGTTTACCCAGAGAGAATTGAATCTTAAGTAGAGACGATGGTTAGAATTGTGAAAGGACTATGATATGAGTGTGTTGTACCATCTGGGCAAGGCTAATGTTGTGACGGATGCCCTAAGTAGAGTGTCCATGGGTAGTGTTTTACATGTGGTAGAAGGTAAGAAAGAGTTGGCTCATGATGTACATCGTTTGGATAAATTGGGGGTTAGGTTGTTTGACTCTACTGAAGATAGTATAGGGGTTCAGAGAGATTCTGAATCCTCCTTGGTTTCGGAAGTGAAGGAAAATAAATACTTATATTTTTATACCATTCATTTGAATTTAACTTGTATCTATCGTTTTGAATTAATTTGATCGCCACTCACATTGTTCTTTGTAGATTTGACCCCGACTCCAAAGTTGGCTAAATATATTGACGACGATCCCCTTGCACTCAAATTGGCATTTAAGTTGAGCTTTATAATACCCTACTGAGTAGGGCAACCTGTTGGTGCTACTGAAGAATTTGTCATACCCTGCTGACAGTCAATCCCTTATCATGTGGCCTATCTTGTTGCACCCAAAACATGCATCGCTGTCGACACTACACTCACACATGATTTTTGCCATACTTCTTGCAGACTGGATTGGTGAAGCCACTTGATAACGCTCAACTTACACGTCAATTTAAGTGCAAGTCGATCGTCGTCAATATATTTACCCAACTTTGGAGTCGGGGTTGAATCCACAAGGAATAATATGAGTGGCAATCAAATTAATTCAAAATGATAGATATAAGTTAAATTCAAACAATGATACAAAAAGATAAAAATGGGGGAGATACGAATTAATACTAATGTTTCTATATTTGGATTTTTCTAGTATAAATTCGAGGCTATGCATAATTAGAGTTTTAACTGTTATGCACTGATCTTGGGATTATGCATTACTAAAGGAGCGACATGTGGAGTTAATCATCAACATCAATTTGAACATTCAAATAAGGGTAAGCTTGGTTTTAGGTTTTGATGCTAGTATTTCGACAAACACCAAACTTTCACCTATTGATTCTTTCGAATACCTAATAGGTGTGTTCAACAATTTATAAACACAACCTCACTAGGCATCCCTATTTCTAGGATGACACCAATGGCATTGTCAACCTCAGGTTCACCCTTATGTCTAAGATAGTGAAAAATTAGCAAACTACACACGTAACTGTTTATCATTGCTTTGGTTTCCACATTCCTCTTTCGAAGATGATATGGATTCCTACACTTTACCTAAAACCCCTCTTTAGAAGATAGCCTCGAGCTTTCTAGAGCTTGGAGCTTTCACCCATCAAACCCATGTGGGTATTTAGAGCTTTTGCCTATCAAATCCCAACCAAATTAGCATAGCAATGATAAAACCCATAATCATGAACTACCAAATAGATGCCAAAAATAACAACCCACATACACTTTAACCCCTATTCACACATAACCCCAAAAGGGAGATTTAGCTACATATAAGATAAATAAGCATATATATACCCATAATCTCCATTGAAATAATTTATTGAAGAATTAACCAAATGTTACTTCAAACTTGGATCTCCCACAATATCAACAATGGAAGTGACCAAATCAACCACTTTGTAAGTCTCTAATATATTCTTCACCTAAAATTTACACAATGTTTTCTTCTCCAAAAGTGGAGGCTACAAAACCTAATCTCCAAACTAAAGGAATGGGGAAGATGGATTCCTGTTCAATAATAGAGTTTGATTCCTTTTTGTTAAATTTGGATCAGCACATACAATTACAGTTTTGCCCTTGGGCTGAAATCCTCTGCAAGACCGCGATTGCACAGATCTAGCTGCGACCACAGCTATGCGGTCGTAATTTACCACCACGACTGCATTTTAATTGACCATCCTTGACTGCCATGACCGCGGTCAGTAGATCGCGACTGAGGTACCTGAGACCCTTCTATTTCAGGTCTTTAGTTACACTGTCCTACTCTTTTTTTTTTATCATTTTAAGCTCCAATCCACATCCTTCTAACCTTTTCACTCTATGCCTGCAAGAAGTGGATGTTAGTGCATTTAATTTCAATTATGCCTCATTTAGTCATTCATAACAAGGTAATATGCATGAATAATGAGTGCGATTGAGTGGTAAACTCACCACTCATCAACACGCCAAACTTAAAGTGTTTGCTCGTCCTCAAGCAACACTACCTCTTATCATGAGACACAATCATTTAAGCATAAACTTTATGCCTTAAAGATCACAATGACCTCTACTTTAATGACAACCGTAAATAACTCATTGGACGCAGGCTCAGTTATCTTCACCACACCCCTCACTACAAGATCACTATTAAAGGATGCACAAGAATTCAGAGAGCAATTGCGCAAAAATCATTAATGCTCTAGAATTGACTCACTTTTAGACCAAAATTTAGGTATACTCCATTTGCCTCATCACTCGAAAGGTGAAAAAATCACCCACCTCAACTTGTTCCATATGCCAACCTCATAAGACAAAGAATTTAATACACCAAGCAAAAAATTATGCAACGAGGAATTTTAAAAGTGCACAACTCCCTCCCTGACAAAAGAAATCTCTATGCAACAAATGTCATACCATAGGATTTCCCCTATTTTCAATCGCCACTACAAAGAAAGTAAGTGGTTGGAGATCTCAAAGGACTTTCTAAGCCTGTAATGTAAGTTCGGTTTAGGGTAGGATATTATTTAGGGACAATATGGCTACTCCCTTCCTTGAACGTTTACATCACAATTTTCAGTCTTCCTTTTTTACTATTGGTCACTCTTCTTTGCTTTTATTTCTTTTACTATGCCCACTTTTTTTGCTTCCGTTGCTTACCCAACTTTTTTCATCTTATTTTCTTGCAATTTTCATGCTATCTTTCCTTTGTTGGGTCCTTTTCTCTTCTATTCGATGCTTTTCAAAATTTAGGCACATTAGGCATACACTATACCTATGTGGCACCACTTATTTTCATCAATCTTTATCACCCCCAACTTACGCTTTTTGCCTTAATTTACAATTTCAAGTTCAAGAAGGGTATGGTTCAAAAAAGGAATAAAAAAAAGGTTTCACGGCTTGTAACGTGTTTCCATAGAAAGGTCCAAAGGCTCAAAGTAGATAACTAGGGATGATATTCATACTAGAGTAGGATTTTTAGGCAAGAGTGGGTTCCAAATTCACAAAGTTGTACTAAGATCATTGCTCCAACCGCATACAATCAATCATTAGCTTTCAAAGATTAACAGTGCAAGTTCTAGATAACACAACTATAGAAGAGATGTAAACAAAGAGCTCTCCACACATGGCATACAAAATTTGCTAAGGGATATAAAATGTCCCCCTCCCACCCCCACCCCTACTAGAGACAAAATTTAGAGTACCTATTTCTATTTATAAGTCAAAATTTTGTGAAGCCACAAAAAGAGGAAAAATTTTGTTACAACATTGCTCACATCCATTCCCTTGATATTTTTGAAAAGTTTAGGTGGAGGGGTTTGTTCATTTTGCATTAGTACCACGGAAAATTTGCTAAACTATGGCTACAACTAAATTCGGAGTCTCAAATTTGGCTCAAGATAGGCAAACTACCCATATGGCTACTCAGACTTCACCAATGGTTTACTCCGCGACCCCCCCAACTTTACAATCATGCAATGCCACAAGTACTCAGACTTTCTTTGCATTTCTCAAAATATATGCTACGGGTACTCAGAATTCCCCTGCATCTATGCCTCAAACCCAAATATAAAGCTTTACCCTTAAGGCCATTGCCACTCAATCCCTCATAGGGTAAAACTCATCATGCTTCGTCACCAATTAAAATAAAAGATATATAAATAGAAATTAGACGAGAAGGAAAAGCATACTAATCCATAAAATGTGGCCACCATCAGGGTACCCAAAAATATAGTATCTCAAGACTAAACAGAAACAGTATCCAAAACATCATCTTATCTAAACACTACCCAAATACATCTAAATAGCACAAATATAGCGATACACTACCCCCAACTATTAGCAAGATAAGAGTAAAGGGTGCTTCCTACATCAGCCTCATCATCTTCCGTGTACCCTGTATCTTCTCCACCGACCTCAGCATTAGGGCAGGACTTCAATATCACTCTCTTTGTTAGATTCGAGAACCTTGAAGATGTCTTTTACCCCTCTCCACATCTTGGCTATGAAGTTTTCTCTTTTCTCTTCCCTCTTCAGCATTTTTTTCTGTGCTTCCCGAATATTCCTGTAAGATAGCACCAAAGTTGAATATGCTCTTCCCAATTTAGAAACCCTAGAAACCTGTCTTCTCTGCTCCTCCCAAAATATTTCATATTTGAACTGTGATACATATGAGTGTCGAGCAGTGGAGGACTCCCCTAGCACTAGAGGTAACCCTAGAACAAGTTCCCTAATACCAGCAAGTCTGTCAAGGAATTCTAGGAACTTTTCTAGGACTCTATCCATAGATATACTCCTTTTAAGAAGTAAATTAGTCTTTGGAAGGTCACTGTACTCCTGGATTTCCGAAGGCCTGAATCTGGTATTATCTGAGTCTCCCGTTCTGTAGTTGAGTATCTGTATAGAATGCACTTCGAACCATTGTTAGTATTTTCAAGGCAAAAATCATTCTATCATCACAATAAAAGCTTATGTGGTAATGCTATAGGGGATTATTGGGTGCGTAATAGATGTGCAGGTTTTTGGGTCCCTGCTGACAAGTGCCCTCAAGCATGGCGATCGCTGAGAGCTAACTGCGATCGCGCTAACGCTATCACGCTCTGGACCGCGATCGCGATACCTAAGACCATAGTCAACAATTTTGCCATTGTTTAAAATACGCGCATTTAATACCAACCCTTGTCTTCTGACTAGGCAACTAAATATCATAATCAAATAAAGTAAACCTAGTCTATGTGATCCTTTCCCCAAACTTAAAGGAACTCACGTTGAACTCATTCGGGCATATGTTGAAAACATAATTTATATGTTAGTTCCAACTATTTTAGGTTAAAATATAGGTACTCAAGACTGCTCCAAATGATATGTAAACACCCTACAACTTATAACCACAACAGTAAACACAAACAAGCAGAGTTTTGGTCTCATTAAAATGACGTTATGTCTAGTGTCCAACTGCAAGTCCCAAGCCTACAATGAAAATAAAAGTAATAGAGTTTTAGACTTCTTACTAGATAAATGATGCAAAGGTCTTGAACTAAAATCTTGGATACTCTGTACGATGCTACAATATAGGGGAATTTTAAGGGAATTAGAGAATGGATCACGCGAGAGAAGTGGTAGTTGTATGGTCATTTAAAGTAGTATGATCACGATCGTGATCATAGTTATGCGATTGCAGTTAAGTGGCTTTTGCGATTATGTTGGCACAGACCGCAGTCATGGTAAATGAGATCAAAAATCTGACCTCCTACATCTATTCAGTCCAAATTGCTAATTCCACACTTTTCTTTTTCAAATTCAACGAAAATCTCTTTTTGCACCAATATTTCATGGATTATGTATGAACAAACAAAGAAAAATCTATTCTACCATGCATGAATAAAAAGGATATGTGTCACTTATTGTGCCATGAAGGTTTATCTCCTATCAAGCGCTTAGATTAATGTCTTAGCTAGACATCCCTTCCATTTCCTTTTGTGCTTCCAGTTAGAAGATTTGAATCTCCGTCCCAACTTTCGCTCAATATGCAATAGAGGGACAAAAGATTCAGATCTTCCAAAATGAGTCTTGGAAGAGGTGGTAAAATAGCAACCAAGATTCGATCTCGCCATTTTAAAGACGTGAACCTTTTACCAGCTTCACATCAAACTTTTATTTTTGCTCCTTGGGTAAAAGTGAGTATATAGGTCATTCTTTGTACTTCGTAAATTGAGCATCTTGGCCTTTGATGAATGGGGCTTTAGATGATTCTTTGGATCGACAAACCCCAAAGTATAGGGATTGTCCTCCTCCAAAGCATCTTTGTCCCAAAATGGATTAGAATCATCATAAGAGGTGAGCATTGATTCTTCTTCTAACTTTAATGCCATTTCTTCTATTGTGGCTTCTTCTTTCTTGTATGAGACGAATGATTGGGAATTCTCCAAGGAGTCTTTGCTACTAAGATCATCATTGTAGCTTGGTTTTTCTTATTGATGAACCTTTTCTTGGGAAATGGGAAATATTATGATAGTTTCAAGATTTTTTCTCCCATCTCCCCCATCTTGACACTTTGCCATGCCTATGTATTGTGATGGATCTCTTTTACATTCTCCCCCGTTGCATCCACCCGATCTAAAATGGTTTGAAGTAATTTTCCAAAATCACTGAGTCCGATATGTTATTCCTTCTCCTCTTCATCATAAGACCTATCAAACTCATAAGAAGAACTAGCAAGTCGGTTAGAATAATAGAGGGAGGGGAATTTGGGCAGTCCTCCTAATGTCCTTCTCGACCACTACATGATAGGCACCTATACTCCCCATAGGGAGTATAGTAACAATCTCTATTGAAGTGTGGTCTTTCATATATTGGACATGGGTCATCCAGATAGGAATCCCAATTTCTAACATCATATTCATTGGAAGATGCCATAGAGAAAAATAAAAATAAATTAAAATCTACCTACAAAAGAAAAAGCACAAACAAATATATACAAGCTCGAATTCAAGCAAGTAACTAAAATTCAAAATTAACTTAATACGTCAAATTGTTCCCTGACAATGGCTCCATTTTTATAACGCTCAACTTACACGTTAATTTAAGTGCAAGGCGGTCGACATCAATATATTTACCCAACTTTGAAGTCGATGTCGAATCCACGAGGAACAATGTGAGTGGCGATCAAATTAATTCGAATGATAGATACAAGTTAAATTCAAACAAATGATACAAAATGATAAAAATGGGGGAGATACGTATTAACACTAATGTTTCTATTTTTGGATCTTTCTAGTATAAATTTGAGGCTACAAATAATTAGAGTTTTAACTTTTATGCATTGATCTTGGGATTATGCATTACTAAAGGAGTGACATGTGGAGTTAATCATCAACATCAATTTGATAAGTCAAATATGGGTAGGTTTGGTTTTAGGTTTTAATGCTAGTCTTTCGACAAAACACCAAACTTTCACCTATTGATTCTTTCGAATACCTAATAGGTGTGTTCAACAATTTGTAACCACAACCTCAATCTAGACATCCCTATTTCTAGGATGACACTCATGGTATAGTCAACCTCAGTTCAACCTTATGTCTAAGATAGTAAAAATTTAGCAAACTACACACGTAATTTTTTTATCATTGCTTTGATTGCCACATCCCTCTTTCGAGGATGATATGGATTCCTACACTTCACCCAAAACCTTTCTTTCGAAGATGGCCTCAAGCTTTCTAGAGCTTGGAGCTTTGATACCTTACAACCCCAAGAAGACACAAAACAGCCCCCAAAAATGTCACAAAACACACCACAAACCGAGAGCCCAAGGAACCAAGTCTCGGCCAAGAATAACAACACAAGAATGAAAAGAAAATCTGAGAATGCTTCAATAATGGAGAGATAATAACGTGTATAACCACACCAAAAAAGCAACAACACTAAATTAATGTGATGAGCTTTGATATCTACATGTTGATCTTTGTAGTCGCACTTGTATCAAGCTTTCACCCATCAAACCCATGTGGATATTTGGAGCTTTCGCCCATCAAATCCCATCCAAATTCACCTTGAAGGTGAGATATCTAATCTCGAAACAACTACTCCTAAAATAATCAAATTCAAAATAAACCTGTTTCCAACCACACAATCCCATAATGTGTATAATTGATTTTATATGCAAAGGCAGAATTAATTGAAAAGAAAAACAATGAAATTTATAGCTATAACTTTGGATGACAAGATGAAAGATTTATTTTATTTATTTATTTATTTACATTTTTTTTTTACCTTCGGAGTTGGGCTGGGGGGGGGGGGGGCATTGACCTATAGCCAAATATTTGGTGCTACGGCACCCATTAAATCCCACACAAATCAGGTATGATTATGTAAAAAAATATAAAAATTGATATAAGATTTAGAAAAACACCTGGTAAACAAAAAAAAGCCTGGGTCCTTTAGTTTTCAAACTGAACGTTAATGTTAATATATATGTTTGAACCTGTCAAACACCCACGATCCTTAAATTTTGAATCCGCCACTGTCTGGACTTGCCTTTTGGATTAATTGAAGAAGAGATATACCGAAGAGAACAACAAACTCTTGTGATTCAACCTTTCTTCGAATCTCACACATATTAGAAGTTTTAATGCATTGAAATGCATTATCATTTGAATGTTTCTGTCTTACTATAAACTAATATAAAGTAGTATTAAGGATATTTTTTATTAACTATGGGTTTAATTGAATTTGAAATTTCAAAAGGTGATTAATATCCACAGACACCGGTAAGTAGGGGTGTATATGATCGGGTTGGTTTGAGTTTTTTAAATACCAAATCAAATTAGTTACGTTAGATTTTAACTCTATAAATCAAACTAAATCAATAAAATTCGGTGTTTTCAACTACGAATTTTATTGAGTTTTTCGATTTTTTTGAATTTTTCGGGGGGTTATCAGTAAAGTCTTCATACCAACATATAATTAACTTGTGCATCAAATATTTCTTTAATCCTAGCAAAATACAACTATCTTAGGTGTTCCTTTAAAAAAAATAATACTAAATATTAACTAAAAAATAAATTTAGATTATGTATTTATACAAAACTAAAGAATGGAGATATCTAACATTATTGTCATTCCTACCATTTAATTGAATATTTTTGTTAGCATTAGTATTGATTTAACCTTTATATGAGTTACTAATATGTGTCTTTGGCCCATAAAACTTATTAAACCATTCAAAATTCTAAGTTTAAACTTAAAATAATATGTTAAACAATAAAAAAAAAAACTATGAAAAAGTTTAAGAAACATTTATAAATTAACAATAAAAAAAAACTATGAAAAAGTTTAAGAAACATTTATAAATTAAATATTTTTAAAAATTATATAATATAATATCGGATTAGTTCGATTCAATTTAATTTTTTATATTTTATTTAAAACCAAACTAATCCAATTATAATTGAATTTTTTTTTTCAACATCAAACTAAGTCAAATATTTTATTAGTTTGGTATTTATGATAGCTATGGTGATTGGTTGTTATGATAGCTACAGCCTACAGTGGTGGAGGCAATTGGATCGGTAGTGAATCACGATTAGGGTAATTGTTGACAATAATAATAATAGAAAATGATTAGTTAAGGTGGTTGATAGTAATAATTGATACTAATTTATGTGATTAGCGATAAAAGGGCTTCATTAATTTGCGCTTGAAAGATCTTAATTTTAATCATCGAGAACTCAGTTATTAATTATTTTTTCTAAAGTTTAATCTTAATTATTAAGTGTTTGTATTTTTATTAGTTTGTGTTACAATCATTTTTATTATTCATTAATTTTTTAAATTGAACAAGTATTATAATTTATTTTTTAATATAATAAATAAATAAAAATAGATGAGATGCATATTACAAAATATTTTTATTTAATAAGGATGATAATTAATTAGGAACGGAGCTAATAATAATTCAAGAGACAGGTGGTGACCAAAATTCCTAGCAACTTTCCATTTTTATTTTTCTTGTCCAAAAAGCAAAAATAGTCTTTGATGTGTATCTTCCCATCAAATTAAATACATTTGCAACAAGTCCATTTAGTCGTCCAATTATTTGAAATCCTAATTACTCAGCCGAAATTGGAAATGTTTTTACACTCTACACTATACGTGTATAATTTCTTTGTTTCAATTTATTTTTCTTTTAAGTCTGTTTTAAAACGAATGTCTCCTTTTTCACATTCTCTATAACTGTTTAATTCAACTTTTCATATGTAACATGATATATTTAAGATCACAAGATTAAATAGTATTTTAGTATATATTACATATATATCTTTAATTTAAGACTACGAAATTCAAAATTCTTCTTATAATTTATTTTCTTAAATTTCATGTCGAGCCAAATTCAGATAAACGAACATAAATAATCTACTCTATGGGTGTGTTTCGTATGGAGGAAATCATTTTTCAAAAAAATGTTTCCGTTTACTCATGTCCATTTGACTAAAAATAGTTTCTCTAGCAAAACAAGTTTCTTCAAAATAAGACAAATGACATTCTTAATAAAAATAGAAAATACAAGTTGCAATGTCACATTTCACTCTCAAAATCACTCACCCTACCCTCTTACCTCACCCCCCCCCCCCCCCCCCCCCCCCCCCCCCCCCCCATATCACAATGTTCATTAAGTTATTCCTATTATGTACAAATGCTTTCATAAAAATATTTTCTACTTACGTATCAAACAGAAAAATATAAGTAAGAACAACTTGTTTCATGAAAAAACATTTTTCTCCATACAGAACATACTCTATATTTTTAGTTTAAAACCTTCTTCTTTTTCGTTTTTAAAGAAATAACCTCCAAATTAAATCAGGGGTTTTATTAGCCTTCAAAGGGATAAAAGCAGGGTAATCCAGTACCCCTTAGGCCAAAATATTACAGCAAAGAGTTATTTTGACCCTGAAATAAAGTGAAAGCTATATTCAACTAACAAAGAAATTAGACTTGACTTATTTTATAACTTAAAAAGCTACCAATGATTATGCTGAAAAGGGCCAAAAGTCTTTTTTAATATTACCTTAAATTTTGTGTCAAGTTAAAGTTAGACAAATAAATTAAAAATAAGAGAAAAGAAGAGAAAGAGATTGGAGTCCAACTAATCTAGATTTTCATTAGAAGTCCCACTACTGGGGATAAGTACTCCTACCAAGAGCGACTCCATACCCAAGATTCAAATTCGAAATCTCTAATTATAAATGGCTAAATACTTACAATTCTACCACAATCATTATTAGCATATTAAAGGAATCTTAATCATGTAAACTTTGATAATTTCAAACCTTTACTGGCATATTAAAGATATCTTAATCATATAAATTTTGATATAATTTCAAACTTCAAAGTAAGCAGTCAATTCAAGGCCTTGTTGTCACATTCTGATTTTACACCACTTGTCTAGTGAGTTTATTTGACTTAGGAGTCAGATGAAACTAGAATTTTACTTCATGGAACGTATTAATATTTATTTTATATTTAGAAGTGGATTTATGATTTTTTATTTTTGGAATTTTGATGATACTTGTTGTTTTGAAAAGATTGATTGAAGTCATTATTTAGTGGTAATTAATTCTTTTTATTTTTTACTATCTGATATTTGGATACTACCTATTATTTCTTGTATTTCTATTACATCCTTTTGTAGAGTGTGTTTGCCTTGCATCCGCCGCGTGTCTATTGAAAGCAACGCGCAACTTTGAGGTAGACGCGCAACTTTGAGGTAGAGGTACAACTTGCATACACTGTACCCTCTTTAGATGCCACTTTCATTAAATATGTGCTTGTTATTGTTGATTTCTGATATGAATTTAAGATTTAAACTTTATGAATTTAATCATTAAGATTTTTAACATTGAACGAATTATATTATTAAAGTATCAGTTTATATCTATTACTTGTTGCAATTTTATTGATGGAATTAAGTAAACCTTTTTATAAGAGTTACTAGGTTGATCATATTTTGCTAAAAGTCTCCAAAGAACTTCTGATTTATTTATATAATGGGTATGAAATCTATCAAACATCTTTCATTATAAGCACACGATTATAAGATTCTTAGATGTGTTTAATTCTTTGTATTAGAAGTTGCGGTGCGAACAAAAGTCTAAATTGGTAATTAAGAAAATTGGATAGGTGCGAACAAAAGTCTAAATTGGTAATTAAGAAATTGGATAGCCACATACAAGGTGTATGATCTTTTAATGGTGTGAGTTCTTTTAGAAAAAATCTTGCGGTCTGACTTAAAGTAAACAATATCACACTATGATAAGAGTATCTTTGAGTTGACTGAGGTCATACAACAAGTATCAACCCAGATTCGATGAGATCAGTATGAGAATATGGTGGAGTGATGAGGTGTGGGGCTCGATTTACTTAACGACTCTTGCGAGTTTGGAGATACACACACACGAATAAGCTAGTTATTCACTTTTGCTATAAATACTCAGACGGTGCGGATAGCGTGTAATAAATCTTGATAACCCATGGATCCTGATGATAGGTCACGTAGAACTAGTTTGGGGGAAAAATTGTTGAGGGTCCAAACAAAATTATTGATAACTGAAAAGACTGAAAACTGCAGGCTTGATCCAAACTGAATAATACCACATCATATTAAGAATATCTTTATGCTGACTGAGCCGAACACTTTAGAAATAATATTTCTTAGAAAAATAAAAAATAATAATTTTCTATTTTGATTTATTAGAATTCAAAAGTATGTGTGGTCCTCCAAAAAAAGAGAGAGAAAGTGAAATTTTGACAATATATGTACACAAATACAATTTATCCAAGCGGTGTTAATTATTATTATACTAGTTGGCAATATCCATGCTAAGCAAGACTCAATAGTTTATTTTTAATACTTGCTTCTTAATATCATTATTTGATATGATATTAAATTTAAGATTTTTTTTTTTATAATCTAAAATACTCTTTAACAATTTATGTGCCTATGAGTTATATTATTCATAGTAAAAGGGAATTTTAAAATGGGCAAATTTAAAAAGTAGCAAATTTAAGTTCATAATTAAGAGTTTCATAACAATTGTTTCATAATTACATGAAATAGCAACTTGTATTTTGTATTTTATAAAAGTGTTGTTATTAAAATACATATACAACAAGATTTATAATATTTTTTTTACTCAAATCAATTGAGTTAAATAAGGAATGATTATTCCATGTATTTAAAGCAGTAAATTCTTATTTAAAGCAGTAGATTTCTTTTTCATAAATTAATCTTATTTAAATTAGTAAATTAATTTTCCAAATCAAACTCAAATATGAAGATTATGATCTTCAAAAATTCAAAATAAAGTATCATTATCGTTTTTTCTTTCATTCACTCTTTTTTATTTTGATTTCTTTTTTCTGTTCTATTTTTTTCTTTCTACTTTATTTTCTTTGTTGTATTTCTCTTCTTTTTTTCATTTTTCATTTTTTATTTTTCGTTTTCTTTTTTTTTTCTTTCGCGTTTTTTTTTTCTTTTTTTTTTTCGTTTTCTTCTTCTTTTTTCTTTTTTTTTTAAAATTATTTTTTGCTTTTATTTTTACACTTCTGTTTTTTTAATTTCTTTTTATTTTATCATTTTTCTCTCCACTTTATTTTTTCTCTTTTATTTCTCTTTTTTTTTCTTTTTATTTTTTTTATTTTTTTTATTTTTTTTATTTTTCATTTTTCTTAATTTTTTTTCCTTTGTCATATTTTTATTTCCATTTTCTTCCTCTTTTTTCTATTGTGATTTTTTTTTCTTTTATTTTACATTTCTATTTTTTTTCTTTCTCACTTCTTTTTATTTTTGGATTTTTCATTTTCGTTTTTGTTTTCTTTTTTTTTTTTTGTGTGTGTTTTTTTTTTTTTACTTTTCTATCTCTAACTTTTATTTTTAAAGGATAAATATCTATATCATATATATATATACATATTTAAAAAATATACAAAATAAATAGATATACAGATCTGTATATGTATTTACAGTACAAAACATACATATATACCTGCATATGTATTTACAGAAATACATATCTGACCCATATGCATATATAAACATATAGAACACAAAATCTCTACAACAAAAATGACAACTATATACATATACATATAGGTAATCAAAATACTAAAAATGTATTGTATGAATGTGACCATTTTAGAAGTATTGTATATAAATAACAATACATATCTGGGTAAATGTATAGTAAAAAAAAGATATAATTACATTACAAATAACTAATACATGCACAATTACTTATATGTAATTGCTAAAAATTCTATGTAAATATATATGTATTTGATTTCAATAAAAGAATGTATTTTCATATGTGTTATGAAAGATATATGTATATATTTGCATAAAATATATATACAAAGTTAAAAAATATGAAAAATATATATAATGACCTATGAATTCATATGCAGACCTGTAAAATACATATGGCGAACAGAAAAATACATATGCAAACACTGAAAAATATGATTAAAATACATATGCAGACCTGTAAATATACAAACATAATCAACATATACAAACGAAAAATAATATATACAGACAAAAATCAGTACATTACAATTTCACTATTATGAATATACAAACATATTAATCGACTACACAATCTGATAAAATTTAAATTTTTTTATTACTATTTAACGTATCAAAATCGAGTTTGAACAATTAATAACTCGATCGGTTTGATTTTTATCTAATTCGATGAAATAGTACAATTTTCTTTATTTTTTTAAAACTCATATACTAAATATTAAAAAAAAAAAAAAACTATCTGTTGAAAACAAAATTGACAAAAAAAAATGGTTAAAGACATAAAAACGATATCAAACAACATTAAATCTTTTTAAGTTAATTGAGAAACTTGTTTGTCCCTTTTAATTCAAAGTCCCAGATAGAAGAGTAAGAAAATTAAAAAAGAAAAAAAAAATAAAAAATAAAAATTTGAAAAAAAAGAAGCGAAAAAGAAAAGAAAAAAAGAAAGAAAAATAGAAACTAGAAATAAAAGTGTAAAAACAAAAGCAAAAAAAATAAAAAATAAAAAAAGAAGAAGAAAACGAAAAAAATATGAGAAAGAAAAAAAAAAGAAAA
>NC_061120.1:7887546-7966300 GCF_002878395.1 Capsicum annuum | reverse complement strand
AAAAAAAAAAGAAAAAAGAGAGAAGTAGAAGAGAGAAAATAAAGTGGAATGAAAAAAATTAAATTAAAAAATAAAATGAAAAAATGAAAAAACTAGAAAGATAAAAAAGTTAGAGATATAAGAGAGTGATATTTTAAAATTTTGAATGTCATGAAGATAATAATGTTCATAATTGAGTTTGATTTGGAAAAAAAATCTATTCAATTAAATAAAAGTAATTTAGTGGAAAGGAAAAAAATTGAAAGGAAAATCTAAGAGATTTCAATTAATAAAAGGTAAAGTAAAAATCAATTAAAGAAAAGAGAAAGAGAAGTGATGTGAAAAAAGAACTTTATACATGGTAACTCTTTAAGTTGTAAGTAAGGGACCACACTTAAAATAATAATATATTTGTTACATAATATAATTTTATTAAAATGTTACTATTTTTTATAATTCAAGTCTTAAATATATTATTTCTTGTAATTTTCCCTTTTAAAATTACTTTTGAATTATAGAAAGATAGCGATTTCCATGAAACAATTTGAAATTGTCATATTAAAAATGATTGTTCGCACATTTACTTTTTTTTTTTTTCCTGACAATCATTTACGAGGTAAAAATAATATTTTCTTTTTAAGAGGTTTCTCTCTCTCTCTCTATTGTAATGTTTGGACTGTTAGGCTTAATGGTAAATTAAAGTCAATGTTAATTGAACTTGTAATCAAGTACTGAAGGATGCATTTTTTTATGATTTTTTTTTTTATAATTGTTATAAATTATAAGGAACATTAGGTTTAATAATAATGCACACATAATTTATTAATAGCGTTTAGAAAATTACTTAAATTTTCTAATCCACAAATCTATTAAATATAAGGTGGCCAACATTCTTAGTTAAAAAGAATCTTTCCTAATCACCGAAAATAGAAGAATAATAGATATTGTTTCGTTTTAAACAAATTTCAAGTTACAACCAATTCAATCGGATAATTTCATAAAACTAAAATGGAGCAGGTAAGTCTTTAATAATTAATTTCACAATTTTTTTTACAATGTTAAATGTCTGAGTGAGAAAATGACGATGTCAAAATGCGTTTTTGCCATATAAGTCGTTAGAATAAAACATGCATATCTCATGCAGAAGGACAAAATGGTAAGGACATAAATATAATTATAAGAAAGTTACTTTAAATTTTTTTTAATAGCCAATCAAAATTTTCTATTACCAATCAAATGACTAAAGTTACTTTAAATTTTTTTTTTATAGCCAATCAAAATTTTCTATTACCACTCAAATGACTAAAATCTTAATATGCATAATTAAGCAGAAATCTTGACGGGTTGGTGCCTTAGTCCCAACTCCCTCTTATACGATAGGGGAATAAGGATATAAATAATTTTGACCAGAGAGTAAAATGAACTTAGAATTTCAGTTCAAGTCCCTATCTATCTACAAAACAAATTTTCTTACTATCCACGTGATATAAATATAATTCAACAATATCAGCTCTTTGATAGAAGACCAATTTGCAATCGTCAATTTTCATTTTTTTTTTTTTTTGGAGAGTCAACATACTAGTAATTTGTAAGTTATAAATTCTGAATATATTTCTAAGCATATATATTATTTTATATTTAATTATTGACAACCACATGTAGTGGCGGAGCCACATTGAATTCAGGGGTTTATCCGAACCTCCTTCGTCGGAAAATTATACTATTTTTATATGACCAAAAATATTTTTATGTATATATAGTAGATATTGAACCCCCTTCGACTAGTCCGTATATTTACTTCTGGCCTCCCTCAATGAAAACTCTGATTTCGCCAGTGACCACCTGATACTAAAATTACAACGTCAATAATTATTTCTTTTTGTTGCATCATGCATGCATGTTACTATTCAGTGGCGGATCCAGAATTTTATATAAGTGGGTTCAATCAACAAATAGGTAATATTAATGATACCCATAGTGTAAGCAGCGCTAAACACAACAAATAATTGTTTCGTTGCTCTTTTATTGCTTCTTCATTTTGTTGGTTAAGAATATAATATCAAAAATATATATATTTTTTTTTTTTGAAAATACAATACTCGGCTTTTCTTTTTACTAGCATAGTGTACGTGCTTTGCACGTGTGCCTCAAGTCAATCAATAAAACTGCACAAAATCATAAATAATGGCATTTGACTTCAAAATAAATATTGTATACATCAATTTGCGCGTATAATATTGTTTGACAAAGCGACTGGACATTCAAATTCTCTCTTGTGAATCTTATACTAATGTATGTGAGTATCACACACCAATAAAATAATATCTTTTAGAACAATCAATTACATACAACAATAAAATTGGTATCTTTTTCGGACAAAGCTAAAGATTTCGAAACAATACATGCAATTTATATAGAATCTACTCCACCTTCAACTTGCTGTGTCGAGCAAGTATGTTTTACTTCTTTTTGTACGTTAAGCACAAATGAGGAAGAAACCAAGATTGTGAAATATGAAAATGTGTGTGGAATATAAGAGTCAAATTATAAGTTGAAATAATAACTAACTTGTTCATTTATGACGAGCCATTTATTGATAATTTTGGACCTGCATCTTCCGCATGCTTTTTGCCCGCCTCAAGAGCAACATGTACTTCCTCCAACGAACATTATAATTTTTCAAAAGCTTTCACAAGACAACGAACAAATACTTGTGAGATGTTTTTGTTGCGGAAGCAGACCGGGTAGAGTGCGATTATTGCACAACTACTACCCCAAAATAAAAGCCGCTAAAAATAGTAAAAGACGAAAAATAAAAAGAACACTAAATTTACGAGGTTCGATAAAAATGTTTTACCTACATCCTCGGACACAACTGATCAAATTTTATTCCACTCCAAAGATACAAGTGAAATATTACAAAAGAGAGAATACTCAAAATGCCTTAAGAAGATAAGAAGGCAATTGAGAGAGGTGTATTTAAAACTAAAACATTTGGGTTTCTTTTATAGGGAGGAAAGCCCCCTATTTTTCTTTCCCAACCGATGTGGGATAATCCCACTTTCAACAAATCTCTACCTTGGGATATCCCATATCTTCAATTCTCTCTCATGAAAAATTTCAGTTGTGTCTTCAACTTTTGAACTTCAATGTTCAACAATGTTGATCAAGTCCAAACAATGTCCAAACTTGATCGCAGTCACCACTTTAGTTAGCATATCAGCAGGATTCTCTGTAGTCTTGATTTTCTGCACTGTGACTCCACCTTCTTCTATTATTTCTCGTATGAAGTGATACCGAACATCAATGTTCTTCGTTCTTGCATGATAGACTTGGTTTTTTGCTAATTGAATAGCGCTTTGACTATCACAAAATATTATAATAGTTTCTTGTCTGATATCAAGTTCCTTAAGCAATCCTTGAAGCCAAATTGCATCCTTCACAGCCTTTGTAATAGCCATGAACTCTGCCTCAGTTGTAGACAAAGCAACTGTTGACTGTAAAGTAGACTTCCAACTAACTGGCGCTTTTGCCAAAGTAAACACATAACCAGTAGTTGACCTTCGTTTGTCCAGATCATCTGCATAATCAGAGTCACAATATCCAACTACACACGAATTTTCTTCTTGCTCAAAAACTAACCCAACATCTACGGTATTACGAATATACCGCAAAATTCATTTCACAGCTTGCCAATGTTCTTTTTCTGGATTATGCATATATCTGCTCACAATCCCAACAGCATGTGAAATGTCAGGTCTTGTGCAAACCATTGCATACATCAAGCTACCAACAGCACTTGCATATGGTACCTTTCACATATATTCTCTTTCGACTTCATTCTTCGACGACATATCAGCCCTAAGCTTAAAATGGGGAGCCAATGAAGTACTAACTGATTTTGTTTTTTCATCCATACCAAATCGATCTAGAACCCTCTCCAAGTATTCTTTCTAAGATAAATAAAGTTTCTTTGAATGTCTATCCCTTGTTATCTCCATGCCAAGAATCTTCGTTGTATCTCCCAAATCCTTCATCTCAAACTCCTTACTTAGTTGAGCCTTCAACTTCTCAACTTTTGCCAAATTCTTGGAAGCTATCAACATATCATCAACGTAAAGGAGAAGGTATATGAAGGAACCATCCTTAAGCTTGCACAAATACACACAATGATCGTATTTTCTTATCACGTACTTCTGCCGTAACATAAACTTGTCAAATCTTTTGTACCATTGTCTAGGAGCCTATTTCAATTCGTACAATGATTTTTTAAGTTTGCACACCATGTTTTCTTTCTCTGCAACTTTGAATCCTTCAGGCTGAGTCATGTAGATTTCCTCTTCCAAATCACCATGTAAAAATGCTATTTTTACATCCATCTAAACTAGTTCCAAATCCAACTGCACTATCAAAGCCAATATGATTCTAATAGAAGAATGTTTTACAATTGGAGAAAACAATTCATTGTAATCAATTCCTTCCTTTTGAGCATGAATGTTTATAACTGGAGAAAACACTTCATTGTAATCAATTCCTTCCTTTTGAGCATATCCCTTGGCCACCAATATTGCTTTGTAGCGAACATCATTTTGGTCATGAAATCCTTCTTTCTTTGCATATACCCATTTGCACCCAATAGCTTTCTTGCCCTCCGGGAGATTGGCCAAATTCCACGTATTGTTCTGGTGAAGGGACTTTATTTCCTCAGTTATTGCAACCTTTCACTTATTTTCTTCACAACTTTGGATAGCTTCTTTATAAGTGGTAGGAGTATTGTCAATTATGATTGAGGTTTCACATGTCATCATCTCTATGAGACGCATAGGCTTCTTTATTGTTATTTTGGGTTTTTGGGTTGCTATCGACTCAAGTTGTTGTTCATGTTCTTGAGTTGGAACCTGCATCTCAACTAGCTCTGCTTCCAAATCATCATTTGTTAAAAAATAGATTTTCCCTCAAACTCCACCTGCTTTGAAGCACTATTAGTTACTTTTGTATCTTCATCTGCATTATTTTTCATTATCGCGGATTCATCAAAAGTAACGTCTCTGCTGAATATTAGTTTTCTTATCTCAGGACACCATAGGCGATATCTTTTGACTCCGGAAGTAATTCCCATAAAGATAGCCTTCTTAGCTCTTGGATCCAATTTTGACTCTTTTACATGATAGTATGCAGTTGAGCCAAACACATGTAAAGAATCATAATCCACAGCAGATTTTCCATACCATTTTTCAAATGATATGTTTCCACCAATTGCAGTAGATGGTAGACGATTAATAATATGGCACGCATATATTATTGCCTCAGCCAAAAATTCTTTTCCCAAGCCAGCATTAGACAACATACACCATACTTTCTCCAGCAAAGTATGGTTCATGCGTTCTGCCACTCCATTTTGTTGTGGTGTATGTCTGACAGTGAAGTGTCTGATGATGCCATTATCTTCACAGACCTTGTTGAAAAGATCATTCTTGTATTCACCTTCATTATCTGTGCGAAGACTCTTGATTTTTCTACCTGTTTGATTTTCTATCATCGTCTTCCATTTGACAAAAATTCCCAACACTTCATCTTTTGTTTTCATGGTATACACCCATACTCTTCGAGAAAAGTCATCAACAAAGGTTACAAAATAGTGTTTCCCACCTAATGAAGGTTTTTTGGAAGCATCCCAAACATCAGAATGTACATAATCCAAAATGCCTTCAGTATTATGGATAGTTGTACCAAATTTAACCCTTGTTTGCTTTCCCTTCACACAATGTTCACAAAATTCCAAATTTCTAGTTTCAACACCTTTTAACAATCCTTGATCTGATAGAATTTTCAAGGATTTGCCTCCAGCGTGTGCCAAACGCATATGCCATAACCTGGTTGCTTCTGCCTTTTTGTCAACACTGGATGTTATTGTTGCTATCCCAATAATTGTACTTCCATGATAATGGTAAAAATTATTGTTCTTCCGATTATCCTTCATTACCACAAGTGCACCAGAGTATATCTTCATCAATCCATTTTTTGTTATAATTTTGAGCCCTTTTGAATCAAGAGTTCCCACAGAAATAAGATTCTTCTTCAAATTCGGTACATATCAAACATCTGTTAATGTTCTGATCACTCTATCATGGTTCCTCAAACGTATTAAACCAATGCCATATGTGGTAAGAGGACTGTTGTCTGCCGTATGGATAACTCCAAATTCTCCTTCTTCAAAATCAATAAACCAGTCCCGATTGGGACACATATGATAGCTACAAGCCGAGTCTATCAACCATACATTTGATGGTTTTGATGACTCTGCTGTAACCAATGAGAAATCTGAGTCGTCACAATCAGCTACATTTGAATCCATTACAGCCTTCCCTTTGTTAGGTTTTGCCTTATTCTTCAATTTTTGACAGTCCTTCTTCCAGTGCCCTTTTTCTCGACAAAAGGAACATTCATCTTTGCTAGGTCTGAACTTTGACTTGGATCTTTCCTTCTTTGTTATCGTTTGATCTTGAGATCAGCCTCTCGTTACTAGTGCTTTTCCTTCTTTGCTCTTCCATTTCTTTCTTTCTTTGTTCATAGCTGTACAAAGCTGAACAAACTTCTTTCAGAGAAATTTCTTCCCTCCCATGAAGTAGAGTAGTTTCAAGGTGCTCATAGTCATAGGGAAGTGTCCCCAACAACATCAATGCTAGATCACCATCAATAAAAGTTACATCCATATTTTGCAAATCTGTAACTAGTTTATTGAAATTGATGATATGATCATTTATTGTAGTACCAGGAACATAGGTGAAGTGAAATATTTTTTTCTTCAGAAAAAGTTTATTCTAAATATTTTTCTTCAAAAATTTATCCTCCAATTCCCTCCACAATTTACTTGCAGAAGTTTTCTTTGTGAATGGATACTTATGTTCTCTTTAAAGAAAGGACCGAATGGTACCACAAGCAACATGGTTGATGTATTTCCAATCTGCATCTTTAATATTTTCTGGTTTCTCTTCTTCTAAGGCAAGATCTAATCCTTGTTGAAAAAGGACATCTTCAACCTCGCATCTCCACATCCCAAAGTGTCCTGTTCTGTCAAAAATTTCAATTGCAAATTTTGTATTTGTCTGAATTTTTGACATAAGCAAAGAAACCAACGGCCTGTTATTGACACCTAATGTGGACACCTTTGTCATGTCCGAGCAGGATACTTCTTGATTTCCCTCTCCCATTTTGTGCTAAAAATACTATTTAATAGCTGGCTCTACACAGACCAAGATAATTCTTTTCTGATGTGGAAGATCAGACTACGCCGCAACCACAGAGCATACTAAAAAAAAATCTTGACAATACAGACCCAAGAAAATATCCTTTCTGATATGGAAGATCAGGATATGCTGCAACCACAGAGCATACTCAGACAAAATCCTGGCTCTGATATCAATTGTTGCGGAAGCAGATCGGGTAGAGTACGATTATTGCACAACTACTACCCCAAAATAAAAGCCGCTAAAAATAGTAAAAGAGGAAAAATAAAAAGAACACTGAATTTATGAGGTTTGATAAAAATATTTTACCTACGTCGTCGGACACAACTGACCAAATTTTATTCCACTCTAAAGATACAAGTGAAATATTACAAAAGAAAGAATACTCAAAATGCTTTAAGAAGATAAGAAGGCAATTGAGAGAGGTGTATTTAAAACTAAAATATTTAGATTTTTTTATAGGGAGGAAAGCCCCCCATTTTTCTTTCCCAACCGATGTGGGATAATCCCACCTTCAACAGTTTTTTCTATTTATTTTTTTTACCATATATCTTAGGACTCATCGTTACTGATCAACCCTATCATGTACATAATTTGATATGTTAAGAAAGTTTTCAAACATAATTCTTTTTTATAAGTCAAATAAATATAATTTAATCGGAATAAAAAATTTCTTATAATATATAAGCAACATACAAAAAAAAAAACTATCAATACCTCTAAAATAACATGTAAGTAGTTAATACATCAGAATAGACAAAGATTTAGGATAACACTATCTTTTTTCTTGGTCTCACAAGCCTCTAAGCAACTTCAATAGATTTATTAATGTTTGTAACTGGTTCTTTGTAAAGAGCATGTGTGCAATACCCCGATCATTCCTTAAGCCTAAATCTATCTTTTGAATGGATATGTATGACTTCCAAAGGGATTGATTTTTAAACCATGTTGTATTTATCTAATTTTCACTTTTTGTCATGTAGACCATTGAATAAGCTTTCCATCAATATCAATTTCATCGAAATTCGATATCGGATGAGTGAGTTATGGCCATTTTACTGAATGCTATGGATCGCCCAGGTTTGACGGCCGACTTGGTGGACCGTCAGGTCCTTGGTGGACCGTCAAGTGTCCCGTCAAGCCAAGGCAGTATCTTCCTTTTTGGGATGTCTTGTGACGGTCAAAGTGGTAGACCGTCACAAAGTTGACAGACCGTCAAGGTGTTCGCCAGATCGAGGCAGAATGTCCCATTCTTGAGCCCCGAGTGACGGACGATATGGTGGACCGTTAGTCCCTCTAACGGACCGTTACTTTTATCGTCACTCCGAGGCAGAACATTCCAGTTTTGACACTCGAGTGATGGACGACCTGGTGGATAGTCAGCTGATCTGACGGACCGTCAGATCGACCGTCACAGGTCCCGATCTGTTATTTTCAACTTTTTTTTAAAGGGGCATCTTGGTCATTTTTGCTCCTTATGGCCTTATATATATATATATATATATAGAGAGAGAGAGAGAGAGAAGAGAAAATCATTTCTCTCCATTTCTCTCCAAATTTCTTTCAAGAATTCTCTAGAAACCTAGGGTTTCTTCCAAACCCAAAAATCAAATCATCTCCAAGAAATTCAAGAAATCTCCTATAAATTTGTTCAAGTTGTTCAAGAACTAAGTTCGTCAAGTCAAAGGCAACAAGGTCTTGGTCTAAAAGTGTGAGAAAGAAGTTTCAGGCAAGTTTCTATATCTTCAAAATCAAAATCTAAGGTATGTGGGGTTTGAACAAGAACACTTCTTTCGTTCTTGTGCCTAAAGATTTAATTTCTATTATTTATTTACATGATTTTCAATTGGGTTTACACCCAAATTTCTTTATGTATGATTTATGAGACTTGAGTTGAATAATCTTGATATTTATGGCTATTTCACCATCATGCTTCTTAAATTGAGTATTTATTCCATGAGTTGTATATTATCATTATATATATTGATGATTTCTAAGTGATTTATGATAAGTGTCAAGATTTTTGTTTTTCTATGAGAGATTTGACTATTGAATACATATCGATACTTGAAATTGAAAGTCAAGAATGAGTCCGATGATGTTTTCTTGAAGCTTTGGTATTTGAAATAATTTGATAAGCAAGGATACTTAATGTTGGGAAAGATTGTTTGATTTTGAGTAGAGTTAGGAATCCACATATATGATTTACCGATGAGATATACAGTTGTTTTGGTCATCATGATAGACCCATGAGTTGATATTGATTGAGGTGGATTTCCTAACGCGTTCTGATCTGAGTGTGAGAAGAGTATTTAGCACCGAGCGAAAAATTTGGTATTTCTCCAGAACTACGTGAGACTATAGGATTGATGTTGATAATTGTGGACCAAAGGCCGAGTATGAGATTGTGATGATGAGATTGAGGTTGTACTCCCTGGCAAGAGTAAGACACCCCTGCCAATGTGGGGTTCTCTCCTTAGGAGGGCAAAATGTTGGACTCTATGCGGCTCACATGGAGTAGTTATGTCTGTTATAAGAAACTCTCAAACCCATAATGATCTAAATACCTTGAGTTACCGAGTCACTCTAAGTCATGAGTCAAAGCTTTTGAGTGGAGTTGAATGATTTATGAGATTTATGAAGCATGTGTTATTACTAATGATTTATGAAAATAATGTTTAAGATAATTCAAGCGAAGAGAGTTGTTACTGTCAGCATGCATGATTTTCTTATACACTTATGATATTATTTAAAATGTTGCATCCACCCCCACATACTCAGTACATTCCCAAGTACTGACTCCCGTACTCTTTTGTATTCTATATTTTCTCGCGATATAGGTTCAGGTGCTCAGTCTCAGCCGCGACAGTGATCTATGAGTACCTTCATCTACATTCCTGCAGTTGGTGAGTCCTCATGGTTCGAGGACCAATGTTCATGATTTTTGTCTTGCTAATTGATGGTTGTTGATTTTTTCGTTCAGTATGAGTCAGTTGGGGATCTGTACCAATGGCTCTTCAGTCTTATGTAGTAGAGGTTTTGTCAGACTAGAGTACCAGTATGTACAAAACGTTACTATTTTGATTGTACAGGACAGTATTACATTGTATCTCAGTATGTTCATGGAATGATTATTCTTCCTTATTACCGCTCGATTATTGTCATGGTGAATGGTAGGAGTAAAGACAGGCTTAGAGGGTTAGCTTAAGGTTGTGTGTGGCCTTAAGCACTGTGTGATGCCTCGGGATAGATTCTTGGGGCGTTACAATGTGTATGTCTAACTACTGCAATAAATTAATCAATACGACATTCCATATCACTGCATCAAATAAAAATTACATGTACAAATAGTTTATCTCATATCAAAAAATGAAAAAGATTCAAGAAAGTCTTCGAATGCATAAATTATTACAAAAAAGATAACTATTAAAAAAATTTGCTTACTTAAAGACATTAAATTGTGCTCTGATGAATGTTTTTTCCGTTGGTTTCATCCTACAGTTTTAAAGCTTCATTTTCATTTGGAAACAAGAATAATGACAATAGCAACTCTCACTTTCATCTATTAAAGAAGTTGATTTTTTCTCCTTTCTCATAGATAGTAGAGAAATAGATGTCGAACATGGATAGATACAAAAACATTAATGATGATATCACAAATAAAATACATACAATCAATTAAATATGATACACTACTACACAAGCAAAACACAAAATAGATGTAATGAAGAAAAAACAACCCTAAGTTTCTAGTAAAGTTTGATCAAATTGTTATTTAAATAAAAATTATAAAAATTCTTTTTTATATAAGGTAAAATTTTAATTAATTTAAAAATATTAAATATTATAATTTTCAGCCTAAATTATACAACTAAACCTAAAAAAAAATATAAGTTAAACTAATCACAAAATTATTCTACCAAAATTAAAAGGACACATTTTTACCTTTTTAACTTTTCGACATAGATTTTCTCAATAATGCCAAAAATATAAACAAACCAAAACAATCCCCTTTTTTCTAGCCGAATTATCAAAAGAAAAATAAACAGACGACCTTTCTTATGGAGAAGTATCCCATTTAAATATAAGGAAAAAAATCAGCCCTGCCTTTTTCTAATTCTTCTTCCAGATAATTTAGGAGTTTTTTTAATAATTATAGAAATTAACTCCTAATACCTTCTATCATATAGTTTAGAATTTTTATTTATTATTAATTACAAAATAAATTGAGAAAAAAATGACGATTTTGTCTATTATGAAAACTTTTAATGAAGAGCAAAAAGTTCAAATCACTTTTCTAAGGGTTTTCACACTTTTAATATATTATAGATTATAGATATAGATTTAATGGTCTTAGAAATAGTGTTTGAACTTTTTTCCCTTCATTAAAAATGTTTTCTTTAGACAAAATCGTCTTTTCACTATTTTTTCTAATATTTAATAATTAAAAATTAATTAATTATATTTATGGTAAAATCTTTCCTTATTAGAAGTTATGAGAATTTTCTTATTAGAAGTTATGAGAATTAATGACAATTAATATTTTCTTCAATTGTTAAATATTTTCATAATTGAACAATGTACTAAACTTAATAGTTTTGGGAATTATATATGTGTATGAGTTTTTTCTTTTTTAAGCAAAAATTCTATTTGTTATATAAAAGGAATGGAAAAGCCTACATAGTGGAACTAAAAAAGGAATCATAATCGTCTAAAAAAAACCCTCATATTTGTATGAGTTTTAGCTTAATTGGTCATAAATAATTTATGAAAAAAATATCAATCTACCATATTTGGATTATTATTTTTTTGAGCAAAATGGTTTTGTAACTTTATAAATTAAGTATTCTTCCTTTCTAAAACAATACAATAGCATCTATAATAAATATATATAGCAATTTTTTTTTTCTATCTTAGATTAATTATTCTTTATTGTTTGATTTGGAATTCTTTTATGTCATGAAATATAATTTGTAATGTTTGATTTATTTTTTAGGTGCATTATTTTTCTAGGTATCTTGAAGATGAATGATAAAAAAAATCAAAATATCAATGGTTTCTTTGCAATATAATTTTTCGAAACAAGTGAAGCAGAACATAACACCAATTTTTTTCTGAAATTAAATTTCAGATTAAGCTTCAAAGAGATAAGAAGTAGTGAAAAAATTATAGCAGATTCAGGCCAAGTTAATATAGAATTCCATACTAGGATGGACTCTAGGATCAATAGAAATTTTGTTGAGCAAACATTGCTCGGTTTGGTATGGCTATGGAGGTACACTACAAAAATTGGGTCAAATTGTGGGGGTTAATTTTAGGATTTGCGGGGGGTTTTAAACCCCCATAAAATATAATTTCGGCGGTTACCAAAATCCCCACAATACGAGCCGTCACAAACAAGTTGTGGTATTTTTTTCGACCCCCATAATTAATTTACGGCAGTTGCAACCCCCCATAATTAATTTGCGGCGGCTATTGACCCCATTATTCTAAATTTAATTCTTTTTATAATAAATTTTTATTTAAAAATTGCGGAAATTTAAAACCTTCGCTATTTTTTCTTAAATTAGTGGGGCCCATCAATTTCAATTACTAATTATAGATTCTAATTTTAGCTCAAATTTAATTATTCCTTTACGCATAACCTACAATTCAATTTTTATGAAGAACATTCAATATTTTTTTTTTCAGTCACAGCTCTATTCTACAATTCTGGAGTACTTCATACTCACAAAGAAACAACACAATGAAAACGTACCATATGCTAAGATCATCAACCCAGAATAGGATGAAAAACAACAACATACTCAAAACAAACACATGTTTTGATACCACAATTCAACACATGAAGTAAGTCTTCCGTAGTGCAACATAAAGACAGTAGTAACTGAAGAAATAAAAACAGACTACATCATTTCTCAGTACTTATCATCGCCTTCTCCCTCACCTTTATCATTGCCTTCAGCACCAAACTCCTCATAATCCTTCTCAAGGCAGCAAGATCTTCACGAGATTCACTAAATTCACCTTTCTTCATGCCCTCACCAACATACCAATGCATAAAAGCACGCTTAGCATACATAAGATCAAACTTGTGGTTAATTCGTGAGAAGACCTCAGCAACACTGATAGAGTTGGAAATCATGCACACAACCCTCTGCACCTTAGCAAGGTCAACACCAGGAACAACAGTGGGTGGCTGATAGTTGATACCATAATTGAATCCTGTGGGGGTACTAATTAACAAATTGGATGGTGCGCTTAGTCTTGATGGTAGCCACAACAACATTAACATCCTTTGGCACAAAAGCATACATATCATTTTGCACAAAAGTATTTCATATGTGTCATGCCTATAAAGATTTGTAAAGCATCAAGAAGCTGATTCCATATTAGCTAGTATAAGGCTCAATGATGAAAGAGCATAACGAATACATCATTGATATGCCTGCAACTTTTTTTGGATGATGGTCCACCCCCATTGTGAAAGTGCTATCCAGCTCGGCCAAGTATACTTTTTAGTGCGTTGTGCACTAAAATGACATGAGGACAACAAATCACATTCCTATTTATGATTGTTGAATTTGTTTAATTGAAAACTTCTTGTATATTAGGCCCAAGTTTTGTTTCAGAAAAGAAACAATATGAGCTTTTACAATTTACCTAAATCTAATGTTCAAACAACATAGCATCCATTCAATCCAGAGACAATTACAATCATTTATCTCCTCATTTCTAATGTTTGTCCAAGAACATGAGGATTCAGGTTACATATTATAGGCCAAGACACGGTCCTCTTAGGAAAGAGCTACAATTAGACAGTGTCAAATAAACAACTATTACTCTGTCTGAACTACTCGAGACTAATGTGAATAAAAATGTATTCTCTCATTTTTGCTACAGCAAAAAACTTCAAAACCCTAAAATTTGTTGAAGGAAGAAGAGAATAACGACGTTTATCAAGATGCCATTTCAAAAAGAGAAAAAGGAATTGAGAGTTTCAAAAAATTTTGAATTGTGAGATTCAACATTCAATATTGTTATCATAGAAACATGAGCAATCATATGGTTGATTTAGGTATTCATAGAAGAAATCAGAGAGAATTAACCCAATGTTGATGAAAAGAGAGAAGAAGATACAAAAGAAATTGTACATACCTTTCTAGTTACTATTTCTCAATCAAAATCGACGCTGCCTTCTTCACAAGCAGCATAACAGTACCTCAGAGCTCCATTTGACCTGCAAGAGGATCAAACCTCCATTTATTGCAACTCATCACTCATTAGTCATTACTCATTAGTCGGTTGTTTTAGTGGAGTAAGTCTTTTCTTTCATCAATGTCTTATGAAAACTCATTAATCATTAGTCATTACTCTTTCTTTAGCTACCAAAGTACTCTATTGGATGCCTCTTTCTCTTGTCTGGTCTTTTGTGTTGGATGCCTCTAAGGAGACACAAGAAAGTCTTCTCTCATTTATTATTTTTATGGTTTCTAGCCCTTCTTGTTGCTAAGTCTTAGTATCAACTCTAAATCCTGCCACATTAACTTAGATCTATTTATACCCCGTGTTGACCGGCTACCTTAATTTTTCTTGGAATTAAAATACCCCATCTTTAAATAGTACTCCTTATTAAATCCAGCTAGCTCACTAAAGTCATTGGGTCAATTCTTTGTCCATTTCTCAGCCTCACTAATTCACTTACACATAGAGAATTAGTACAACATACAATGGAGTTAGCATTAAAAAGTATCACACTCAAATTGATTAGTCCTCCAATTATGATACATCACTGTGTTACCTAAAAGAGATGAAAAGAGTTCAGAAGATATTTTTTTTGTAACTTAGGATAGATTACCTGAAGGTGAAATTTTTAAGACCAGACGGTCATTTCAGATAGCAAATTAGTTAGGATTTATGGAACACAAAGGCCAAGAAAAGGATATGAGCATGCCTAATTCTATAGGTTATAACCACCCATCTCATCTTAATCAGCAAGAATCATCATTCTCTACAACAAACAAATTCCCTACTGCTCCTATTGATGATAGAAGAACAAATGAACAAATTATCCATGAAGATACCATTTTTAGCCCTAACCAAACCCTAGATAAACATAATCTTACTCAAACTTCAGATCCAGATCCAAATTCAGTTCGACAACTATCGACGAGTTCAGTAAGTGAGAGGAATACTAGCACCATTCGGTACAAAGAATATCTCAAAAATCATGCTGAAATATGGGAGGACATGTACTAGACAATTGCGGAGAATTCATGCCAAGTGGAGAAGAAGGAACACCGGAGTACCTGAAATGTGGTGCTTGTGATTGTCACCACTATTTTCATTGGAAAGAGATCGAGATGAATCACAAACACCTAGTATGAATAGAAATAACAGCATCAACCACCGTATACACACACAAACTCCGCCTGGATATATGAATAAACTAGATAAATAATCATTTTATCAAAGAATTGCAATCACAATTCTAGTGCAATTCTAGTAGTCAGACAAAAACAAAAAAGCCATTAATAGATCTAATCTCAAAACAGGCTATTGATTACAATTCTTAACAACCATTAGATTAGATCTGTTGATATTGAAAGCTAACATGTTTAATTTTGAAGTTAAAGCTAAGAGATGGTTTGTATACAATACTAATATTTGGTATTAGAGAAATTTAAAAATGAGCATAAGTGATGAGTAATTAAGATAAAGACATACAAGATGAAAAGATTTTAGAGAAATTCATAAACCCAATTTGGGAGTGAGAGCTTCAATTGGGCAGAGAAGCAATTTGGGGAAATGAGAATGTGAGAGCTGCAATTTGATAAAGTAAGAGGGAAAAATATTTTGCCCAATTAAAAAAAAAAAGCAAAATTTCTGCGCTATTTTTTTGATTACAGCGGGGTCTAAAGCCCCCACAAATTTATTTATTTTTTATCAAATATATATATGCTATTTTTTTTATTAATAGCGGGGGTTTAAAACCCTCACAATTAATAGTGGGGGTCTTAAACCCCTACAACTTTATAAATTTTTGGCGGCAGATTTTTAACCCCCGTATTTCATATAATTTTATGGGAGTTAAAATAACTCTCGCAAATAAACCCCCATGATATTACCCATTTTTTGTAGTGGTGATTGAAGAGGTTGGAGAGATTTCTTACATAAACTTTGTTGTGCATTCTTTAACATCCAGGCTCAAACGTGATAGCATTTTGCCGGTTCAGACTATCTCGGTATGTGGTAATTTGTGGGGGTGAAAATAAGGGGTCTTTTTGTGTTTCTGATATAAATGATTTCTCAAATATTTTAAATAATTAAAAGTTATACATACGAGGCACGTGCGGCTAAATTAGTATATATATATATATGTATGTATGTATATGTATGTATAGTTGCATGTTTTGGCTGGACACTAAAAGATAAAATTAAAAAAAGTGTCAAAATTCAATTAATATATATATATATATATGTGTGTGTGTAGTTGCATGTTTTGGCTAAAAACTAAAAAATAAAATTTAAAAGGTATCAAAATTCAATTAATAAAAAAATAAATTTTATTTGACGTATAGTAGATTTTAGATTTTTATTGAATTCGAGTAAAAAAACAAAATATACAAATTAAAATAGAAAAAGAGAAAGAAAATACTAGTGATAAAATTTATAGTTACACTTACACCTAATAATTAATATAGTCTTACCATATGTTATACTCATATGGAACAAATTTGAGTGAAATTGTAATGACCAAGGCCAGTTGGTGGGAATCGAACCCGCAAGTGGGTTATGAACTTGGACCCATTCAACTGCTACGCTGCAGTCAGTCTTTGTTATATGTGGGTTCAAATGAATATCTATACTGTAATTAAAAATAATTTTTGTTGAATAAATAAAAAATTTTCGCACAAGGGGATTCAGCTGAACCTTACTTGGCACCATGTGGGTTCGGCCCTGTTACTATTGACCATAAGGAACCAGCTTGCTTGGTGGAATCTATAAAAAGTGTTTTGCTATTAGTATAATAACATATTATTGGGAACTAAAACTTGTAGTTTCTCCATATAAGGAAATAGGCAAAAAAGTTACAGGCAAAACATCTTAAAGAAAAATTTCTAAATATAGTAGCATTAAGAGGGGCAAAATGCTAAAGTTACTCAAAAGAGGGAAAATGGAAAGTTGCTCGAACTCTAAATCAGCTCCAAAATTGGAAAGGAAAGAAGTGGAGAAAAATAGAAGGAATCAGATGAAGAATCTAACTAATCAGCTTCATTCCAAGATCCCTACTCATGCCTCTACCTCTAAGGTTAGTATTGAAATTTGAAGGTATTATAGTTTCAAATTTTGAATTCATATATTTAAAAATGTAACAGATTCAATGATGAAAATATAAAGATCGAACTCCTGAAATTCTGATCTACCTCTGTTGAAGGAGATATTCTTCCATCACCATCCAACTCTTATGATTTAGATCATGCATGAATGGGGGGATGTAACATTTCGATTAGGGTTTCATCTGAATTCATAGCTAATATACACATATATCTCATATGTGTGTGTATACACGCATGTTTCAAGATCTACTAAAATCTCAATAAATATGGATAGACACTTTAAAAACTTGATATAACTGGCAGATGAACGTCTCAACTCTTACTCTCTTAGTATAACCATTTTGACTCTTCAACTTGATACAGATGTCCATGAGCGCCTTAATCAAAAGAACTAGAATTCAGAGGCATAAACTTCAAACTTCTGAATCTGCCTCTGTATTCATGTA
Source organism: Capsicum annuum (assembly GCF_002878395.1). Lineage (NCBI taxonomy): Eukaryota > Viridiplantae > Streptophyta > Magnoliopsida > Solanales > Solanaceae > Capsicum > Capsicum annuum. Next base: position 7,948,288 of record NC_061120.1, on the reverse strand, counting down.
TATTTCTTCTAATACACTATTTAAATTGAGTGTTGCATGAAAAAATGACAACGCCTGATCAAATAGATGCAGCAGTGAATTACGTAGAAAGCTTGAAAATGAATTTGGAGAAAAGCAAGAAGCACTTGGAAGAATTGAAAATGGGCCCAAAGGGGGCCCAATCACTCAATGCAACTAATGAGCCCGACCCAAGCACCAAGTCACCAACACAGATAGATTTCCATGAAATGCGCCCAAATATGGTGGTGGTTTTAATAACTGCCTTGATAACATAGCCACTTTTAATAATATCATTCGATTATGTCATCATGAGGAAGGTGTTGAAGTTGTGTCTACCCACTTTCAACTCAATGGAAACTCAACTTTCCAGATTTATCATGAAACTAAGGTGAGTAATCACTCAAACTTGGCGTAAACCGGAAAGTAAGCACTCCAACTTTGAGTATGCACGTCTAAATACTTCAGCTCATTTCTATTTTGTCAGTTGAGTACACTAGATTATAAAGCAATCATATAGATACCTCCAAAATTTATGTGTCACGTTAGCATTGGTCCACGAGATACAATGAAAACAAGTTGAAGTGTTTAATTGTCAGTTGAGACCAAGTTAAGATGTCTAAATATGTACTCTCAAAGTTGGAGTGTTTAATACTAGTTAACGCCAAACTAAAGTGTTTGTTTATATTATGCCTATGTAAAATAGTATTTTATAAGGGTATGTTTAGTAATGATGGAAATATATTTTTGAAAACATTTTAAAAATTAAGTTGGCGTTTGGACATGATGAATCGATTGATATTTGCCAGTAAAGTAATATTTAATTAAAATAAAATTTTTAAAAAAATGACTAGAGAGGATTGTTCTATGGTAAGCACCCTCTACTTCTAACTCTAAGGCCGTGAGCTTGAATCGCCAAGAGACAGAAAAAATTGAACTCCTGGGAAGGGTCAAATCAGAGATTTCTATCTACTCTGATGTCATGTTGAACTATGTGATCACTAGTTGTGAGTTTCGAACCAAAAATTTCTATCAACTCTGATAACATTTTTGTTCACTTGAAACATACAATTCCAACAATATGATGATCTCTCTCCAAACTATGCGAAATATCGAATAATTCATCCAAAATAAGGCTAGGTAAACAATATCCTTAATTTTTAGGACAAATCAATACAAAGTCAATGTAAAGTCGGCATAAAAGAAAATCCAGTCGAACTAGTCAATATCTGAAATAGCTTATAATTTTGAATAATCCATAAGCTCATAGTTCTATTTTATATAAATCCACACATAATTTTGCTTTAACGAGCTAGGTCAAATCACTAATTTCTAGCATCTCTCAACAAAACCTCTTGAATCCTATTATTTTTGGGTTAACACCAACCAAAATCAAGTATATGGATCCAAGTATTTTAAGGAATCAAAAGTTAATTACTTTAATGATTTGGTTCGAAAATAGTCTAACAAGAAATCTTCATAGAGCAGCACTTTGTCATAAATTGTAAAAATTAGATCTGAAATTCAAAACTATTTGATCTATCTATTCTTAGGTTTGTTCATATTTGAAGTTAAAATTATCGTTTCTGCGGTCTCAACTCCGCAATTCGGCCCCAAAACTCTGACCAAGCATATGCAGAGTTCGTTCTTTTGAATCTATAATTGCATCAAATTTCAGGAATAGATTTTAAGTTCCAACTTGTTCGAAATCGGTTTGAGCCTTTGGGTCTCTATTCAAGTTATCCTCACAAGTCACAAATAATATCATGAATTTATGTGGATGTTCAAAATATCAATGATTGGGTTATTAAAGAGTGAAAACTTGAAAAGTACTCCTAACGGATTTTTCAAGCTTCAAATTTTATATTTCAAGTTTCATATTTGAAATTATGAACCAATTTGCTAAACACACTTATTTGCAATTTTAAAAAAATATTTGCAGACAAACAGGTCCTCAATTTTGACGTTCAATTGGCAAAAGTATTAGTTTTTCACCAAAAAGGAGAAAAGACTTTCCTCACAATTAAACAGAAGTATACTTTCTTGGTATTTCTCAACTCCTCATTTCATATCATTATTTTAATTCACTCTTAGAAAGAATAACTAATCTTTAAAACTCAAAAATATTAGTCAATAAAAACATTTCCTAGCAAAAGAGAGAAATAACTTTTCTCATAACTAAACGAAAATAAACTTTCTTTGTATTTACTGTAGACACGTGATTGCGTCCTCTTAAAGTTCAATTTTATTCACTTTTACCCATTTTATGTTATCCTATCGTGTACCCTCACCCGTGTGATAATCCCTCCAAAAAATGAAAAAAATAACAATCCCCTAACTAATTTTGTCTTATATTAGCAACCTACCCAAACAAAAATAGACACCTAACCCTTATCTCTCCAATTAAAAAACAACACCTACCTACCCTATCCTAACAACCCATCCAATCAAAAAAACCCCATCACACCCTACCCCCTACCCCACGTGACCCCACCTACCCTACCCCATTACCCCACCCTCAGCTCAAAACATATAGACCCCCCTCACATTTTTTACGGGAAAGGAAGATGGAAGAGGAGGCCATTTTTTAATCAAAAAAAAAAAAAACAGAGAGCAGTCCATGATCTTCTTCTTTTCTTCCTCACGACACTCTCACAAAATCCTCCATCGTCACTTATCATAACCGAAGAACATCATCACAAAAATCACACAAGCGGAGAGATTCGAAAGAGACGATCTGGGAACGAAGGAGAGAAACGGAAAGGGGTACTGTTCCGGCGAATTTCGCTTGAGTATGGCCTAAATACGGTCTGCCTTCATGGTCCTCACCGTTGTCTGAGATCGCCGGATCTCTGGCGACGTGAAATAGCAAGCCCAACCTCAAGTCAATCCAAATTTAAGTCGATAATCAGTTCTTTTTTTCAGTTTTTCCGTTAAAACTCGCCGGATACTATGTTGTTCGACGGATTCAAACACTGTTGGCTCGAATTTCAGTCTTACCCATCGGCTTTTTCTCCGATTTGTCATCAATACCGAGCTCACCGGAACTCCAGTGTAGCGGAAATACGACGACCAGCCCTCTGTTCCATCCAAATCCGCGTCAAACCATTGTTCCCGACCTTTATTCTGGTGAAAACCTCATCGGAATCGCTACCGAAAAGGCACTGCCAATCAGCCCTTCATAGCACCATCACCGAAAAGTCTTAAAACCATCGGGGTTCAGTGAAAATAACATTAAAAAGGTGAAATTCCAGAATTTCAGGGTTCGTTCTTTCTTTAACGGGTTACAACGTTATTATATCGAATTGGTTAGGATGTTTCTGTCGAGATTTGGTAGTATTTCGGCTTTGTTCACAGTTATTTGTTTTGGGTATTCATCTGTTTCTTCGTTGGTTGCGGTTCGAATCGAATTTCGGAGATTTTTGAATCAGAGTTGGCTCGTAGTTGAGTTGGGGTATTCTCCGAGGTTCCAAAATGACTCTTATATCTCTTCTTAAGTTAATCGAAAGCTCTTGAGGTCCAATTCTATCTTTTCTCTTTTTAGTCTTTACGTAATTATGGATAATTCGTGTGTTTTGTATGTTTGAATCTTTATTGTGGGTTGTTTGTTTGTCGAATTTGGACGTAAAAACTTGATTGTGAGTTACATATCGAATTGGTTTCATCATGTTGGGATAAATGGGGTGGAATCGAGAAATTGATAAAAATGAGCTAATTTAGATTTATCTTGATTTATTGTTTAATTCGGAATAAGCATGAATCTTGTTGAATTGAATAGGCAAAGTTTAAGTTTGGTTAGGCAAAATTTAGGAATAAGTGTTTTGTTGGATGTTGGAATGTGCGTGTGAATGTTTCTTTCAAGTTTATCGTATTTAATTCAAATGTATTCAACTTAGCCGGGGAATGCCCCGAGATCATTTGTATTTATTCACCGGGGAATGCCCTGACGTATCATATTAGCGAAAAATGATCGTGATGAAGGCCCGCGGCATCGGGTAAGGCATTGGAGCTTAGTCCAGATTTAGTTTAGAATACGATTTATATTTTCGTATTTTTGTATTTTTGGACTGTATAATTAGACTGGACCTTACATTTTGGATTGCTTTATTTTGTTTGATTATTTTGCGTGCTCTTTTGTGGTTTATACATTTCTTAGTGCCAAAAATAGTCGATACGCTCTGCCAAGCGACTGTGGTCGAACCACGGGATCGAGGGGTGCCTAACACCTTCCCCTCGGTCAACAGAATTCCTTAGCCGGAATATCTGTTAGCAAATCAGTATTAAAGAGTCAAAACCATTTTGAAAAAGGATATCCATGGGTGACTCGGTACACCCGATTTATGGCGAGTGGCGACTCTGAATTTTGATTTAAAAATAATCCTTTTTCAAAATAAATTTTCATCTTTTGTCACTTTAATAATTAAAACCCTTTCGAACATTAATTTATAACCATATCTTTCGGGAGTCGAAAAAGGGGTGTGACAGCTCTGACGACTCTGCTGGGGAGTTAATGACAACTTTTCAGAATTTGAGCTATTTTTGAAATCGTATCGGCTTTGTTTGGCATTACGAGTGTATAAGCATTGTTTGTGGTTATTGTTTGTGTTATTTTCACTTTTGTGCGTTTTTGTGCTCTTTGTTTATAGTATTTATCCTATGTGTTACCGCTTTATATCTGTCATCATGAGTCCACCCCCCGGCCTTCTTTCTGCAACAAGTCCGTCGTACACATGTTGTACACAACCTCTAGTTGAGTCACCCTTATTTTAGGGGGGGGGAGCCGTCGGTGTTATGGAGTAGGTGGAAAGCAAAGCCGCCACTATCGACCATACGCTCCCCCGAATAGCCTTGTTAGTAAACCACAACATAGGTCAGCCTTTAGGTCATGCTTATGTGCATCATACGGAGACCTAGCGGGACCCACATGACCCTTTGTAGGAGACTCACCTCTAAAGCATCCCTACGTGCTAACTGTTGCATTTTTAAGGGTAACGTGGTCATTTAATAGACTGATTTTTGAAAAAAAAAATTGTTAGGAGTAAGGTGCGTAGGCAAAAACAAAAAAGGAAAAAATAGAAAAAAGTGAGTCGAAAAGAATTAAAAAAAAAGGGAATGTCGTAGTTTATTTTAGAATTCTTTATGGCTTTTGTTCCTCACGATCCGAAAACTCAAAAAGATTTTTTTACGTTTTACATTTGTCTTCTCAAAGTACCGTAAATTCAAAAAAAAAAAAAAAAGAGAAAAAAAAGTTTTGTTTGCCTTTTCTACTTATTTGTCAAAAACAAAAATACCAAAAAGATTTTTCTTCATAATTGGTGGTGTCAGTGTCTAGCTGAAAATCCAAAAGTTTTTTTTTGTTTGTTTTTGGTAGTGTCTCTTAAGTTAGGTCAATTTATTAGTTAATCGTTAATTGTCCACTCTGAATGAACTACGCATACCTGATTCCCTTCCCTCGAGTCGGGATATGTAGGCAACCCTCGATGGGTCCGGTATTCTTTGTGTTGGCCTTTGTCTTAGTATTAGCCTAGGTCTCTCACCCCGTAATCTAGAGTTGTTTGCCAAGTAGACTGATTTTGCTCAGTACTTCTGTTCGGCAAATTGGAGTCATGGATGTGGTCTGTCCCATCGACATATGTTTGCGTCAAAAATCCCAAGGGTTGGGAATCTTCTACTCCTGTTGAATTTTTGAGATAACGTCTTGTGTGTTATTACAGGATGGATTTGTCCACCAAGTCTAGAGTTCTGATGGTTGTCAAGGTGCCCAAAAAGTTAATCAAATGGTGGAAAATGTTTAACTATGTTGATCAGCAGAAACTGGTTAAAATATTAGGTGATCTTACGGAACTTCTGCATGTTACCCCTCGTCCAGATTTAATAGAGGCTTTGTTGACCTTTTGGGATACGAGTAGTTTGGTATTCAGGTTTGGGGAATGTGAAATGACTCCTACTTTGGCAGAAATATCCGGTCTGTTGCATATGCCCTATATCGGGAAGGATATGATCCGAGCACGAAATCATACTGGCGTGAGATTTTTGCAGTCTTTTGGTTTAAAAAGTAAGGGTATCCGTTTGGGTTGTTTAAGTGATTCGTGGGTTTCCCTAGATTTTTTGTTCGCTAGATTCGGGCCCTCGGAAGGTTTTGATTGCTTTTGGGATGAATTTTATGTGACTAAGGAGAAGTGGGAGAGAAAGCGTCTTGAAGTCTTCACCCTCGCTTTGTTAGGTAATTTAGTGTTTTCACTATAAGAAAGACGTATTAATACCCGTTTGCAATCTGTGGTGATGGCCCTATTTCATAAGGATCAAAACGACAAGGGCATTAATCAAAAGGGCAGGTTCACTCTCATACCCATGATCTTAACAGAAATATATAAGGCTTTAACAGAAGTGAAGGGGGGAAGGAGATTTTTTGAGGGCAGTAACTTGATATTGCAGATATGGGTGATGGAGCATTTGTATGCGCCTCCTTTAGTTAGACCAGATGTGTTAGATCGTTGTATTCCCAATTGAGTGAAAGCCATGGACTCCAGGTTGCAGTTGGATAAATTCTCGTTACCCGTGGGAGTCGACGCTTGGATTGAATTTCTTGAGTCAAGAACCAGTGATAACATTTTGTGGACTTACCTGTGGCTTCGCCCAAAGATAGTATTGTTGGGTTGTCAGACGCAGCTCCCTTTAGTTATGTTAGGGCTCAATTGCACTAGACCATACAGTCCTTCTAGGGTAATGCGCCAGTTGGGTAGGCTGCAGGACGTGCCACCAGCAGTGGATCTTCTGAAAGATATTGAGTACTTCAAGGACCAAGCCTTAGGTGAGAGCAAGTATGAGCAGTTTTGGAAGCATGCAACAAAGCTGGGTGTGGACACACTCAAAGAAAGTTGGATAATCCGGGCCACACTCAAGGATATGGGGTTTGGCTTCAATCTATCCCTCGGGGTATCAGTCAACCCTTACCAGCGCAGCTTAAAGGGAGAATATAGGAAGAATGCATAGTAGACGACCATCAGGATGAAAGTGTAGGGTCCAAAGTGGTAACACTGAGGGTTCAGTTAGCAGATTTGTTTAAGACGGTAGAAAGGTGTCAGAATAATCTTTCCAAGTGCACTCCTCATGAAGCAGGAATACAGGCCTGAAGCTTCTTCCTCAGTATCAGGGTGTCTTTACAGGATATGCTACAAAGTTTAAATGGGAGAAAGAAAACTTCAGAGGCAGGTCCATATCAGCCAGGGTCATCACGCAGAGCACCAGTCTGAAAGAGCACTTCTTATCTTTATTCAGTTTGAGTCTTTTATGTGTCTGTCATTGTAGGGTGGGGTTTGCTTTAAGTCAAAGTCAAGTTGTTTTTGGTATTAGAGTCTTTATTAGTAATTTCACCTATGTCGTCTTAGAGGTCTATAATGTTGTTTCGTATTTGTTGTTTAGTTTTAAAGTGGTCCCAAACTTTTGTACGTTTTTGTTGTTTTCGTTCTTCAAAATGTTATGATGTTACGTCTTTCCTTGGTTTGTTTATTTTCATTTTCTCAAAAAAAAAATGGGTAATGTTTATGCACATGCTGCCCGAACTACGCAAGATCTGATTCATGTACAACATGATACGTAGGCAACCTACTTTTGGGTTCGATCTAATCATTTTATTTTGTTGTTTTTCATTATTTTTCCTCTTTTAAAGAAAAACAAAAGCCATAAAGAATGATAAAATAAAGGTAGATAACAAGAGAAAAGAAAAGAACAGAGATGGATACGAAAAAAATATAATAATATAATAATAATAATGATAAGTATAGATAAAAAAAAAGTGTAGACAAAAATCAGGATGATGTTAAAATGACCTCGCTACCCTCAAAAGCTGGTAGAAATGAACATGAATTTAGGACAATTTTACCAATGTGATTCCCATGCTTGTTATGTGCCCTAATCCTAATGGATGTCATCTTTGATGAGCATGTTCTTTCATATAACAGGGGTAGGTTTGCAGCACTATGGCTTGTCACCCATACTTCACTAGATCCAAAGCAAAGCTCGCTATGGTTAGCAGGGAGATTGAAAATTCGCTCATTGACCCAGATCAGGATCATAGAGAAGAAAGTTCTGAACACAATGATGAGGTAGTAAGGCTCAGGCAACAATTGATAGATTTACACCGGGCATGGGCCAGCGGATTGCCTCCTCCTCCGCTCCCTGAAGGTCTTGGGAATATCTCTAATTGCCCACCGCTCTCTCAGGCGTAATTCTCTACTCAGAGTCACTTGAGCACGCGCCAGGATTCACTCCGCGATATTGTTATCCTGGCAGTTCTGGTGTGCCCTTGGCAGCTCCCCAATCAAGACCAACTGCTCAGCCAGCGCCATCGATCACACCGGTATTCGTGGCTTCGCCACCACATGAAACTCCCATATATGTTGTGCGTCCCACAATGAGGCTTCCTAGGTCTGCCAGTGAGCCAGCACTGAAGGTTTCAGATAGTCAGTATTATGCTCCGGAGCCTACTTTACAAATGAATGAACCGTATGGGTACACTCAGCCGCCTGTATTTCCATTTGATACGGAGAAACCTGTCGCAACAGAGGAACAGGATATCATAGCCCGAAAATTTAAAAGTTTAGAACAGGCTATGAGGAATTTGCAAGGAATTGGAGATTATAGAAGTGTTTCCTATAAAGATCTTTGCATGTTCCCAGACATCAACCTTTTCCTCGATTTTAAGATGCCTAAGTTCAAGAAGTATGCAGGACACGGCGATCTCGTGGAACACTTGAGACGTTATTGCAACCAGTTGAGGGCTGCAGGAGGAAGGGAAGAGCTGCTCATGGTTTTCTTTGGCGAGAGTCTTTCTGATCTGGCCTCAGAATGGTTTATCGATCGAGATATCGATAAATAGAACAGCTGGGATGATTTGGCTTCGAATTTGTTCAACATTTTCAGTATAACATCGACCTGATTTCTGACAAAAAATCCTTGGTCAACATGAAGAAAAAGAGCACTGAAGGTTTTAGGGAATACACGATAAGGTGGCGTGAACAGGCCGCCAGGGTAAAGCCTCTAATGAAAGAAAGTAAGTTGGTAGAAGTTTTCATTCAGGCACAGGATGAGACCTATTTTCAACATTTACTTCCGGCAATGGGAAAGTCTTTTAGGGAAGTCCTCAAAATGGGGGAGATGATAGAGGACGGTATTAAGACCGGCCGAATAGTGAGTTTTGCCATATTAAAAGCCACCACACAAGCGATTCAAGGTGGATCTGGCGCATTTAGAGGTAAAAAAAAGAAAGAGAACATGGCGACTGTTGTAGATGGAACCCATTCCTATCCCAAAAGACCACCTCGTCCCTATCCCCAATCTCAAGCCCAAGTCTACGCCCAAGCTCCATATATTCCTCCCTACTATTACTACCCTCCACAAAACCCTTTATATTCTATTCCGCCACACTCATACCCAGTATATAGCGCGCAACCATATGACCAAACCCTTTCTTACCCGCAGTGGCGCGCGCAAGCTCCACAAAATTGCTCATTCGCTCCACCAAATTACCAAAACCCCTCCAGAACCAATTTTCAGCCTAGGCCCGAGTATAAGAAGGAGAAGGCGGTCAAAAATCAATTCACACCTCTTGGAGAGTCATATGCTAGCTTGTTTGATAGGTTGAGAAAGTTGAAGGTTTTAAGCCCAATTTAAGAAAGGCTTTCAAATCCACCGCCGAGGAATCTAGATTATTCTTTAAGGTGTGCGTACTATTCTGACATGCTAGGCCATGATATCGAGAAATCCTAGCATTTAAAGAGAGCTGTCCAAGATTTAATTGACACAAATCAGATACTGGTCCAGGCCCCGGAGGGTCCAAACATTAACCAGAATCTGCTGCCAACCCATGCTAAAGCCATTATGTTAGAATTGATATATGATGGGATAGAGTCTTCGAGGGGTTATAAGCCTATTGTCAAGATACAGACCATTGAGGAGAAATTGGTGAATGTAGCGGAGTCTTTGAAAGCAATGTCATTGAGCCAGGAAGGAATGAGAGAAGATAAAGCCCAAGAAAGCACAAAGAAACCCCTGATCACAGTACAAGGCGCCAGAAGGTATGTTGATTCAAGTCAGGATAAACCTAAGTTGACAGTGGTGGGAGCTTAGAGTCAGCCCATCTTGACGGTGAAAGGAGCACTAGTAGTGCCTATTATCCTCAAACCGGTGATCCAACCTCCGATAGTTGATACGAAATGGGTTCCCTGGAATTATAGGTGGACTGTGATGACCTATCACGGAAAAGGAGTAGTGGAAGATGTAGATGAGGTAGAGGGTTTGACTAGGTCAGAAAGATGCTTTGTGCCTGAAAGCTTAAGAAAGTCCAAGCCAACGGTGAGTGGACCGTCATCTATCAAAAAGCCTATCACCGAAGAAGAAGCTGAAGAATTTTTGAAAAAGATGAAATTGCCAGAGTATTCAATATTAGACCAGTTGAAGAAAACCTTTGCTCAAATTTCCCTTTTATCTTTGTTGTTGCACACCAAGGAGCATCGTGATGTTTTACTGAAGGTATTAAATGAAGCATATGTTCCAAGGGAGATTACAATCAACCAACTTGAGAAAATGGTTGAAAAAATCTTTGAGGTCAATCGGATCAGTTTTTCTGATGATGAATTACCTGTTGAAGGTACATGGCATAACCGAGGCTTTTACATTACAGTGAAGTATGAAGATTTCTACGTCACTCATGTTATAATTGATGGAGGTTCAGGTGCAAATATTTGCCCTATTTCTACTTTGAAAAAGTTGAATATTGGTGCTGACTGGATCAGGCCCAACAATATATGTGTTAGGGCTTTCGATGGTGCAAAATCAAATTCCATTGGTGAAATAGAACTAATGTTGACCATAGGGCCTGTTGAGTTCGCCATAGAGTTTCAAGTATTGAATGTAGACTCCTCTTACAATCTGTTGTTGGAAAGGCCATGGATCCACAAGGCCAAGGCGGTTGCATCTACACTGCACCAAATGATTAAGTTTGAGCATGACGGGCAAGAAGTAGTTACTCATGGTGAAGGAGATTTGTGAGCCTACGAAGATTCTCCCTTGTCTCTTATTGAAAAAAATAACGTAGAGGAGACATTCGTCTATCAAATTTTTGAAACAGTGCCAGTGAATCGTATCCTTGAATGGCAGGGTATACCGAGACTGCAATTGTCTTCTACTTCTATCATGATGGTGAGTGAACTTTGGAAATATGGATTTAAGCTAGGAAAGGGTTTGGGAGCATCTCTGCACGGTATAGTTCATCCCATATGTTCGAGTGAGAACGTGGGCATGTTTGGTCTGGGATTTGAGCCTACGGCTGAAGATCTGAAGAAAGCCAAAGGAAGGAAAAAGGAAACATGGTCACTCCCTAGCCCAATGCCACTATTCAGTGAATCATTTGTTAAGAGCAGTGTCACGAAGCATGTGGAATTTGAAGTTGAATTGGTTGATGACTTCCAAGACCTTTTTATTGAAGTTGATATGGTCGAAGCAAGAGAAGGTTCCAGTATGGCAGACGTGCAATTCATAGGTCCAGCTGTCCGGCTCAATAATTGGGAAGTCACTCCTCTCCCCGTCAGGAGGGAGCTTTGGTCGTTTATTTTTTTTTTTCTGTTTATCCGAGTTATTTTAGGGTTGTAATTCAGATTTTAGTTTGTTTATGTTATGTTGGCATCTATGTTTTAACCCTTCTATCTTTTTATTTAATGAAATGCAATGTCCCTTTTGTTTCGTGTCTAATATATTTTGTTTTTCTTTTGTTTACATAGTTCTCTTTATGCTGATTCTAATGACATAACATGTATGCGGAATTTTTAGTCTGATCTTAAAATTCAAACTAATCAAGATGTAATGAAGCAGGATGGGGAACATGATGAAGAAAAAACACTAGAAGAAACAAGCAAAGAGTTGGAACAGTTTGAAGACAAACCAAATCCTAATTTGAATGAGACTGAGCCAACAAATCTAGGGGATCAAGAAAATGTTAGAGAAACTAAAATCAATGTACATGCTTCTCCACAGCTAAAAGATGGAATGATTTAAGCATTAATTGATTATAAGGATGTTTTTGCATGGTCTTATGATAATATGCCTGGTTTAAGCACTGAATTAGTGGCTCACAAATTGCCAACTGATCCCGCGTTCCCTCCTGTCAAACAGAAATTGAGGAAGTTTAAAATGGATGTAAGTATTAAAATTAAAGAGGAAATCATGAAACAACTTAAAGCCAAAGTAATTCGAGTAGCTCGCTATCCCATGTGGTTATCCAATGTTGTTCCCGTACCAAAGAAAAATGGCAAAATTTGAGTGTGTGTTGATTACCATGATTTGAACAGAGCAGGTTCAAAAGATGATTTTCTACTGCCCAACATCCATATTTTGTTAGACAACTGTGCTAAACACAAGGTTGCCTCTTTTGTGGATTGTTATGCTGGATATCACCAGATCATTATGGATGATGAAGACTCAGAGAAGACATCTTTTATCACACCATGGGGAACCTATTGTTATTGAGTGATGCCGTTTGGTTTAAAGAATGCTGGAGCAACATACATGAGAGCCATGACCACTATGTTTCATGATATGATGCATAAGGAGATGAGGTCTACGTGGATGATGTGATTATTAAGTCAAAAAGTCAGACCGACCATGTTAAAGATTTAAGAAAGTTCTTTGAAAGGCTTCGCAGGTATAATCTCAAACTCAACCCGGCAAAATATGTATTTGAAGTTCTGTCTGGAAAGCTGTTGGGGTTTGTATTCAGCCGTCGGGGAATTGAATTAGATCCCTCGAAAATCAAAGCCATTCAGGATTTGCCCCCGCCCAAGAATAGAACGGAGGTGATGAGTTTGCTTGGTAGACTGAACTACATTAGCAGGTTTATTGCTCAACTCACAACCACTTGTGAGCCCATATTTAAGTTGCTGAAAAAGAGTGCTGCGGTAAAATGGACTGAAGAATGTCAGAAAGCGTTCAATCAAATTAAAAGATATTTGCCAAATCCGCCCATGCTGGTACCCTCGAAGCCTAGTAGGCCTTTGATCTTATATTTATCAATTATGGACAATTCTTTCGGTTGTGTCCTGGGTCAACATGATGTCACAGGCAAAAAGGAGCAGGCTATTTATTATCTTAGCAAGAAGTTCACCGCATATGAGGCCAGGTATACTCTTCTTGAAAGGACGTGTTGTACCCTAACTTGGGTAGCACAGAAGTTAAAGCATTATCTCTCATCCTATACTACTTATCTCATCTACCGTATGGATCCTTTGAAGTATATCTTTCAGAAGCCTATGCCGATGGGTCGATTGACAAAGTGGCAAATATTGCTTATCGAGTTCCACATTGTATATATGACTCAAACTTCCATGAAAGCCCAAGCCTTGGCAGATCATCTTACTGAGAATCCCATCGATGAAGAGTACGAGCCATTAAAGACATATTTTCCTGACGAAGAAGTGTCGTGTGTCGATGAATTCGTTATAGATGCTGATCCTGATTGGAGGTTACTTTTCGATGGAGCTGTCAATATGAAAGGAGTCAGAATAGGTGCAGTTCTTATCTCTGAATCGGGGTAATATTTCCCGTTAACAACACAACTTTGATTTTATTGTACTAACAATATGGCAAAGTATAAAGCCTGCATTCTTGGTTTGAGGTTAGCTGTTGATATGGGAGTCTAAGAATTATTGGTGTTGGGAGATTTGGATTTGCTCGTCCATCAAATTCAAGGCGATTGGGAGATGCGAGATTTGAAGCTCATCCCGTATCGACAATGCTTGCAGGAGCTATGTCAACAGTTTGTGTTAGTAAAATTTAGGCATATTCCAAGGATTCGTAATGAAATTGCTGATGCTTTAGCCACTCTGTCTTCAATGCTTCAACATCCTGACAAAGCCTACATCGATCCAGTGCATATACAGAGTCGCAATCAGCATGCTTACTGTAATGCGATTGAAGAAGAGCTCGATGGAGAACCTTGGTTCTTGGATATCAAGCGGTACATTCAGTCAGGAGAATACCCAGCATATGCCACCAACGATCAAAAGAGGACTATTAGGCATTTGGCTAATGGGTTTTTCTTAAGTGGGGGAATCTTGTATAAGAGAACCCCAGATCTCGGACTTTTGAGGTGTGTAGATGCAAGAAAAGCCTCAGCAATCATGGTTGAAATACTCTCTGGAGTATGCGGGTCATATATGAACGGTCATGTCTTGTCAAAGAAGATTCTTCGAGCAGGTTATTACTGGCTTACTATGGAAAGGGATTCTATTCAATTTATTCGAAAGTGTCATCAATGTCAGGTACACGGTGATCTGATATGTTCTCCTCCTGTTGAGTTGTATGCAATGGCCTCTCCATGGCCGTTCGTGGCTTGGGGAATGGATGTGATTGGACCGATTGAGCCGAAGGCATCAAATGGACATAGGTTCATTTTGGTAGCCATTGACTACTTCACAAAGTTGGTAGAAGCAGTAACTTTTAAGTTAATGACAAAGAAGGTTGTGGTAGATTTTGTTCATGCCAATATCATTTGTAGATTTGGAATTCCTAAGATGATCATTACAGACAATGTTGCCAATCTCAATAGTCATTTGATGCAAGATGTATGTCAACAGTTTAAGATCGCGCATCAAAATTCTACTCCATATCGCCCAAAGGCCAATGGTGCTGTAGAAGCCGCCAATAAGAATATAAAAAAGATACTGCAAAAAATGAAACAAGGGTCTAGACAGTGGCATGAAAAGTTGTCATTTGCATTGCTAGGTTATCGCTTCACTGTTCGCACTTCAACAGGGGCAACTCCATATTTATTGGTGTATGGGACAGAAGCAGTCATCCCTGCAAAAGTTAAAATTCCCTCTCTTCGAGTCATTGTAGAAGCAAAGATTGATGATGACAAATGGGTAAAAACCCTACTGGAAGATTTGAGTTTGATTGAGGAAAAAAGGCTAACGTCTGTGTGTCATGGCCAGTTGTATCAGAGGAAGATGGCTCGAGCGTATAATAAAAAGGTCCGTCCCAGGAATTTTGAAGTTGGTCAGTAGGTATTGAGACATATCCTTCCTCACCAGGTTGAATCGAAAGGCAAGTTCTCCCCTAACTGACAAGGTTCCTTCGTTGTGAAGAAAGTGTTACCCAATGGAGCCCTATATTTGACAAATATTGAAGGCAAAATGGCAGAAATGGCTATCAATGCTGATGCGGTCAAAAGATACTATGTATGATATTTGATCCTTTGTTGATTTTATTGCATGTTTAGTACTTGCATTTTTTGAAGATTGATATGATAAAGGCATTTTATTCTTCTATCCAAACATTGTGTCATCCTTTGTTTACCCATTTGAGCTTCGTTTCAATTTTCTTTCATATCCCTCTTTTGAAATCAAAATGGAGTCAAAGATAAATGTCAAGGAAATAAGAATTAAAGAAAGAGTTTGAAAATTAAAAAAAATCAAAATCAAAATCAAATCAAAACAAAGAACAAAGTGATGGAACTACGTGCGACTTGATTCTCCTCTCTCGGGAGTGAGATACGTAGGCTGCCCTATTTTGGGCTCGGTCCAACCAAATAAAGATCTAATATTCACCCAGTCAACAAAACTGGGGCATGAGTTAATGCGTTGTTTGAGTCAATTCCAAAATTTGTAAGTCCCACCCCTACTTCAAGTATCATTTGAGCCCCTTACCATCTTTTCTAACCTCAACCCAAAAGCCAAGTTACAACCAAAGAAAGTCCTTCAGATCAATTTTTGATAATGTTAAGGCTAAGCATGCAATGGATATGATGATACATTGTGAAGTACCACTTGTCTCCCTCAGCATAAGAAATCAGGAAAGAAATACAAAAATGAGAGTCTTATTGGTGAAAACCCCTGTAGGCATCATAAGGCGATGGTGAGTTGAGAGAAAATAAAAATAAGAGATTCTTATTAGTGAAAACCTTTGCAGGCACCATAAGGCGATCGTGAGTGGAGAGAAATAAAAATGAGAGAGTCTTATTGGTGAAAACCCTCACGGGCACCGTAAGGCGACGGAGAGTTCAAGAGAAAAGTGAAAAGTGAGAAGAAAGAGATTTGTTGGCGAAAGTCTTTTAAGATGTCATCAATCGAATGTGATGTATGAGTCCAATGGATTTGAAGAAGCGGCTCAGCGGCAAAAGGTACGAACTCAACAACAAATGGGGAGTCTGGATAGGAAAATCAGGCAGCTCAATCCAAAATGCATGTCATACTCATTGGAGTTGGTTGTCGTATTCAGATAAGTTTTCTTTTTGAATATGGGACATTGCCCTTTTCTCTCATTTACATATTCATGCTTTTTCTCTTTTTATGTCATTTATCAAAATAAAAGTCACCATCATTTCTTTACATTTTAAGTCAAGTCTGTGTCAAAACAAGCGAGAAAGGATTTCAAAATTTACTACCAGTCTTTCCAATTATACTATGAAAAGCCAAGGAATAGCACAGGAAAGAAATATGATCGTAATTCAACACGAAACAAAGAAAGTCTATCAACCGACAGGCTGTTGGATTCGTGGAAACATTCAGATTTGGGAAAAGGGTGCACCTCAGAGACATGGTAAAATGGAAGCCCATTGTGCGAGTCAGAACTCACTTCCCTCAATCTGGATCTGGGTCAATGAGGCGGCAAGACAGGGAAATTGTTAGCGATTTGGAACAAAGATGAAAGGAACGAGTGCTGGGCAGATACCTGAGAAGCCAAGATCTGCAATCCCCCACTAAGTTTTTTTTAACTGACAAATTTTCTTTGTTGATATGGCGGCAAATTCGCTTCACTTAATTCAGCTATCATTGGAAATGCACATCCATGGGATTTTACTTTATGTTCAGGACCCTCCTGAAAAATGGGATTTTACTTTATGTTCAGGACCCTCCTGAAAAATGGGATTTTACTTTCTGTTTAGGACCCTCTTGAAAAATGAGATTTTACTTTATGTTCAGGACCCTTCTAAAGAATGGGATTTTACTTTCTGTTCAGGACCCTCCTGAAAAATGGGATTTTACTTTCTGTTCAGGACCCTCCTGAAAAATAAGAATTTACTTTATGTTCAAGACCTTCCTGAAAAATAGGAATTTACTTTCAATTCAGGACCCTCCTGAAAAATGGGACTTTACTTTCTGTTCAGGACCCTCCTGAAAAATGGGACTTTACTTTCTGTTCAGGACCCTCCTGGAAAATGGGACAACGCTTTCAAAAATGAAATACTACTTTATTATAATTCTTGTTTGGGATAATTTTTGTTCTAGTTTTAATTTTGGATTTCAGGAGCCCGCGTGAAGAATAGGGTGATGAAATAGCAAGTCAGAGGCCCGCCTGGAGAACAGAGTGAAGAAATGAAAGTCAAACAACAAAGTGATGGAATAGCAAGTCAAGAGCCCGCCTGGAGAATAGAGTGAAGAAACTAAAAGTCAAGCAACAAGTTGAAAGATATTGCAAGTCAGGGGCCTGCCTGAAGAATAGGGTGATGAAAGTCGAGTCAAGAACCAATAGAAGCTGTATAGATAGGATTTTTTGTAATTTCATTTATGTGTTAACTTTTAATTTTTATTTTTGATGTAATGACAGAGCCGCGGACCGGAACCTCGATGGAACCTCACTCGACTCTCCAACTCGGTATAGTCCACCTCCTTCTAATCCTTTGAAATACTCGTCACTTGATCCCCTCATAACTAGGGTGGGTAGGATTTCCTAAGTCAAGACCTGGTTTTCCTCCTTCCTCTTGACCCCACCTACCCTACCCTTACCCCACGTGACCCCACCTACCCTACCCCACTACCCCACCCTCACCTCACAACATATAGACCCCCCTCACATTTTTTACGGGAAAGGAAGACGGAAGAGGAGGCCATTTTTTAATAAAAAAAAAATAGAGAGCAGTCCATGATCTTCTTCTTTTCTTCCTCACGACACTCTCACAGAATCCTCCATCGTCACTTATCATAACCGAAGAACATCATCACAAAAATCACACACGCGGAGAGATTCGAAAGAGACGATCTGGGAACGAAGGAGAGAAACAGAAAGGGGTACTGTTCCGGTGAATTTCTCTTGAGTATGGCCTAAATTCGGTCTGCCTTCGTGGTCCTCGCCGTTGTCTGAGATCGCTGGATCTCTGGCGACGTGAAACAGCGACCCCAACCTCAAGTCGATCCAAATTTAAGCCGATAATCAATTCATTTTTTCAATTTTTTCGTTAAAACTCGCTAGATACTACTGTTGTTCAACGGATTCAAACACTGTCGGCTCGAATTTTAGTCTTACCCGTCAGCTTTTTCTTCGATTTGTCATCAATACTGAGCTCACTGGAGCTCCGGTGTAGTGGAAATACGACGACCAGCCCTCTGTTCCATCCAAATCCACATCAAATCGTTGTTCCCGACCTTGATTCTGGTGAAACCCTCATCGGAATCACTACCGAAAAGGCACTGCTAGTCAGCCCTTCGTAGCGCCATCACCGAAAAGTCTTAAAACCATCGGGGTTCAGTGAAAATAGCATTTAAAAGGTGAAATTCCAGAATTTCAGGGTTCGTTCTTTGTTTAACGGGTCACAACGTTATTATATCGGACTGGTTAGGACATTTTGTCGAGATTTGGTAGTATTTCGGCTTTGTTCACAGTTATTTGTTTAGGGTATTCATCTGTTTCTTCATTGGTTGCGGTTCGAATCGAATTTCGGAGATTTTCGAATCAGAGTTGGCTCGTAGTTGAGTTGGGGTATTCTCCGAGGTTTCGAAACGACTCTTATATCTTTTCGTAAGTTAATCGAAAGCTCTTGAGGTCCAGTTCTATCTTTTCTCTTTTTAATCTTTATGTAATTATGGATAATTCGTGTGTTTGGTATGTTTGAATCTTTATTGTGGGTTGTTTGTTTGTCGAATTTGGACGTAAAAACTTGATTGTGGGTTATATATCGAATTGGTTTCATCATGTTGGGATAAATGGGGTGGAATCGAGAAATTGATAAAAATGAGCTAATTTAGATTTATCTTGATTTATTGTTTAATTCGGAATAAGCATGAATCTTTTTGAATTGAATAGGAGAAGTTTAAGTTTGGTTAGGCGAAATTTAGGAATAAGTGTTTTGTTGGATGTTGGAATGTGCGTGTGAATGTTTCTTTCAAGTTTATCGTATTTAATTCAAATGTATTCACTTAGCCGGGGAATGCCCCGAGATCACTTGTATTTATTCACCTGGGAATGCCCCGACGTATCATGTTGGCGAAAAATGATCGTGATGAAGGCCCACGGCATCGGGTAAGGCATTGGAGCTTAGTCTAGATTTAGTTTGGAATAGGATTTATATTTTTGTATTTTTCTATTTTTGGACTGTATAATTGGACTGGACTTTACATTTTGGATTGTTTTGTTTTGTTTGATTATTTTGCGTGCTCTTGTGTGATTTATACATTTCTTAGTGCCAAAAATAGTTGATACGCTCTGCCAAGCGACCGTGGTCAAACCACGGGATCGAGGGGTGCCTACCACCTTCCCCTCGGTCAACAGAATTCCTTAGCCAGAATCTCTGTTCGCAAACCAGTATTAAAGAGTCAAAACCATTTTGAAAAAGGATATCCATAGGTGACTCGGCACACCCGATTTATGCTGAGTGGCGACTCTGAATTTTGATTGTTAAAAATAATCCTTTTTCGAAACAAATTTTCATCTTTTGTCACTTTAATAATTAAAACCCGTTCGAACATTAATTTATAACCATATCTTTCGGGAGTCGAAAAAGGGGTGTGACATTTATCTCAACTCTTTACTTCATATCATTATTTTAATTCACACTAAAATATTATTACTAATCTTTATAACTCAAGAAATATAAATCGGCGAATATATTTTTCACTAAATTAGAGAAATGACTTTCCTCGCAATTGAGAAGTAATTGACTTTCTTTGTATTTATATCACTCTTTACTTCATATCACTATTTTAATTCACACATATATTATTACTAATCCTTAAAACTTAAAGAATTATCAGCCGGCAAAAATATTTTTCACTAAAAGGGAGAAATGAATTTTCTCATAGTTGAGTAGAAATAGATTTTCTTTATATTTATCTCAATTCTTTACTTCATATGTATCATTCTCTTGATTCGCATTTCTATAATATTACTAATCTTTAAAATACAAGAATATTAACCGGCGTAAATATTTTCCAGTAGAAGAGATAAACGACTTTCCTCACAATTGAGATGAAATAGATTTCATTTATATTTATTATAATGAACTCTTTACTTCCTATCATTATCTCAGTTCAATATTTTGTATTAACAACTTCCATCATACCGGACAACACTGGTAATTAGTTATCTCAACTGACAGTATTTCAAACTCAAACTAAATTGCTAAACTCACATTTAATATGTGATCTACTTAGGTGCATATCAACAGAAGTTCAACAATGAAATTTACGGCTACAACACTGTGTGATAAGATGGAATTAATTTATGGACCATCTTGTAACAAAGGGGACGACCCGGTTCATACCTACTCCGTAGGTGTCGGGGAGGGGGACCACTCCGGGCCTGACCTACGCGCCCTCACCCCAGCTTCGCTGAAGGGGCGTTTCGAACCCCCGACCCTGGCACACCACGGTAAGCAAGCTTCTTGTAACAATGATAGGAAATTCAATTTACATTTGTCGGATGACAGTTAAATCTGAGCTATTAGGATTCGATGAATTGGAGTTGAACAGAAGTTCGACAATGAATTTTAGGGCTACAATTGTGTGTGATATGACGAAGGAGTTGATTTACGAACCATCTTGCAGCAACAATATGGAATCCAATCTACATTTGTGGGATGACAAAGTTGAGTCTGAACAGTTAAAATTTGATGTAATCTAGCTGAACAAAAGTTCGACCATGAAATTTAAGGCTAAAACTATGTGTGATAACTCGAAAGAGTTGATTCATAGACCACTTTGCAACAATGATATAGATTCCAATCAGCATTTGTGGGATGACATAGATGAATCTGAACTATCAGGATTTGACGTATTGGAGTTGAACAGAAGTTCGACAATGGAATTTAGGGCTACAAATATGTTTGATAACTCGAAGGAGTTGATTCATGGACCACCTTGCAACAATGATATGGATTTCGATCTACATTTGTGGGATGACATATTTGAATCTGAACTGTGTTAGGATATAATGCATTGGAGTTGATACCAACACCAAGTCAAATTCCAAACATGCCTATCAATTACGTGCAAAATGTTTATGAAACTCCTAGTTTTTTCTAAGCTGAAAGTAGCTTTTGTTAGAATTTTTACCCTGATTTTCTTACAAAGTTTAAGTTTTATTTTTCTTGAAAGGAAAATAAAAATAATTTCATAATTACTTGTACTTTTTCTAAAAGGAAAATATAATTTTTTTTCATATTTGGCTAACCTCTTTTTTGGAGGAAAGGTTTTGGAACTCTATAAATAGAAGACCTTTTTTCATACAACACAAAAGAATCCACAATGTAGTCTATAAAAAGTCTTGTTTAGGGGGAAATTTCTCTCCAATAGTTCTATGTTTTCTTTATCATTAGTTTTCATGTGTAGACCAATTGGCCAAATTATATTAATAATATTATATTTTAGTATATTTTTATTTGTCATCTGAAATATCACCGTCTTAGTTTGCAAATTTTTCAAACTTCCACATGACGCATCTCGATTCTGAACCCAACAGTTTTTCATTAGACATGAAAAATAATTGCTTTATAGTTCAATCAAATGAGTATTTGTTGTAGCATCTTAGGCCCAAACCTTCTATTTTCGGATTTGAATATAAAGGTTTGTATTATCTTTATTTCAACTATTTATAATTGGTTAAAATTTTAAATTATGAATGTTCTTGGTATGAGAAAAATATATATGCTCCACGAAATATATATGATGTGTGTTGGGTTCAAAATTGAGAGGACGTCATACGGAATCTTAGAGTTTGCAAACCATCGAACGATAATTCAGATGACAAAGAAAAATATATTAAAACGATATATTATTGATATGATTTGGTCGAACGACCTACATATTAAAAGCTAATATTTGAAAAAACATAAACCTATGGGAGAAATCTCCCTCTAAACCAAAATCTTTTAACGACCACATTGTGGATGATCTTGTGTTCTGGTATAACGAGGGGGTGTTCTATTTATAAAGTTTCAAAATCTTTTCTCCAAGAGGTGAAGGGCGATTTAGGTCGGAAGTACAGGTTGAGGTTCTGGAAACGAGAGGGCAGAGGGCACAAAGCATTGCGGGTGCCATTGACCGAGGGGAGCGCGGAGTGGTAGCCGAGGGAATTAAAGGGTGGGTGAAGTGTTGAAGGAAGGAGGAAGACAATCAACATAAAAATGTTCTTTTTCTATAATTATTTTTTTTAGAAAATTACGTTTTATGTTTACTGAGAGAAAATATTTTTGTCATGAGCTCAATGTAAAATATTATATAAGATTATATCTGATTTAGCTCATATTTGTATATAAGTACTTTTTATATTCTATTACACACTTTTATTTAAGGTTGACATTGTGTAATATTTTTTCCGTCAAGTTCGTCATATGGAGCTTGTCTAGTATAGTTTACGTCTCTTGTATGGATTGCAAGCTATTGCATAATAAATAGTTTACCATAAAATGCTCACTCGAAAGACATGGACTGTGAAAAAAATTGTGGATTGCAAGCTATTGCACAATAAATAGTTACCATAAACTTCTCACTCGAAAGACATGGATTGCGAAAAAAATTGTGGATTTTCTTGAAGGATCCAAGAAAATTATTCTTTTCTCTTTATTTTAATTTATGTGATACTATAATTGAACTTGATAGGAAAAGAAAAAAGCACAATGAGAAAGACAATGTCATTTTCGGCCGAAATCATTAGGATTTTAAAACGTTTTTAATTGACTTATTACAAATGAATTTGATGAAAGGATAAAACATTACATTTTTAGTAATACTATTTAATTGGATAAAAAATTAAATTTAATAAAGAGAAAAAAATAGTTAAGAATTTTGACCTATAAAAGTTAAAAATATTTATATAATTATAAATTATTTTAAATTATTCTTGAAAATTAAAAATTAAGTAACATATTTTTTGAAAAATACCATGAAATACAATATGTCACATAAATTGAGATACATGATAAGCAGAGGCAGAGCCTGCCTAGTAATAGGGGGTTTATCCGAACCTCTTCGATGAAAAATTATATTATTATATATAGTTAAAATAATTTTTATGTATGTATTGTAGATGTTGAATCTCCTTCGATGAATTTTTCTTCAAATTTTGAATTTCCTCCATTGAAATTCTGCCTCCGCTTCTAATGATAAAGGATGTCTGAGCTATGGTCTAATGATTTTGCACTTTTTTTTTTGGTTCCCTTGGTCACCTAGTAATAACCTAATATAATTATATCTTTTTTCTGTTTATGGACACAAGAAGATTTTACAATTGCAGCTATTTCATCCGTCCTCGATATTTCTGTCATTCTTTACATGTGTAAGGGTTAGTAGTCTCAACTACTTGTAGCAAATTATAAGCACAAAAGTATATAATGGAATAATATATTTATACATAAATATGGACTAAATCAGGTATAGTATGGTACAGTCAGATGTTTTTATAACGTCATCTCATTATCACGGTATTTTACTATAGTAGTCTGATTTTCTTCGTAATCAATTTTGTGTTATATTCTACCTTTCTATAAAGGCATTCTACCTATATCAGCAATGACGTTTATTATAGTGACAACAAATTGGAGCCATGTGATCACCAGGAGATCACGAGTTTAAGCCCTGAAAACAGTCTCTTACAACAGAAATGTAAGGTAAGATTGCGTACAATACACCCTTGAGGTGGATCCTTCCCCAAACCCTACGTATTTTTGGAACTTTGATACACTGAACTGCCCATAATTTTATTTTATTTTTATAAAAAAGCTTATGCTTCATGAATATGAACATAATTAATTTGTAAGGACAATTGGAAGTTGCATGCGTTGTTCCATTGGTAATGAAATTTTAATTAAAAGAGACGTATAAAAGTTTCTCTTTCATTGCTTGCCAAAAATTATGAAGTTTTTTTCAATAAATGTCACATGTATGAAATCACAATAGTCTATATATTTCGGATTATAAATGATGCTATATGATCATTTGAGAAGGAGAGCTTTGAAGTAATCGAAAAAGTTATTATCATGTAATGAGGAGGTCACAGATTCAAGTCGTGAAAATAATCTCTAGCAGAAATATAACATAAGACTGCCTACAATAAGGTCTTGTGATTTAACTGTTTCCGAACTCCACATATAGCAAAAAATTGAAATATATCGAACTGTCCTTTTACTATAGAATGATTTGAATGTTTCTGTCATGCTATAAACAAATATAAAGTAGTAGGCATTGAAGGATATTATTGTTTATTATCAATAGGTTCAATTGAATATAAAATTTCAAAAAATAATTAATATCCACGGGAACTAGCTACCATCATTAGATACCACCATCTAACAACCTAATAAATAATTTGTGAATATGTATTCAAATTTTATATATATTTATTTTTGTCAAAATTTTAAATTTTATTCAACCAAAATAGCAATAATACACAAACTAGGCTTTTGAACTCAATAACTCGATCCTAAAGGAAATGAAAAAAAAAAAAAAACTACAAGATATCCTTGAATTGTACTCAAGAAATCACTCCAATTAACATATTTTAGACTGATCATGTGCAACAGTGACGGATCCAGGATTTAGGAATCGTGCGTGTATGAAAGGTTCAAACATACATATTGACGTCTAAAGTTTTAAGGTGCTACCTATAAACTAAAACACTCAGCTATCTTCTTAGCTTATTGAGTGCTTTTCTAAATCTTATACCAGGTTTTTTATATTTTTTTATAAAATTATATTGAAAATTTGATGTTGTCGATTGAGTGATTTTTCAAGTTTAGAAAAGAGAAAACTGACTTTTCTCACAATTGAGTGAAAATGTACTTTCATTATAAAAATTGACTTTCCTCACAATTGAGTGAAAATGTATTTTCATTATACTTATTGCAACTCTTTGCTTCATATTACTATTTTAGTTCATACATAGATATTATTACTAATCTTTAATACTCAAGAAATATTAGTGAGAAAACATTTCCCATTAAAAGTGAGAAACAATTTTCCTCAAATTGAGCAAATATAGACTTTCTTTCTTTCTTTAATATATATATATATATATATATATCAACCTTTTACTGGATATCATTATTTTAATTCATTTTAGATATTATAATATTCTTTAAGACTCAAGAAATATTAGTTAGTCAAAATATTTTTCACCAAAAAAGAGAAATGACTTTCCTCACAGTTCAATCAAAATAGATTTCCTTTATCTTAATCTCAAATCTTTACTTCGTATCACGGGTTTAATTGACATACTTTAATATTATTTTTTTGGAATAACTATCTGTGAATATTATCATATCAAAATCAATTACAATCAAAGAGCCTTCAGAGTGTAATCACCTTCATAGTGTAATCACCTTCATGTGATCATCACATTTAGACCTCAAAAAAAAAAAAACTCAAATAAACAACGGTTAAACTACAAAGTTTCCCTACCAAAGTCTGACATTTCCTAGCTCTCCTAGTGTGTTGCAACATGTATAATCTCTCCCTTATTTTTTTTTGTATTTGTACCAGCTTTATGTCCACCTGCACATTTTGTTGTTGAAATATTCTGCTATTTCTAGCCTGCCTTGTATAGTAAAGTGTTGCTCCATAAACAATAGCTTCAATTTTCTTTTTGAATTGGCTCCATCTCCTTGCTTTGATCCATTTAAGAGTAGTTGTAGTACTGCCACATATAATTGTAGTTCCCAACCAGTGATTTAGCTTATTCGGCAGTCGTATTATCCATTTACAAGTAGCAAATAAATGCAAATATGTCTTATCCTTGTCTTCATCACATAAACAACATTTGGTATCATCCACCGAAATATTCAGCTTTCTTAGTCTTATTTTTGTAAGTAGTCTTTTTTGATAGGCTAGTCAGACTATTACCCATTGTTTAGGTAGCATGAGTGAACTCCACATTATAAGAGAAACTTGTAACCTTTGTCGATTTTCCAGAAAAGCATTATAACTCGATGATACTGAGTAGATACCAATTGTTGTTGGCGTGTACTTATTCCCTTGATACCAGTGCACCATCTGATTCTTCAACGAATTTAATTTTTTCCAATACCAACTGCAGTTACCAGGGGTACATGATCCCAAATTACTTCTCCATCCTTCATATATATATACCATTGATCCATTTAACCCATAATAAGTCTGCCTTTCTTGCTAATTGTCAGAGCAATTTTGTATATGTATTAAAATATTTATAGATATATGTTCAGGGGTTTAGGGTTCATCTTATTTTTGTTAGATACAAATTTACTCAAAAAATAATAATCAAATACGTAATATTTTTGCTAGATACAAATTTACTCAAATAATAATAATAATAAAATATTTAATATAATTTTATAAATATGTTTGAAGAGGTTAGAGTCTACGTAGATTTTATATCCATCTCATAAATTTTCTTAATAAAATTATTTTATGTAAATTCTTAACCTTAATCATAATAATAGATTGACCATTAAAATTTATTCGTATCGAATGTTTATGCTACATCAAAATGACACTTTCTCTTCGAGTTATTTTCTACTTGGTAGTGGGTCCTTTTTTTGGAACTAAATCTAATTGGATTCCTTTGTCTTATCCTACCGTCCAAAATTAGTTAGTATATATTTCCTATTCCTCAAGAACTATCACACCCCCTTTTTTTAACAAAAAAAAGATTGATTTTAAGTTCGAAAAGGTTTTATTATTAAGTGACGAAAGATGAAAATTATTTTGAAAAGGATTCATTTATAATTAACTCAGAGTCGCCACTTGACATAAATCGGGTGTGCCAAGTCACCCTTGGATATCCTTTTTCAAAATGGTTTGACTCTTTAAAAAATTGGTTTGCGAACAGAGATTCCATCTAAGGAATTCTGTTGACCGAAGGGAAGGTGTTAGACACCCCTCAATCCCGTGGTTTGACCACGGTCGCTTGGTGGGGCATATCGGCTAATTTGACACTACGAATGTACAAACCACACAAAAACACGTAAAACAATCAAACAAACAAAACAAAACGAATCAAAAATATAGTGTCTATTCCAATTATACAGTCCTGAATGATGAAAATGCAAAAATGTAAACCTATTCTATTCCAAACTATCCCTAAACTACTCCTGAATTAAACTCCACCCGACGTTCCGGGCCTTGACCGTGCACCGTTTTCAAGTACATGATACTTCGGGACATTCTCCGACAAATGAACACAAATACCTTGGGGCATTCCCAAACTAAATTAATATATCTGAGATAACTAGAAAAACGTTCAAAACATACATCTAAACATTCAACGCATTCAATCAACACATCACTCCTAAATTTTTGCCTACCCAAACCTAAACATTTGTCTATCCCATTCGATCTATAATGACACTATAGAATTCCCAAACTTGAAATTAATTCTGCATTAAACAACAACAAGACCAACATTAATCCAAATTGACCCTTTTTATCAATCTCAAAATTCCACCCCAAATTCCCCTTTCAATACCAAATTCCCACAATTCGCAATCACCAATTCAGCTTTCACCTCCAAATCCAATATTAAACGAACAACCAACGGGGATTCAAACATGCTAAACACACAAATTATTCATAATCATGTAAAATTAAAGGTAGAGAAGATAGATTGGACCTTAATGTCACTTTCAAAATTGAATGTATTATTCCGATTAACTTGGTAGAATCTACATCCGAAATTCTCGAGTCGAACCTCAACAACGAACCAACCAAGCTTCGATTTCACCCTTTCGCACTATTTTCGTTACAATCCGAACCCAAAAAAAAGTAGTCAAACAGGAAATCTACGAAGACCCCAAATCAGAATTTACAAGAGAAACGAAAAAAACGTACAGATGGAGCTCCGGAGAGCTCAGACGGCGGTGAGAATCGTGGCCGCAGATCTGATTCTGGCAAATCTCGGCGATTCGAACTGGATAAACCCAGAAATCAAGAGCAACAAAGGTATTTTGGAAATTTTTTAGACTGATAGTCCAAATAAACATACGAAAACTGATTTCGTTTGCGAACAGAGGTTCCATCTAAGGAATTCTGTTGATCGAAGGGAAGGTGTTAGACACCCCTCAATTCCGTGGTTTGACCACGATCGCTTGGTGGAGCATATCGGCTAATTTGACACTACGAATGTACAAACCACACAAAAACATGTAAAACAATCAAACAAACAAACAAAACAAAATGAATTAAAAATATAGTGTCTAGTCCAATTATACAGTCCCAAATGATAAAAATGCAAAAATGTAACCCTATTCTATTCCAAACTATCCCTAAACTACTCCTGAATTAAAATCCACCCGACGTTTCGGGCCTTGACCGTGCACCATTTTCAAGTACATGATACTTCGAGGCATTTCCCGACAAATGAACACAAATACCTCGAGGCATTCCCCGGTCAAATGAATACATATGAGATAACTAAAAAATCGTTCAGAACATACATCTAAACATTCAACGCATTCAATCAACACATCACTCCTAAATTTTTGCCTACCTGAACCTAAATATTTGCCTATCCCATTCGACCTATAATGACACTATAGAATTCACAAACTTGAAATTAATTCTGCATTAAACAACAACAAGACCAACATTAATCCAAATTGACCATTTTCATCAATCTCAAAATTCCACCCCAAATTCCCCTTTTAATACCAAATTCCCACAATTTGCAATCACCAATTTAGCTTTCACCTCCAAATCCAACACTAAACGAACAACTAACGGGGATTTAAACATGCTAATCACACAAATTATTCATAATCATGTAAAATTAAAGGTAGAGAAGATAGATTGGACCTTAATGCCACTTTCAAAATCAAATGTATTATTTTGATTAACTCGGTAGAATCCACGACCGAAATCCTCGAGTCGAACCTCAACAATGAACCAACCAAGCTTCAATTTCATCCTTTTGTACTGTTTTCTTTCCAAAACGAACCCAAAAATAAAGCAATCGAACAGAAAATCTACGAAGACCCCAAACCAGAATTTACAAGAGAAACCAAAAAAACGTACGGATGAAGCTCTGGAGAGCTCAGACGGCGGCGAGAATCGTGGCCGCAGATCTAATTCTGGTGAATCTCGGTGATTTCGATTGAATAAACCCAGAAATCAAGAGAAACGAAGGGATTTTGGGAATGTTTTAGACTGATCGGCCAAATCAATATACAAAAACTGATTTTGGTGACAGTACCGCCGGTAAATCTCGATAGTGATCGGATTTCTCACCAGTTTACTATTCTAATCGGAGATCGACGATGTTCAGTCCATTTTTTATTCCTTTTTCTCACTATTTTAGCCCTCTTAAGCTCACTTGCGGCTTTATTCTTCCCCTTTTTACGTTTGTGTGTGCGTATGAATGATGTAGTGTAGTGTGTGTGATGTAGTTTGTTGATGGAGAGTGATATGTGTGTATTTTTTTGTTCACCTGTATGTATAAATGAGGATGGTGAGTGTGTGTTGTGTAGTGATGATCAAGTGGGTGTATCTAGTATGAGTATGAAAAATGAAGGAGCATTGTTGTTGTGTTCTTAATTGTCTCCAAAAAATGGGGAATTTCAGTGTGTATTGTGATCGTGTGTGGGCCCTCCTTTTTGTAGTATGTATGTTTATCTTTTTTTTCTTTGTGGACAAAAAATGTGAGGAGGGAGGGTCACGTGGGTAGGTAGGGTAGGAGGGTATTGGGTGGTGATGTATCTTCTTTTAATTGGAGTGGTTGTTGGGATGTTTAAAAGAGGATTGAATTTTGTTAGGATTTGTTAAATGGGATGAAGATAAAATAAATAAATAAAATGATGAGGTGATTATTTTTTTGTTTTTCTTGTGGAAAAATTACCATGCGGATAGGATACGTGGTAAGACGGGGTAAAAGGTAAAAATACTTTCGGAGACGGATAGGTGTCTACAGTATGCCCCCTTTGAATGTAAACACAAAGTGTTTTCAGAAAAAGAAATAGACATGAGACAGAATTTTGTCCCGACCATTATTCAAAAGAAATAGAAGGAAGAAGGAGAACCTATCCATCCCAAGTTATGTAGTGATCAAGTCCCCTGTGGTTCAAGGATTGAAAAGGAAGGGTTGTACTAAGTTGGAGAGTCGAGTGAGGCCCTGTCGAGGTTCCGGTCCGCGGCTCTGTCATTACATCAAAAATATAAATTACAAGTAAAAATATAAATGAAATTACAAAATCCTATCTATGTAGCTTCTTTTGGACTCTTGACTTGAGTTTCATCACCCAATTTATTAGGCAGGCTCCTGACTTTGCAATTTCTTCAACTTGTTGCCTGACTTTCAGTTTCTTCGCCCTGTTCTCTAGGTGGGCTCCTGACTTGTTATTTTTCAATCTTTAGACTTTCAATTTCTTCACATTGTAGCTTGACTTTCAACTTCTTCACCATGTTGCTTGGCTTTTCATTTATTCGCCCTGTTCTTCAGGCGGGCTCCTGAAATTACATCAAAACTAAAAAGAAAATTATCCCAAACAAAGATTATTATAAAGAGATTTCATTTGCTAGAAAGTTAAAAGTCCAAACACAAGAATTAAATTTTGCCCTAGTTTACCATCAGAAAACTTTTGCTAATGTCAGATCTAATCATAACTATTTGCATGTTGCAACGATGAATCAAAATGCTGACCAAGAAATGCATCTCTTGAGAGTAAAATTGATTGACCAAGACTAGGAAGTGTGCCTTCTAAGAATTAAAATAGGGAATTCTAACTAGGAAGTTCGTCTTCTAGAGATACAAGTTTAAGTTAAAAAGTATGCCCCCTGACAAATGAAAACTAGCAAGAAAGTTTGTCTCCCAAGGGTTAAGTGTAGACACATAATTTTGTCCCTCCCCGAAAGTATTTTTTTTCTATTTTTTACCTTATCCTACCATGTACCCTCAACCATCTAATCATACCCCACAAAAATACAAAAATAACAAACTCCCTAACAAATTTAACCTTGCTCTAATCATATCCTAACAACCTCTATAATTAAAAGCGGACACCTCACCACCCCATGTCCCTACCCCACCTCACCCCTACCCACGTACCACCTCACTCACATTTTTATCCTCACAATAACAAACTAAGAAGGGGGTCCCATTTTTTTATCATGATTCTCATCATCAAAGAGAATATACAAAAAAGACATCATCACTGAGAGAGAAGGTGATATACATAGAAGCTTCCACAAATTTTTTGGGAGATACAAAAAATATATTGATCACTCTCACAATATTAACGGGAGGAGAATTGGGAGATTTAACCCACAAGAGACTCTATTTTTTTTTTGTTTCTTCTTGGCAACACACAACACACGCAGATCGGGAGGAAGATCAGAGAAAGAAAGAAATTGAGTAAGTGAATGGAGAGGGTCAATTCTCTTGAATTTTTCAGCGAGCACTCGCCATAAATTTACCGTAAATATCGACCAGCCACCTCTCACCCCTATTTCTGGCCTAAACCACCAATTCTGATCGAATTACCATCAGAGACACCATCCAAATCGATGACCAAATAATCCTTGTTGTTGATTACGATGACTACCCATCACAAATTGCTATGTCTCCATTGATACCTTCACCAAATCAACTCCACCGTCTTCCAATCTCACAAAACCCGTTTGAGAAAAAATAGGGGAATTCGAATCGAGGTCACTGGTTGATTCGGTTTACAGTTCTTGTCACGTACTTTCTGTGGTGTTGTTAAAGGAATTTCACAATCTAAGCGGGTTGAAATATAGTTAAAATTGTTGTCTGAGTAGAATCATTCAATCGGAAAAGCTTTTGAGGTCCACTCTTCATCTTTATTCCTTTAATTTTATATGACCATGAATATGTTTTGATGTGTTTGCTCTATCTGAGGTGATTTGTTGCTTGATATATGTTTGTTTTGAATGATTGACTTTGAATGTCACAAATTGGATAAAAACGACATCTTGTTGAATAATTGAACTCACTGATTTAGGGTCGGGATCAAAAATTGATAAAATAAGTTTGAATTAGTTTTTATTTGTGGTTGTTGGTTTATTTCGAAGCAAATATTCGTGTTAAAGGTGATAAAATTATGATGGATAGGCCAATGTGGGTTTGAGTAGGCAAATTTAGGATTAAGTTTTTTTTTTTTGTTAAATGTTTGAATGTGGAATTTGAGTTTGAATGGTTTGGTTTTAGATTTTGCATTTGAAAAAATGTATTCATTTAACTGGGGAATGCTCCGAGGTCATTTGTATTTGTTCAGCGGGGAATGCCCCAACGTATTGTATTGGCAAAAGATGTTCGTGATCAAGACCCAAGGCGTCAGGTAAAGTATTGGAGCGTAGTTTAGGATTAGTGTAGGTTTACTTTTCAGTATTTTTTATTTTGGACTGTATAATTGGATTGAATTGTTGTTTGACATTTGTTTATGTGTTTTGTGTGGTTTATACATTTATAATGTCAAATTAGCCAATATGCTCTATCAAGCGACCGTGGTTGGACCACGGGATCGAGGGGTGCCTAACACCTTCCCCTCGGTCAACAGAATTCCTTAGCCGGAATCTTTGTTCGCAAATCAGTTTAAAGAGTCAAATAGTTTTGAAAAGAGATTTCCAAAGGTGATTTGGCACATCCGATTTATGCCAAGTGGCGACTCTGAGTTTTGAATATAAGAAGTCCTTTTTGGAACAAAATCTTCATTTTTTGCACTTTAATAATAGAACCCTTTTGAACCTTAAAATTGATCTTTTTGGGAGTTAAAAAGGGGTGTGACATCTCTGGCGACTCTGCTGAGGATCGAACTCAGAATCTTTGGTTAATTTTGGAGTTGTGTCGGCTTTGTTTGACATTATGGGTGTATAGATATTGTTTGTGTTATTGTTCGTATTCATTTTATCAGTGTTGAGCACCTATGTGCTCTTTGTTTATAGTTTTACTTTATGTGTTACCGCTTCATATCTGGCATCATGTGCATAACCCGAGTCATTCTTTCTGCAACGAGTCCATAGTACACGTGTTGTACACGACCTCTAGTTGAGTCACCCTTATTTTAGGAGGGGGAGCCGTCGGTGTTATGGAGTCGGTGGAAAGCTCTCACAGCCACTTCGACCATATGAACTCTCGAACAACCTTGTTAATGAACCCCAGCGTAGGTCAGCCTTTAGGTATGCTTATCTGCATCATATTGAGATCTAGTGGGACCCACGTGTCCCTTTGTAAGAGACTCACCTCTAAAGCATCTCTACGTACTAAATGTTGCATCTTTAAGGGTAATATGGTCATTTGATGAATTGATTTGGAGGAAAACATGTGTTAGAAAAATCGAGTGTGTAGGCAAAGGAAAAATTGAAAAAAAAAAGGAAAAAGAAAGAAAAGTGAGTCGAAAAGAAAAAAAGAGTTCGTAGTTTTTAGAGTTCTTTATGGCTTTTGTTTTTCACAATCCAAAAATTCAAAAAGAGTTTTTTCCCTTTTGCACTCATTTTCCCAAAAACATCAAAAAGGTTTTCTTTTTATTTCTTTACCATGCATTCATAATTCAAAAATTTTTAAAATATTTTTTTATGGAGCTTTTTATGAAAAAAATGCAAAAAATATGATAGAAGTTTTATACATTTCATATAATTAAAATACCCAAAAAGATTTTTTTTTTCTTTCATAATTGTTGGTGTCAGTTTTATGTGAAGTGTCAAATTGAAAAAACTCAAAAAGATTTTATTGACGTCTTTCATCGTCTGTCTCTAATCGCGTCTCTCAGGTCAAGTCTTAGTTTGTTCTTTAATCCTTAATTGTCCAATTTGGACGAACTACACACCCCTAATTCTCCTCTTTCAAGATGTGAGATACGTAGGCAATCTATTATTGGTTCGGAGATCTTATTTCAAAAAAGTTAAAAAAATATTTTCTTCACGCTTCATTTAGAGTAGGTGTCTATACATCAATAAAAGAAAACTACAAAAACATTTTCCTTAATTGGTTCAATTTTCGTTTTCATATGACATTCGAAATTGAAAATCCAAGAAAATTTTCTTTGGTAATCATAGATTTTATTTTGTATAGGAATATGAAAAAAAAATCATAAAACGATTTTCTTCACTCTTCATTTAGAGTAGGTGTGTCATATACATCTTTGAAAAGAAAACTACAAAAAAGATTTTCCTTTAATAGTTTCAAGTTTCATTTTCATATGAAATTTAGAATCGAAAATTCAAAAAGAGATTTTTCTTTGGTTGTCATAGGTTTCATTTTGTATAGGGAATTTAAATCTGAAAAATGCAAAAAAGATTTTTGTCAATTCTTTTGATAATTTGTTATTTTCTTTTCTTCTTAAAGTTTCAAGAAAAAAAAAAGAGTTTAATTGGCCATTTTGGCATGACTTCACGAACTACGCATACCTGATTCTCCCCTCCCTGGGGTGAGATACGTAGGCGCCCTTCTTGGGTTCGATGATCTTTTAAAAAAAAAAAAAGTTTTGAAAAATATTGAACTCTAACATATTTGTTGCCTCTTGTTCAGTTAGTTTAAGGTGGTTGGTTTGTGGCTTCCTAGCTGGACCTCCACATCACACCAAATCCAATGAAGGTGTAGTTGTGTCCAACAAGGATATAGAGAGTGGCACCATGGATGAAACAAAGAGTCAGGAAATTGAGAGTTTAAAGGAAAAAAATTTGATACTAAGACAACAAATGATGGAAATGTACCAAGCTTGGGCCAGTAGGCTACCTCCACCTCTGTTCCCCACTTTTGACCCTGCAAATACCTTGAGTCTTTCACCAAAATCACAAAGTCAGTTTCCTACTATTGTTGATGCACCACAACATGTCTCAGAATCCATTCCAGGCATGTCTAATGCACCTTAATACTTCCACCACTCTTTCTTTAGCTCCTCAGTATAAGTCTACCACATTCACAACACCACATACCGTTTGTGCTTTTGTTGCTCAACCTTCTACTAAGACTTTCACTTTGGCTATCAATCGAACGATTGTGCTTCCCCAGTCCACTAGTAAATCCACTTTCAATACTCTTGATGATCATTGTTATATTCTTGAGCCTACCTTTAAATTAAGGGGACCGCAAAAATTTCTTACTAAAAAGCCTAGCATGCTAGAAGAGCTAGAGAAAGTGGTTGGGAAAGTTAAGAGTGTAGAAAATGATATGAAAAATTCCCCTGGACTTATGGGCTATGAAGATGTTTCATATAAAAACTGGGGCATGTCTTCAAGTGTTAACCTTTCTCTCAGCTTTGAGACATCAAAATTTGAGGAGCCTGATGGACAGAAGGACTCTGTTAAACATTTAGGACGACATTGCAATCAACCAAGAGAAACTAAAGGAAAGAAGAAGGAAAACACACCTATTGTCATGCCAGGGCCAAAGCAGAGTTTGAGAGGTCCAACCTACCAATACTGTCAGCCTCAATCCCGAACTTACATATTAGATCCACATAACCACTTACAACAAGTTTCTTTCTCCGAAATCCAAGAAATCCCATTCCAGTTTCTTAATATCCTTTGAACAATGCACAATTGTATGCTTATCCGTCTTCTTATCCATAATGACATGCACCTATCCCTCAACCTCGTCCTCGACCCTCACAAATTTACCAAGGAACCAGTAAATCCAAGTTTCATCGAGGCCAGAGTTTGAAAAGAGGAGGAAGAAAAAGGATAATTTCACTTCTATTGGGGAATCCTATGCCAGTTTGTTCTAGAGTTTGAGACAGAAAGGCATGATTACTCTTCTCCTTAGGTATACACCTAACCTATATTCAAGAAATTTTGACCCTAATGTACGGTGTGCATATCATTCTAATGTTCAGGGTCACAGTATTGAAGATTGTCGTACTTTAAAAAGAGAAATAGAAAAGATGATTCAAGAAAAAGTAATTATAGTGAAAAACGTTGACACCTTGAGCATCCCACAGAGTTCTTCACCAGTATGCAGTATTGCAAAATATGTGGGAGGCAATAAGTTAAGTATGGGGATCCAGAACTTATTTGCTGAAGGGAATGTATCTGACAGTGAGGGAAGCTCTAGTCATGCTGATATGCAAACCAGTGGCTAAGTTGTCAGGCTGAGCAATTGAGAAATCACTCCTCTCCCTACTAGGAAGAGGCCTGGTAGTTTGTTTTGTTTTCTTTTCTGTTTTCTGAATTATTTCAAGGTTGTAGTTTGGGATCTATCTTGTTTTATCCCTTTGTCGTGCATGTTCAAACCCTTCTATATTTTATTGCAACTAAATAAAGTGTCCCTTTTCCTTTGAGTTTTAAATATGTGTTTTTTGTTTTCCTTACCCGGTTCATTTGTGTTGATTCTAGTGATATGACTTGCTTTCGGAATTTCCAGCTGGATCTTGAAAACCAGTTTTAGCATGAACTTTGAATCAAAGGGCTAAGGTTGAAAAAAAGAAACATCTGAGAAAATAGGTAGAGTGCTGAGATATTTGGTAACAAGTTGAAGCCTTTTCTGGAAATTAGGGCCCTTATTTTGAGAATCACAAGAATAACTTGGTCATCAATTGAATGACATGTCTCAATTAGGTCAAATAGTGGTTGTGTGAACAGAAAGAAAATCAGCTCCACAAAATCATGAATCATTCAATGTGGGGACATTACAATAAAGGTGGAGTTTGTAGAGGAAATAGTGACGCATAGACTCAGTCAAAGTTAATGCTGTAAAAGATGTCACAAGTGATCTTCATCTTTCACTTTCATATTGCATGATATGTACTTGCATTTTTAAGGATTGATATGACGAAGGCATTTCATTCTTCTATCCAAACATCGTATCATCCTTTGTATACCCCCATTTGAGCCTTTGTTTTATTTTCTTTCATACCCTTCTTTTGGAATCAAGATAGAGCCAGTAAAACTCAAAAGAAAAGTGTCGGAAAAAAATGTGTTCAAAAGGAAAGAAAAGAGAAGAGTGTCAAAAATAGGGTCAGAAAAAAATCCTAAAGAGAAAAAAATACAAAAAAAAGAAACAAAAAATCAGAATCAATTAAAAGAACAAGCTGCCAGAATTACGCGTGACCTGATTCTCCTCTCTCGGGGGTGAGATACGTAGGCTACCCAACTCTGGGCTCGGTCCAACCAAATAAATAATTTAGAATTGCCCAGTCAAAAAAAACTGGGGCATGAGTTAATCCTCATTATTCAAGTCGATTCCAAAAGTTATAAGTCCTACCCCACCTCAGGTGTCGTTTGGCCTCATGCTATCCTTTCTTTCTAACCCTATCCAAAATCTAAGTTACAACCAAAGAAAGACCTTTAGATAAATCTTTGAGAATGTTAAGGCTAAGCTTGCAATGGATGTGATGATGCATTTTGGGAACTACTTGTCTTCCTCAGCATAAGAAATCAGGAGAGAAATGAAAATGAGAGTCTTATCAGTGAAAACCCTTACGGGCATCATAAGACAATGGTAAGCGAAGTGAGATAAAAATGAGAGTCTTATCGATGAAAACCATCATGGGCACTGTAAGACGGTGGTGAGTTAAGACAAATGAAAATAAGAGAGTCGTATTGGTGAAAAACCCTCACAGACACCATAAGGCAATGGTGAGCTGAGAAAAGAAAAATGAGAGAGGCTCGTTGGAAAAAACCATTCAAGGCGCCACTAGCCGAATGAGGTCTTAAATGCAATTGATCTAAGGAAGAAACTCAATTTCAAGGTCATTAACAACAATTTGTGAGAGTTTTGGATGGAAAGATCAGGCAGTTTAATCCGATATGCATGTCATAATCATTAGAGTTAGATAAACTTTTCTTTCATCTTTTTCAATAGGGACATTCATTATCATTTCTTCTTTTCTATAGTTATATTTTTATTTTTCTTGAGTCAGTTATCAAAATAAAATCATTTTCATTTTCCCCTTATCTTTGAGTCAAGTCTATGTCAAAACAAGTGAGAAAAGATTTCAAAACTGGCTACCAACTTCTTCAATTGTACAAAGCAAGGCAGAAAGTCTAACGCATGAAAGAGGTGATTGTGAGCCAAAATAAGGCAAGCAGAAAGTTTTGTCAACAAATAAGTCTGGGAACTCATGAAATACTAAGGTTCCAAGGGGTCTATCTGAGAAGCATGGCAAAATAGAGATATTGTGTTTGCCTCAGTCACTCTTAATAATCTGAGTTTGATCAATGAAGCAGCAAGTTAATGACACAGGCTAATGGTTAGAAGCAAGGTTAAATGCGATGACGACAAGAACGTTTACCACGAAAGCCAAAGCCACAAACCAACCACCATGTTTTTAAACTCACAACCTTTCTTTGCATGAAACAGGAACACATGTTACCTTCAAATCAAGGATTTCAAAGCCTAAACATCAAGGCCCGTAATTTCTCACTTTTAAAAATGCAGGAAACAATGTTGCTGCACAGGTTTGATAACTAAATCATGGTAAAAATTCATCATCTTATATTCATCGGAGACACATTTTCTTGTCCAGGGATTTCAGTTTTCATCTGTTGGGTAATACACTTCTTAAATTGAACCTTCACTCCTAGAAGACGTACCTTTTATTAGGATCATTCCCTTTGACCCCTAGAAGATGTACCTTTTAGTCGAGTCATTCTTTTTGATTCCTATAAGACGTACCTTTTAGTCTAGTCATTCCCTTTAATTCCTATGGACGTACCTTTTAGTCAAGTCATCTCCTTTGATTCCTATAAGACGTACCTTTTAGTCGAGTCATTCCCTTTGATTCCTATAACATGTACCTTTTAGTCGAGTCATCACCTTTGATTCCTATAAGACGTACCTTTTAGTCGAGTCATCTCCTTTGATTCCTATAAGATGTACCTTTTAGTTGAGTCATTCCCTTTGATTTCTATAAGACGTACCTTTTAGTTGAGTCATTCCCTTTGACCCCTAGAAGACGTACCTTTTAGTCGAATCATTCCTTGTGATTCCTAGACGTACCTTTTAGTCGAGTCATCTCCCTTGATTCCTATAAGATGTACCTTTTAGTCAAGTCAATCCCCTTGACCCCTAGAAGACGTACCTTTTAGTCAAGTCATCACCCTTGATTCCTATTAGACATACCTTTTAGTCGAGTCATCACCCTTGATTCCTATAAGACGTACCTTTTAGTCGAGTCATCACCCTTGATTCCTATTAGACGTACGTTTTAGTTGAATCATCCCTTGATTCCTATAAGACGTACCTTTAGTCGAGTCATTCTCCTTGATTCCCATAATGATGTAACTTGCACAAAATTCCTTTGATGATAAACTGGGGCAACATTTAGTTCTTGTGTTTGGAACTTCGCTTTTCTAGCAAATGAAATTTCTTTATAATAATCTTTATTTGGGATAATTTTCTTTTTAGTTTTGATGTGATTTCAGGAGCCCGCCTGAAGAGCAGGACAAATAAATGAAAAGTCAAGCAACATGGTGAAGAATTTGAAAGTCAAGCAACATGGTGAAAAGTTGAAAGTTAACAGATTGATGAAATAGTAAGTCAGGAGTCCGCCTGAAGAACAGAGTGATGAAATTGCAAGACAGGAGCCCGCCTGAAGAACAGGGTGATGAAATAGTAAGTTAGGAGCCTGCCTGAAGCACAGGTCGAATAAATGGAAATTTAAGCAACAATGTGAAGCAATTGAAGACCAAGCAACAAGTGATGAAATTGCAAGTCAAGAGCCCGCCTGAAGAATAAGTTGATGAAACTTAAATCAGGAGTCCAACAGAAGCTGTATAGATTGGATTTTGTAATTTCATTTATGTTTTAAGTTGTAATTTTCATTTTGGTGTAATGTCAGAGCCGCGGACCGGATCCACGACGGGACCTCACTCGACTCTCAAACTCGGTCGTCCTTCTTCCTTTTGTTTCTTCCCTGTGAATAATGGTTGGTTCAAAATTCTATCTCATTGTCTACTTATTTGTATGAAAACACTTTGTTTTTACATTAAAAGACGGGCATGATGTAGACACGTAAGTTTATCCCTCCCCAAAAGCATTTTTTCTATATTTTACCTTATTCTACCATGTACCCTAAACCATCTAATCATACCCCACAAAAAATACAAAAATAACAAACTCCCTAACAAATTTTACCTTGTTATAATCATATCCTAACAACCTCTCCAATTAAAAGTAGAAACCTCACCACCCCATGTCCCTATCTCACCTCACCCCTACCCATGTACCACCCCACTCACATTTTTATCCTCACAATAATAAACTAAGAAGGGGGGCCATTTTCTTTATCATGATTCTCATCATCAAAGAGAATATACAAAAAAGACATCATCACTGAGCGAGAAGGGGATACACACAGAAGCTTTCAAAAATTTTTTGAGAGATACAGACAATATATTGATCACTCTCACAATATTAACTTTAGGAGAATTGGGAGATTTCTTTGTTTTTCATCTATAGCACATACACACAAACCAATAAGAGACTCTATTTTTCTTTTTGTTTCTTCTTGGCAACACACAACCACGCAGATAGGGAGACAGAACGGAGAAAGAAAGAAATTGAGGGAGTGAACGGAGAGGGTCGATTCTCTTGAATTTTTCGGTGAGAACTCGCCAAAAATATACTACAAACATCGACCAGCCATCTCCCACCCCTATTCCTGGCCTAAACTGCCAATTCTGATCAAATTATCGTCAGAGACACCATCCAAATCGATGACCAAATAATCCTTGTTGTTGATTATGATGACTACCCATCAAGAATTGCTACGTATCCATTGATACCTTCACCAAATCAACTCCACCGTCTTCCAATCTCACAAAACACGTTTGAGATTAAATAGAGGAATTCGAGTCGAGGTCACTGGTTGGTTAGGTTTGAGGTTCTGGTCACGTTCTTTTCGTGGTGTTGTTAAATGAATTTCATAATTGGAGCGAGTTGAAATACAGTTGAAATTATTGTCTGAGTAGATTCATTCAATCGGAAAAGCTTTTGAGGTCCACTCTTCATCTCTATTCCTTTAATTTTATATGAAATATGTTTTCATGTGTTTGTTCTATCTAAGGTGATTTGTTGCTTGATATACGTTTGTATTGAATGATTGAATTCGAATGTCACAAATTGGATAAAAATGACATCTTGTTGAATAATTAAAATCGCTGATTTAAGGTTGGGATCAAAAATTGATAAAATAAGTTTGAATTAGTTTTTATTTGTGGTTGTTGGTTTATTTCGTAGCAAATATTCGTGTTAAACGTGATAAAATTATGATGTGTAGACAATGTTGGTTTGCATAGGCAAATTTAGGATTAAGTTTTTTTCTTGTTGAATGTTTGAATGTGGAATTTCAGGTTGAATGGTTGATTTTTTAGATTTTGCATTAGATAAAATGTATTCATTTAACCGGGGAATGCCCTGAGGTCATTTGTATTTGTTCACCGAGGAATGCCCCGACGTATTGTGTTGGTGGAATATGTCGTGATCAAGACCCGAGGCATTGGGTAAAGTATTGGAGCATAGTTTAGGATTAGTGTAGGTTTACTTTTCAGTATTTTTTATTTTGGACTATATAATTGGACTGAACATTATTATTTCGGTTTTGGATTGTTGTTTGACGTTTGCTTATGTGTTTTGTGTAGTTTATACATTTATTATATCAAATTAACCGATACGCTCTACCAAGCGACCGTGGTCGGACCACGGGATCGAGGGGTGCCTAACACCATCTCCTCGGTCAACAGAATTCCTTAGTCGGAATCTCTGTTCACAAACTAGTTTAAAGAGTCAAATAGTTTTGAGAAGGGATTTCCAAAGGTGACTTGGCACACCCAATTTATACCAAGTGGAGACTCTGAGTTTTGAATATAAGAAGTCCTTTTCGGAACAAAATCTTTATTTTTTGTCACTTTAATAATAGAACCCTTTCGAACCTTAAAATTGATCTTTTTGGGAGTTAAAAAGGGGTGTGACGTTAAGTGCATTAACTCGAATAGAAAGTGCATTTTCTAGAAATCCAGGGGACTGACTCAACTAGGAAGTACATCTTCTAGGAATCAAGGGGACTGACTCAACTAGGAAGTACATCTACTAGGAATCAAGACTTAAGTTAGGATGTGCATTACCTAAAAAGTAAAATTCGAATTACCCAATCAAGGAAGTGATGTTGCTTGAATTATCAAAACAAGGAAGTGCATCTCCTTACTAATGTCGCTTGAACTACCTAAACAATGAAGTGCGTCTTCTTATAAATGTTGCTTGAATTGCCCAAACAAGAAAGTGCGTCTCCTTACAAATACCACTTGAATTACCAAACAAGAAAGTGTGTCTCCTTACAAATACCTCTTGAATTACCAAACAAGAAAGTGCGTCTCCTTACAAATGTTACTTGAATTGCCCAAATAACGAAGTGCGTTTCCTTACAAATATTGCTTGAATTGCCCAAACAAGGAAGTGCATCTCCTTACAAATACCGCTTGAATTACCAAACAAGGAATTGTGCCTCCTTACAAATACCGCTTGAATTACCAAACAAAGAAGTGTGTCTCCTTACAAATGTTGCTTGAATTACCAAACAAGGAAGTGCATCTCCTTACAAGTGTCGCTTGAATTACTAAACAAGGAAGTGTGTTTCCTCATAAATGTTGCTGGAATTACCCAAACAAGAAAGTGTATCTTCTTACAAATGTTGCTGGAATTACCCAAGCAAGGAAGTGCGTCTCCTTACAAATGCCGCTCGAATTACCAAACAAGGAAGTGCGTCTCCTTACAAATGTTGCATAAATTACCAAACAAGGAAGTGCATATCCTTACAAATACCACTTGGATTACCCAAATATGGAAGTGTGTCTCCTTACAAATGTTGCTTGAATTACCTAAATAAGAAAGTGCGTCTCCTTACAAATGTCACTTGAATTACCCAAATAAGGAAGTGCATCTCCTTACAAATGTCTCTTGAATTATCCAAAAAAGGAAGTATGTCTCCTAGAGATATTGGATGATGATTTTTACCATGGTTTTTATTACTAAGCCTGTGCAACAATATTGTCTCCTACAATTGTGGAAGTGAGGCATTGCAAATTTTGATGTTTAGGCTTTGAAATCCTTGATTCAAAGGTAACATGTGTTCCTGTTTTATACAAAGAAAACTTGTTAGTTTAAAAACATGGTGGCTGGTTTGTGGCTTTGGATTTCGTGGCAATCGTTCTTTCCCCTGTCACATTAATCTTGCTTTCAACTATTAGCATATGTCATTGACTCGCTGTATCATTGATCCGAACTCAGATTATTAAGAGTGGCTCTGAAGCAAACACAGTATTTATACTTTGCCATGCTTCTCAGATAAAACCTGTGAACCTTGATATTTCCATAAGTTCCCAGACTTATCTTTCATGTGTTAGCCTTTTTTCTTGCTTTGTGCAATTGAAGAAGTTGGTAACCAGTTTTAAAATCTTTTCTCACTTGTTTTGATATAGACTTGACTCAACGACAAGAAAAGAATAACAATGATTTTCTATTTGAATAACTGACTCAAGAAAATAAAGTAAAGATAAAGAAAAGAAAGAAAAGACAATGAATGTCGCCATTTGAAATAAAGAAATGAAAAATTTATCTAGAAATGACATACAACTCTAATGATTATGCCATGCATTTTGGATTAAGCTGCCTGATCTTTCCATTCAAACTTTCTAGCAGTTGTTTGGGAGTTAATGACTCTGAAACTGAGTTACTTGCTTAGACCCATTGCATTTGAAGAGCTCCTTCGGCTAGTGGCACCTTGCAGGGTTTTCCCCAACAAGCCTCTCTCATTTTCTTTCTCTCAGCTCACCATTTTCCTATGGTGCCTGTGAGAGTTATTCACCAATGAGACTCTTTTATTTTCACTTCTCTCAACTCACCATCACCTTATGGTGCCCGTGAGGATTTTCACTAATAAGACTCTCTCATTTGATTTCTCTCAACTTACCATCGCCTTATGGTGCCTATAAGGGTTTTCACCAATAAGACTCTCTCATTTTTATTTCTCTTCTGATTCCCTATGCTGAGGAAGACAAGTAGTTCCCAAAATGCATTATCATATCCATTGCATGCTTAGTCTTAACATTCTAAAAGATTGATCTGAAGGTTTTTCTTTGGTTATAACTTGACTTTTGGATAGGATTATAAAGAATAGATAGCATGAGGCACAAACGATACTTTAAGTGGGATAGGACTTACAACTTTTGGAATCAACTCAAACAATGAGGATTAACTCATGCCCTAGTTTATTTTGAATAACAATTCTAAATTATTTATTTGGTTGGACCGAGCCTTTAGTAGGGATGCCTACGTATCTCACTCCCGAGAGAGGAGTATCGGTTCATGCGTAGTTCTGGCAGTATGCTCTTTTGCTTGATTC
Organism: Capsicum annuum; assembly: GCF_002878395.1. Lineage (NCBI taxonomy): Eukaryota > Viridiplantae > Streptophyta > Magnoliopsida > Solanales > Solanaceae > Capsicum > Capsicum annuum. Next base: position 7,903,773 of record NC_061120.1, on the reverse strand, counting down.
TGACTTTTGTTTCTTCTTCTCTCTTTTTTTCTCTTTCCTCTTTGGAATTTTTTTTCTGACCCTATTTTTTATACTCTTATTTTTTCTTTCCTTTTGGACACATTTTTTTCTCAACACTTTTCTTTTGAGTTTTACTGACTCTATCTTAATTTCAAAAGAGGGGTATGAAAGAAAATAGGACTAAAGCTCAAATGGGGTAAACAAAGGATGACACAATGTTTGGATAGCAGAATGAAATGTCTTCATCATATCAATTCTTAAAAATGCAAATACATATCACGCAACATGAAAGTAAAAGATGAAGATCATTTGTGACATCTTTTGCAGCATTAAATTTGACTGAGTCAGTGCATCACTATTTCCTCTGTGCTTTTCTAGCATACAACTCTACTTTTGTTGTATATTCCTCACATTGAATGACTCATGATTTTATAGAGCTGATTTTTGTTCTGTTCATGGAGCCACTAATTGACCTAATTGAGACATGTCTTTCAATTGATGACCAAGTAATTCTTGTGATTCTCAAAATAAGTGCCTCAATTTTCAAAGAAGGCTTCAACTTATCACCAAATGTCTTAGCACTCTACCTATTTCCTCAGATGTTCTATTTTACTAACTTAAATCTTTGATTCAATGTTTCATAGTTAAATTGGATTTTAAGATCTGACTAAAAATTTTGCTAGCATGTCATATCACTAGAATCAACATAAAATGCACTATGTAAAGAAAACAAACAAACAACATATATTTAAACACAAAGGGAAAAAGGGACACTATATTTAATTGAGATAAAATATAGAGAGTTAGATAAATCCCAAACGACAACCCTGAAATACTACGTAAAACAAAAAAAAACTACCAGACCTCTTCCTAGTAGGGAGAGGGATAACTTCTCTATTGCTCAGCCTGACAACTTAGTCACTAGTTTGCATATCAACATGACTGGATCTTTCCTCACTGTCAATGTTCTGCACCATAATTGATCCATCTTGAATCATCTTTTCAATTTTTCTTTTCAAATCTTGATAATCTTTAATACTATGACCCTGAGCATCAGAATGATACACATATCGTGCATTAGGATCAAAATTTCTTAAATACAGATTAGAAGTGTGCCCAAGGAGAGGAGTAATCATGCCTCTCTCTCTCAATCTCTGGAATAAACTGGCATAGGATTCCTCATTAGGAGTGAAATTATCCTTTTCCTTCCTACTCCTTACAAACTCTGGCCGCGGATGAAACTTGGATTTAGAGGTTCCTTGGTAAATTTATGGGGTCGAGGATGATATTGAGGGACAGGTGCATACCATTGTGGATCAAAAGACGGATGGGTACACAATTGTGCATTGTTCAAAGAACATTGAGGAAGTAGAATGAAACTCCTTGGATTTTTAAAAGGGGAACCTTGTTGCAGATGATTAAGTGGATTTGATATGTAAGCTTGAGTTTGAGGCTGGCAGTATTGGTGAGTTGGACCTCTTAAACTCTGCTTTGGTCCTGGAACGACAATAGGTGCGTTTTTCTTCTTATTTCCTTCAGTTTCCCTTGATTGATGCAATATTGTCCTAAATGTTTCACAGAATCATGTTGTCCACCAAGATCCTCAAATTTTGATGTCTCATAGCTTGGAGAAAGGTCAATACTTGACAACATACCCCAATTTTTGTATGAAACATCTTCATAGCCTACAAGTCCCAAGGAACTTTTCATATTATTTTCTACACTCTTAACTTTCCCAACCATTTCCTCTGGCTCTTCTAGCATGCTAGGCTTCTTAGTAAGAGATAGGCTCAAGAGTATAGCAATGATCATCAAGACTATTGAACGTGGATTCACTAGTAGACTGGGAAAGCACAATCGTTGGATTGATAGCCAAAGTGAAAGCCTTGGTAGAAGGTTGAGAAATAAAAGAACAGACGGTATGTGGTGCTGTGAATGTAGTAGACTTATACTGAGTAGCTAAAGAAAGAGTGGTGGAAGTCTTGAGGTGCATTTGACGTGGAATGGATTCTGAGGCATGTTGTGGTGCATCAACAACAGAAGGAAACTGACTTTGCGATTTTGGTTGAAGACTCAAGGTATTTGCAGGGTCAAAAGTGGGGAACAAAGGTGGAGGCAGCTCACTGGCCCAAGCTCGATACATTTCCACCATTTGTTGTCTCAGTCTCAAATTCTCTTCCTTTAAACTCTCAATTTCCTGACTTTTTGTTTCATCCATGATGCCACTCTCTATATCCTTGTTGGACACAACTAACCCTTCCTTGGATTTGGTGTGATATGGAGGACCAGCCAGGAAGCCACAAACCAACTACCTTAAACTAACTGAAAAAAAGGCAACAAATATGTTAGAGTTCAACATTTATCTTCAAAACTTTTTTTCTTTTAGAAAAGATCACCGAACCCAAGAAGGGCGCCTATGTATCTCACCCCCAAAAGAGGAGAATCAGGTGTGTGTAGTTTGTAAAATTTTTCCAAAATGGCCAATTAAACTTTTTTTCTTTATTTTTTTTCTTGAAACTTTAAAAAGAGAAGAAAATAACCAATTGTCAAAAGAATAGACTCTTTTTGTATTTTTCACGTTTAAAATTCCTATACAAAACGAAACCTATGATTACCGAAGAAAAATCTTTTTGGATTTTCAATTTTGAATTTCATATGAAAATGAAACTTGAACCTATTAAAGAAAAATCTTTTTGTAGTTTTCTTTTAAAGATGTATATGAAACACCTACTCTAATAATGACTGAAGAAAATCTTTTTGGATTTTTAAATAAGATCCCCGAACCCACAATAGGTTCCCTACGTATCTCACTCCCGATAGAGGAGAATCATGGGTGCGTAGTTCATCCAGATAGGACAGTTAAGGATTAAATAACGAAATAAACTCTGACTTAAGAGACACGACCAAAGATAGACGATGAACAATGCAAATAGAACTTTTTTTTGAGTTTTCAGTTTGACACGTAAACTAAAATGACACCAACAAGTATGAAAGGAAAATCTTTTTGGTATTTTTGTTATATGCAATGTACAAAACTTTTACCATTTTTTTGAATTTTTCTTTTATAAAAAGCTCCTATTGAAAAAAAAATCTTTTTGAAGTTTTCGAATTGCGAATGCTTACTAAAGGAAACAGAAGAAAAATCTTTTTGATGTTCTTTTTTTTGAAAAATGAGTGCAAAAAGTAAAAAAATCTTTTTTCATTAATTCTGAATTATGGAAAATGAAAGCCATAAAGAACCCTAAAAACTATGAAACACTTTTTGATTCACCCTTTCTCTTTCTTTTTTTTTTATCCATGCCTACACACCTTTCTTTAATTCTAGCACATGCTTTCCCCAAATCAGTCCTTCAAATGATCCTGTTATCCGCAAAGATGCAACAATTAGCACGTAAGGATGCTTTAGGAGTGAGTCTCCTACAAAGGACCAAGTAGGTCCCGCTAGGTCTCAATATGATGCAAATAAGCATGACCTAAAGGCTGGCCAACGTTGGGGTTCACTAACAAGGTGCGACAGCTTTCCACCCACTACATACGTCTGACGGCTCCCCCTCCTAAAATAAGGATGATTCAACTAGAGTTCGTGAATATGACGTGCACTCCGGCACTTGTTGCAGAAAGAATTGACTCAGGTTATGCAAATAATGTCAGATATAAAGCGATAACACATAAAGAAAACTGTAAACACTTAGCACATAGGCACACAACAATGATAAAATAAATACAAACGATAACACAAACAATGTTCATACACCCATAATGTCAAACTAAGCCGATACAATTCCAAAAATAAGCTCGAATTCTGAAAATTTCCCAGCAGAGTCGCCAAAGCTGTCACACCCCTTTTTGAACAAAAAAAGATTGATTTTAAGTTCGAAAGAGTTTTTATTATTAAGTGACAAAAGATGAAAATTATTTCAAAAAGGATTCATTTTATAATTAACTCAGAGTCGCCACTTGGCATAAATCGGGTGTGCCAAGTCACCCTTGGATATCCTTTTTCAAAACGGTTTGACTCTTTAAAAAACTGGTTTGTGAATAGAGTTTTGGGCTAAGGAATTCTATTGACCGAAGGGAAGGTGTTAGACACCCCTCAATCCCGTGGTTTGACCACGGTCGCTTAGTGGAGCATATCGGCTAATTTGACACTACGAATGTACAAACAACACAAAAACACGTAAAACAATCAAACAAACAAATAAAAAAAAATGAATCAAAAATATAGTGTCCGGTCTAATTATACAGTCCCGAATGATGAAAAATGCAAAAATGTAAACCTATTCTATTCCAAACTATCCCTAAACTACTCCTGAATTAAACTTCACCCGATGTTTTGGACCTTGACCGTGCGTCGTCTTCAAGTACATGATACTTCGGGGCATTCACCGACAAATGAACACAAATACCCCGGGCATTCCCCGGCCAAATGAATACATCTGATATAACTAGAAAAACGTTCAAAACATACATCTAAACATTCAACGCATTCAATCAAAACATCACTCCTAAATTTTTGCCTACCCGAACCTAAACATTTGCCTATCCCATCCGACCTATCATGACACTATAGAATTCACAAACTTGAAATTAATTCTGCATTAAACAACAACAAGACCAACATTAATCCAAATTGACCCTTTTCATCAATCTCGAAATTCCACCCCAAAAATACTAAATTCCCACAATTCACAATCACCAATTCAGCTTTCACCTCCAAATCCAACATTAAACAAACAAACAACGGGGATTCAAACATGCTAAACACACAAATTATTCATAATCACGTAAAATTAAAGGTAGAGAAGATAGATTGGACCTTAATTCCGCTTTCAAAATCGAATGTATTATTCCGATTTACTCGGTAGAATCCGCGACCAAAATCCTCGAGTCGAACCTCAACAAAGAACCAACCACCCTTTGATTTCACCCTTTCGTACTGTTTTCATTCCAACCCGAACCCAAAAGAAAACAAGCAGCTGAACAGGAAGTCTACGAAGACCCCAAACCAGAATTTGCAAGAGAAACCTAAAAAAACGTACGGCCGGAGCTCCGGCGAGCTTAGACAGTGGCGAGAATCGTGGCCGCAGATCTGATTTCAGCGAATCTCGACAATTCCAATTGGATAAACCCAGAAATCAAAAGCAACGATGGGATTTTGGGAATTTTTTAGACTGATCGGAAAAATCAATATACGAAAACTGATTCCGGCAACAGTAACGCCGGTAAATCTCGATAGTGATCGGATGTCTCACCGGTTTACTGTTCCAATCGGAGATCGATGATGTTCAGTCCATTTTTTATCCATTTTCTCACTGTTTTGACCCTCTTAAGCTCACTCGCGGCTTTATTCTTTCGCCTTTTACGTCCGTGTGTGCGTATGAATGATTTAGTGTAGTGAGTGTGTGTGATGTGGTCTGTTGATGGAGAGTGATGTGTGTGTATTTTAGTCCAGCTGTGTGTATAAATGAGGATGGTGTGTGTTGTGTAGTGATGATCAAGTGGGTGTATCTGGTATGAGTATGAAAAATGGAGGAGCATTGTTGCTGTGTTCTTAATTGTCTCCAAAAAATGGGGAATTTCAGTGTGTATTGTGATCGTGTGTGTGGACCCTCCTTTTTGTAGTGTGTATGTTTATCTTTTTCTTTGTGGACAAGAAATGTGAGGAGGGGGTCATGTGGGTAGGTAGGGTAAGAGGATATTGGGTGGTGATGTGTCCTCTTTTAATTGGAGAGGTTGTTGGGATGTTTAAAAGAAGATTAAAGTTGTTAGGATTTGTTAAATGGGATAAAGATAAAAATAATTAAATAAATAAATAAATAAAAAGATGAGGTGATTATTTATTTTGTTTTTCTTGTGGAAAATTTACCATGCGGATAGGATACGTGATAAGACGGGGTAAACGGTAAAAATACTTTTGGAGAGGGACAAAATTAGGTGTCTACAAGAACCAAATTATATAAAATTTATTTAATATTTTATAATATATTTTATGAGAAAAGTTATAATATTTATTATTTCTTTGTTTCAGTTAGTTTGTTTTATTTTTGTTTGACAGAAATTTCACAAAATTAAAAAACACATTAGAATTGATATGTAAAATATATCAAAATATTTTTTAATTTTCTAATCTTCTATATATCACATATAAAGCTGAAACTTAGAAGTTATCAAAAAGAATTATTTTTAAAATAGGTTAAAAAGAAAAGCATATCAAATAAATTGCAATTAAAAGAGTATAATTTTGAATATATAAAATTTTAATTAAGTTATTTTAGAAAATAAAAATGACAACTAATATGAAACGAAAGAAATATAAAGCAGGGCGTCAATTTGGGTTGAGATATCTAGGGTGTCATATCTATTATTATTGACTCGTCCACTTTTAACAAATTGATTTGATTGTTCGACAAAGAAAAAAAGCACAAAGTTTTGAATAACAAAACATAACATGAGAAATTCCTAGAAAAGTTCTGCACAAAGTCTACAAACTTTAAGTAGTTATTGGCATGTTTATTTTACCACATTATTTTTATCAATTGATGTTTAGTATTATGTCTTGAAAAAAATAATTTGGAGAATGAATAATTAATGCTAAGAGTAAATATGATAAAATTTATCTTCTTTTTTTGATATATATATAGTAATAAATAAATATAAAAAATTATTTATAAAATAATATACATACAAGTAAAAGTGAACGAATCAAAAGAGAATATGTGAAATTGAAAAAAGTTTTGGACAAGGAAATTCCCTATCCAATATAAAACATAGCCAATTTAAAAATGTTTTCATTGACTTTAGAAAGACAGATTACTTTTGAGTTTTGTACAACTAAACATATCAAGGGAAGCTCCCTAGAAAAGTTCTAAACAAATATTATTCTCCCTGTTTTCACATGCAAATGTTAGGGTTAGGGTTAGAGTTAGGGTTAAGGGGTGGGACGGTGGGTGAGTGGGTTTGGAGGGTAGAGAAAGTTTTAGTATATCAACTGTATAATGATTTGATTGTTTCTGTCTAGCTATAAACTAATATAAAGTACTAGTGCATTGAAGGATATTCTTTATTATCAACATATTTAATTGAATATTAAATTTCAAAAGATAATCAATATCCACAGGCACAAGCTACCAACCTAACAAATAATTTGTGAATTAATACGTATTCAAAATTTATATTTATTTATTTATTTTTGTCAAAAGTTTGAATTTTATTCAACCAAAATAGCAATAATACACAAACTAGGCTTTTGCACTCAAGGATATCCTTGCATTGTACTCAAGAAGTCACTCTAATTAAAATATTTTAGACCGCCTATGTGCAATATTGACGGACTCAGGATTTAGGGGTCGTGGATGTACGAAAAGCTCAAATACACATATTGACGTTCAAAGCTTTAACGTTCTGCCTGGAAACTCTACACACCACTATCTTCTTAGTTTATTGGGTGCTTTTCTAAAACTTATACTAGATTTTCTATATTTTTTATATAATTATATCTATTTTTCGTCGAATTTAATTATAGAGAGTTTCTGATGCATGGCTAGCAAAAGAATAACTTGATGTTTAGGTGTAAACCCTTTCACTATAGTATGTTTCTTCTCAGTGGTGGAGTCAGAATTTTAATTAAGGAGGTTCAAAATAAAAAAAAAATAAAAAAGTAGGCACACGAATTAGCCGAAGGGGGTTCAACATTAATTATATACACATAAAAAATAATTTTAACCATATATAACTAGTGTAAGGTGGCTCCGCCACTGCTTCTTCCACTTAGCTTTTGGGAACTGAGGGAGGATGGACTTGTATGCATGTTTTTCTGATGTTGACACCCTTAGGGGTCGTTTGGTGTAGGGGTCGTTTGGTGTGAGACATAAGGGATAAATGGTCCCAGGATAAAATGAAGGATTATTTTATCTCATGTTTGGTTGGAGGTATTAGTTAGTATCGGAATTATTTGTCACAATATTTATATCATAGTGATGAAACAAGTTATCCCATATACATGGTGGAATAACTAATCCCAGAATTAACTATCCCCGAATAACTCTTTCCCAACCAAGCGACCCATTAGTACTTGAGAATTTGTCCAGTTCATGAAAGCACACATTAAGATAGTAACCACCAATCACTACCATCAACCAACATTATATATATCGCCAAACACTTTCATCATTTACTACCATCATTAGCTATTACAATCATCTCATTACAACTATCATATAGGATAGTCTTCAGTAAACCGATCATAACATTTTACCAGGAAGCGGATTGACGAACCATCGGTTACATTGGGAAGAAGACTCAGAGAACTTTAATTTAGTGGGTATTAGGACTCCTAACTTCTTATATTCTAGAAGGAGTGATCTTTTGAAATTGGCCTTGTTTAAACTTATTAGTTTGAAACTAAATTGATAAGGATACTTTCAACTTAAATTGTGCTAGGGGTATTATATGATCTTAGTACATATCAAATGCATTCTCATACTAAATAATTGATCCTAACACATAGGAATAATGAGACTCGTATATCTTTACCACAGATATTTTCAGTAACAACGGAATCGATGGTTACAAATATGCCATGTTTTTTGTGTTTGTTTGTAAGAAGGGGTATTTGGTTCAAAGCACGTGCACTGGGAATACTGGGTGGTTACTCAATAAGCATATACTTTAACAAAGAGTGCTTAAACTTTTACCGATTGTCATTAGATAAAATATCGCTATAGGCTTATGGGACATTTAGAGAGAGTTGCCATAAATAATTGTCTCTAAAGACATAAATTAGTAGTAATTAAACTATTTTCACTAACTAATTGCTGCTAAATATTTTTTTTTTATATAGTATGGGTCCTTAAATAGTTTTAATGAGAGATGTGAGGTAAAATTTCAATCCCACCACAAATTGCTTATGGCCAAGTTGAGCAACCTCACATTGTCATGGTTTGGGGAGAAAAAATAAAAGAAAAGAAAAGAGGGGAAAGGGAGTAGGGAGATTTAGAATCTGAAGGAAAATATTTTATTCATAAATTAATAAATCTTTTTATTTAGAATTGTTCACTACTTTCACAATATGAAAATAGCTCTATTTATAGTAGTGCAAAACCAATAAAATTAGAAAACCAAAAAATTAAGGCGTGGGTTGCTAAAGAGTGAAAACTTGAAAAAGTACTCCTAAACCTATTTCTCAAGCTTCAAATTATATTTCAAGTTTGACGTTTGAAATAATGATCCAATTTGTTAATTAAACACTTATTTGCAATTCTTAAAAATTATTATGGACAAATGTGTTCCTCATTTTCTGATGTTCAGCTGGCAAAAATATTAATCATTGGCAACATCTAATTTTAATTTCCATCAAAAGAGAAAAACGACTTTCCTCACAATTGAGTGGAAATGAACTCCCATAATACTTATTTCAGCTCTTTACTTCATGTCATTATTTTAGTTCATACTAATCTTTAATACTAAAAAAATATTAGTGTGCGAAAACGTTTCCCATTAAAATTTAAAAGTGAGAAACGACTTTCCTCAAATTTAGCAAATATAGACTTCCTTTATGTATATATTTGTTTATTTCAACTCTTTACTGCACATCACTATTCTAATTCATATTTTGATGTAATAATATTCTTTAAACTAAAACTCAAGAAATATTAGTTAGTGAAAAAAATTTCACCAAAAAAAGAAATGCTTTCCTCATAGTTTTTTATTCTCTTTTTTACCTCCGGAAATGGTGGGGGGTTTGATCTGGACCCCTACCTTTTGGATTAATTGAAGAAGAGATACATCGAGGAGAACAAAGTTGCTACATTTATGGGTCTAAATAATTCAATCTGGACTGATTGAATTTGATTCATTGAAGTTGTAATTACCAACGCCAAGTCAAAATATATATATAATTGATGAGATGTAAAATATATTCCTAGTTTAGTATCTTGATTCATGCAGATGAGTATTTCCTATCATCAAACCCTAATCCTTTGATTTTTGGATTGAAATAAGGAGTGTTTTTAGCTCTATTGGAATTATCAAAAATCAGTCAAAGATTTACGTTTATGAATTATTAGTGTTCTTGTAAAAATTTACACACTATTTGTGTGCTTGGTACTGAAAAAAATATTTTTCGTGTAAAATAGATGGTCTTTTTATTTATTTTATAATGTTTGATAATTGAATAAAAGATATCGCCCAGAAAAGGTATTGCTAGTTAGGCAAATGTTATGAAAGTGAAGGTGAGGGAGGTGGAGGTTGAAGGCATGTCAGGGTTGGGGGTAGGGGCAGTGTCGGACACCAAATTTAGGGGTCATGGGTGCACGAAAGATTCAACACATCTATTGACGTTCAAAGCTTTAAGGTTCTGCCTAGAATCTAAAGCATCCAGCTATCTTCTTGGCATACTGGAACGTTTTTCTAAATCTTATATCAGATTTTATGCATTTTTTATATAATTATATGTAATCTGCGTTGAATTTAATGAGTGTCGGAGCACCAAAAGTTTCGCTATAGATCCGCCTCTGAACAGCGAGAGTGTACCGGGCTGGGGTTCGTGGAGGTGGGAGAGCGTTGGGTGTATCAGTAATGGGACGAGAGGCAGTTGCGGATTCACGAAAACTCAAAAGCTTTTGTTCAAATTTTGTATAGCTATTAAAATATAATATCCAAAGATATCTAATTATGAACTAAGTTGTTAATATTAGGAAATTTTAGTCGCTAAGTTGATTGAATACCTGAACTTTACCTTACTAATAAAGATTCTATTAATAGTATCACAAATTTTCATATATTAATAATACATAACTTAATCTCAAATAGCATGTTTAAATAGTATTTGCATCAATTAAATATAAACTTAAAAAGTGTATTAATAAGATACTAATGCTTCTTTCTTTCGCTTTTACTTGTCATTTTTTTGCACGACAAACTATTAAAAAAATAATGATTAGTCTAGTGACTTTACCATATTATCTCTACTAATTGATGTTGTAATAATAAATATTGAAAAATAATTCAAAGAATAAGTAATTAATGTTAAAATTAAAACATAAAAAAAAAAAAAAGAATGTCTTTTTTTTGTAATTTATCGAAAATAATAAATTAAAAAACAATAAAAATAGAAAAATAATGACAAATTAAATAGAAGAATAATACATACATTATTTTTTCAGCGCCCTTTGCCGAACAACCCTTAGATCTCTTATAAAGCCAATGAATATATTATTTTTTTCAACATCCACTGCCGAGTATTGAAACAAAGAAAGTAGTTAATTGACATTCTAAGCCAAGCTCATCTAATTTTAATATAAAAAGAAAACCTTATCACTTAGTCAAAAGCGTTACATAACTGACTGGATCATCCTAATTCAAAAAACTGTTGCTTCATGAAATGTGAACATAATTAAGTTTTTATAAGAATATTTGAAAGCTGCATGTCTTGTTCCACTGGTCATGAAATTTTAATTAAAAGTCACGTATCAAAGTATCTCTTGATTGCCTGTCAGAGATCAACAACTGCAGTATAGTTTTAAAAATATATTAAGTGTTTCATTTATTTTCATGTATTAATTTTTAAATAAAGAAAAAAATTACATATTCAAATATTGAAAATTACATATTCAGATGTGTTAACTCTTAAAAGAGTTTCAAACATTTGTTCAGGTTTTAGTAAGGTTTCAAACATCAAAAAAGGTGGAAGTCTGAGTGAATGAATTTTAAAGAAAAACGATATTGAAAAAAAAAAATAGTCTCAGTTCCAGATATGTATTCAAAATTAATCTTAATAAAAATAAATTAACCATAATAATACTTCCTCGATTTATAATTAGCTGTCATCTATTTAGGTTGCACACATCTTAAAAAAAACATTAATTAGAAGGTAGTTTGATTAAATTATGGTTATTTATTACTCATATTTATTTAATACTTCCTCCGTCTCAAATTACTTGTCTCAAATTGAGATGACGCATTAATTAAGAAAAATAATTAATAACATGTCTAGTTACCATAGTATCCCTATTAAATGATGTTTACATTTTAATTTGAAGAAAAAGTAATTAAGGCAAATGGTAAAACATGAAAAAAAAAAACGTCTCTTCTTGATTAGTGAAAAAAGACAAGTACAATGAAAAATCAAATTAGGAAATTTGGAACGAAGGGAGTATTTTTTTTGCACTGTATTAATATCAGCAACAACAACAACAAACCCAGTATATTCCCACAAAGTGGGGTCTGGGGAGGGTAAGATGTACGCAGTCCATACCACTACCCCCAAAGAAGTGGAGAGGCTATTTCCGATAGACCCTCAGCTCAAGACAGTGGATCATAGACCAAAAAAAAAAAGTAAATTAACCGACTGAGGGCACATGATAAAATAACAGAGCAATAATATCCACAAAAATGAAGTACATTAACAAACCAAGGGCTCCCCTCCCCCAAACCTAGACCTATCACCCAAGCTACGCCAACCTCTCCTATCTGCCGACTACGGATCGACCACCGTACTTAGCCCTCTACCTTAATACTCTTTCTCCAAACTTTTCTATCGTGGGCCATGTCTTCAGTAAGCTGCAACTGCTCCATGTCACTTCTAATCACGCCTCTCCAACATTTTCTCAGTCTACCCCTATCCCTTTTGAAACCCTCTAAGGCCAACCTCTCGCACCTACGAACTGGGGCATCCTTTCCCCTCCTTATTACATGACCAAACCATCTCAACCTCACTTCCCTCATCTTATCCTCCACTGAAGCCACACCCACCTTTTCCCGAATAGTGTCATTCATTACCCTGTCAGCCCTTGTATAACCACACATCCAACGTAACATTCTCATTTCCTCCACATTCAACTTTTGGACGTGAGAAATCTTAACAGGCCAACACTCCACTCCATGCAACATGGTCGGCCGGACCGCAGCTTTATAGAATTTACCTTTAAGTTTGAGAGGCACCTTCTTATCACATAAAAGTCTCGAGGCGAGCCTCCATTTCATCCAACCTGCCCCAATACGATGGGAAACATCCTCATCAATCTCTCCATTCCCTTGGATAATAGACCTAAGATACTTAAAACTATCCCTCTTACAAACCACCTGCGACTCCAATTGCACTATCACTTCGTCCTCTCTCCCCGAGTCACTAAACTTGCACTCCAAGTACTTTGTCTTGGTCCTACTCAACCTGAATCCTTTAGATTCGAGGGTCTGTCTCCAAACCTCCAACTTCTCATTAACACCTCGGTGCGAGTAATCAATCAAAACTATATCATCCGCAAAAAGCAAACACCAAGGGACCTCCCCTTGTATATTCCTCGACAACGCATCCATCACCAAGGTGAATAAGAACGGGATAAGATTCGATCCCTGATGCAGCCCTGTCAAGACCGGGAAATGCTCAGAGTCTTCTCCCGCGGTCCTTACCCGGGTCTTCACCCTCTCGTACATGTCCTTAATCGAATGAATGTAAGCCACTGGTATTTTCCTCGCCTCCAAGCATCTCCACAGAACCTCCGTAGGGACCTTGTCATACGCCTTTTCCAGGTCAATAAACACCATGTGGAGATCCGTCTTCCTCTCTCTATACTGCTCAACTAGCCTCTGCACAAGGTGAATTGCCTCAGTCGTCGAGCGAGCAGTCATAAAACCAAATAGATTCTCTGAAATATGAACTAACTTTCTCAACCTTCGCTCCACTACCCACTCCTAAATCTTCATCGTATGACTCAATAATTTAATACCACGATAATTATTACAACTTTGAATGTCACCTTTGTTTTTATAGACAGGAATCATCGTGCTCCATCTCCACGTCTTGGGCATCTTAGCAGATTTGAAGAGATTGTTAAACAAATGGGTTAGCCACCTCAACCCTGCACCACTAGCAAACGTCCAAAAATCCACCGGAATCTCATCAGGCCCCGTAGCCCTGCCCCTCCGCATCTTGCGAATAGCTTCATAGACTTCCTCCACCTTAAAACACCGACAGTATCCAAAATCATGAGACTCCTCAGTGTGCTCTAGCTCTCCTAACATAATACATCGGTCCCCCTCATCGTTCAAGAGCTTATGGAAATACGACTGCCATCTTTTCTAAATTAGAGCGTCCTCCACCAAAACTCTACCATCCTCCCCCTTAATTCACTTCACTTGGTCCAAATCCCGTCCCTTACGCTCCCTAGACTTGGCAAACCTAAACAACCTCTTTTCCCCATATTTTTCCTCTAATCCCAAATGCAGTCTCTCAAAAGTTGCTGACTTAGCAGCCATAACTGCTAACTTAGCCTCTTTCTTAGCTACCTTGTACTCCTCCCTGCTCACCCGTTTCTCCTCTTCGTCCTTACTCTCAGCCAGTTTCACGTAAGCTGCCTTCTTCGTCTCCACCTTCTTCTTCAGTTCTTCATTCCACCACCAATCCCCCCGGTGCTGGCCAGGCCTGCCCTTCGAGACACCCAGGACCTCTCTAGCAGTTTCTTTGATACACCCAACAGCCCTCTCCCACATACTATCCACGTCTCTCCGAGCCTCCCAAGCTCCCATCTCTACCAACTTCGCCCCTATCTTCAAAGCCCTTACCGGAGTTAGGTCACCTCACGTAACTCTGGGACGACCCTTCCTACCCTTCCTCTTCTTGCCCATTTTAAAAACCAAATCCATCACAAAGAGTGTAACACCCCGTATTCAAATACGTGTATTGGTGTATTCAAGTACGTGTATTGGTCTTATTTATATGGAATTAATTTTTTTATTTTACTTATACCGAAATTTGCCCGTCGATGGTTCCATGCGAAGGTTACTGAATAAGCTTTCCAACGATATAAAGATTTCCAAAAATGGATAGGTTTCGGATATAATTGAGCATGTTCGAAACTATAAAATGGTGGCCGGGATATTTGGGAATAGTAAATGTGCAGGAAAATTTCCTACACACAAACTACTGAGGCCAGCCGAATTTTTGAGTCAAATTTGTATGATCATAACTCCCTTAATATAATGAACTGGGAGACCTGCGACCTATGAAAAGAAATATGTTTGAGTCTTCTTTCCAATGCAATTGGTTTCATCCAAATCCAACGTTTGAGTAAGGAGTTATACTCGTTTTACTTCAGCCTATCAAAACAGATTTTTAGGGTCAACTTCAAATGACCATAACTCCTTGTACAAGATGAACTGGATGGCCTACTTTATATGAAATGAAAGCCCTTTTAATTATCCTTCCAACGATACCAATTTTACCCAAATACGATATCGGAGCAAAGAGTTATGGTCGATCTACTTTAGCTTATCACAACAGTCCACCAAAGGACAGATTTGACATTATTTAAATTTTAAAGGCATTTTGGTCACTTCCTATTATATTATGGACGGTAATATGTGTATATATACATGTATATGAGTTCAAAAACTCATTTTCATCATCAATCATTGAGAAAGAACAAACCCTAGCCAAATTTGACCTTTAAATTACTTTTGATTCAACCGTAGAAATTCCAAAGTAATCCGATAACTGCGTTTGTCATCTCGAGAGCTTCGAACGACACCTATTATTTGTGCAAACACGATTGCATAATCAAGAGGTGAATTCTAAGGTATGAATATTGTTTGCCTTTGTTCTTTTCCATATATATATGTGTGAGAGAGGATTATATGTATTGGTTGTTATTGAAAGGTGATGAAAATAGGGTTATGGACTATTTTGCATGGTTTAGTTATATTGAATTGTGGAAGGTGGATATGGTAATTGAGTTATGGAAAGTGGATATGGTGATATACTATTGAATTGATGATTATTTATGTCTATGGCTCAATTTGGTTTAATGGATTGGTTGGAAGGATAATTTAATCCAAACTTGATATTGGAGGATGTTGTATGAATATGCATGGAATGTGAATGTAATTGGAGTATAAGAGGGTTAAAGTGACATCCTTTATGGTGTAATTAAGTCTTACTACTTAACCACTAGTTTGGTGAATTCAAATAATTGAATTGTGACGTTTAGTCGCTAATACTAGATTGTTATATATGTTCATTGTAGATAAGTAATCCGAAAAGACGGGAAGCCCATTTGGGACTAGTATTGAAGGTTGACAGTCAGGTATGTAAAGCATACTCTATACCATATCTTTGGCATGAAAGTGAACAATTGTTCTATTAATAAAGTTTCCAAAGTTATTCAGTAACATGTGATCCATAATGGTTTTGTATGATGTCCTATGTTACCAATGAACTTGTTTCCACCCTAC
>NC_061120.1:7877997-7884546 GCF_002878395.1 Capsicum annuum | reverse complement strand
ATGATTACATAGATGATAAGAACGAAGGTAAAGTGATTGAATAAATACAATGTACAGGTTGTCACAAGTTCTAGTAAGTGTGGTCCACTCCTATTATGATTTATTCACTTGTTTTTTATTTCTATTGAGCTCCTAGTTCATATGTGATTATCTACAACTTTACATACTCAGTACATATTTCGTACTGACGTCCCCCACGGGGGACCTGTATTTTATATTGTAGGCACAGGTATCTTAGCTCATACATCGCACAAGTAGGAGCCAGGATATCCAGCTATTTTTGGTGAGCTCCAGTTTGCTTTGGGGCTTTCCGTGTCATATCCAGTCACTTTTGGTATTGTATAGAAGTTAGTTATATGGCGGGGTGTGTCCCGACCTTAGTTAAACTCTGTGTATTGTCTAGAGGCTTTGTAGACCTAATGTACAGTCAAGGTGGTGTTTTGTTAATAGACGTGATGGCTCCAACGGCCAAGTATTGTATATACATATATATGTGTGCTCGAGCTTATACAGGTGATTATTTTCTTTTATATGCGACATGATGCTGTCCGAATTTCGGGTTGTCATAGAGGTATGCATGGGAAGTATAAGGTTATGAGTTGGTTTTCCCGGGCCTCCTCGGTTACGGGTGCTAGTCTGCCCCAATTTGATTTAAGGCATGACAAGGAGTCTATGTTGGGCCATAAGATTCTCATTCGGAATGACCTTACAATCCTTGCACAAAACTCTATTGCCCTTCTTAAGCAGCAAAAAAGTCAATTTGGGTCTTGGCAACCCTACTACAGAAAGTAATCAGATGTTTCTCCTTCTTCGAAAAGCTGGAATTAACTACCACCAACCCAAAAGCCCTCGCAAAATCTAAAAGGGCATCTCCCTCGTCATTCTTATCCCCAAAACCAAAGCCTCCATGCACATCATCGTACCTCATCGGCAACGACCCGATGTGCCCATTGAAGTCCCCTCCTATGAGAATTTTCTCCGAACTAGGCACGCCCCGAATCACTTCGTCCAAAACCTCCCAAAATCTCCTCTTCTCCTCCTCGTCCAGGACCACCTGCATCGCATAAGCACTACAGACGTGAACCGTAAGCCCCCCAATGACCAACTTAATAGTCATCACCCTATCACTAACCCTATTCATCTTAACTACCTGCCCCCTAAGATTTTTATCTACTAAGATACCTACCCCATTCCTACGCCTCTCACTACCTGAGTACCACAACTTATACCCATCCACGTCCCTAGCCATAGTGCCTACCCATTTGATCTCCTAAACACACGTAATTTGGATCCTTCTCTTCCTAAGGATCTTTACTAGCTCTATCGATTTACCCTGAAGGGTCCCTATGTTCCACGATCCAACCCTCAACCTATCATCTCTCAAATATCCTCCCCTAACACCTCGCCCTCTGTATCTCAAGTTTAACCCCTCACCCAAAGCCGACCCCACCCTTAGGCCCCCAGGACATGACCCCACCATTACCCACCCCAGCCACTACTCAACAGATACAACAAAAGTTCAAAAACAGCAAAAGTAATAGAGACACCACAAAGCACACCGACTAACCAAAGTTTAAGAGCAAAAATAAACTAAAAAAACCCAAATCACAGTGAGAATAACCCACACAAATTATAGGTAATGAAACTACGGGAAATTATGCAAAAAAAATAAAGTTCAGGTATAGAAGTCACCGGGGACGTAGACCCAGTACTCAGCTCTTGCTGGTTGTGCTGGATCCCAGTAACTGGGTTGATTGCCGGCAACACTTCGCCGGAAAGTCCCCAGAATAGCACCAACTCCGATCTGTCCAGTGGTCGCCTGAACTGATGAAGACCCCCACCTGCTTATCTAGATCCGCCTCTTTTACCACCCACGACCGACGAAACAGTTCGCCGGGGCTGATCGCGGACAAGCATCAATCAACCTGCTTCCTTTTCCAATCTGCTGGCAGTGGGGAATAGGAGAGGGAGACCACGAGAGCGGGGGAGAGAAGGAAGTGTACTTACCTGTCGCGGGTGGTGTTTTGACGTTGGCGTTCGCTTCACCGGATTAATATCATTCCATATTATTACAAGGTTAAAAGTGGAAACAAACAACTAATTTTGCATTGTTTTTTCGAAATGACAAATACTCCTTCAGTCCATCAATAATTGTCCACTATTGACTCGGAGCATACGTTAAGAATTAGTAAATGACAGGGATAAATTTACCATATTATCCTTTAAATTTAATATTTTCAAAAATATCAAATAATGAATCGTATTTAATGTTAAGGGTAAAATGGTAGCAATGAGTAAATTATTCATTGATTTTTTAAAGATGAAAAAGAATATTAAGAAACATCTATTTATAATAAAGACCACAACTTAATAACAACGAAAGTACTCCTTCCGTTTGCTTTTATTTGTCACTAATTTCCTAATTGGATTTCTATTTTTACTTGTCATTTTTGACATATCAAGAGAAGATAATTTTTTTTTCTATTTTATCCTTAGTATTAATTATTTTTTCTCCATATTAATTTAAAGATAAAATATAAATATAATTTAATAGGTGTATTATTATAAAATAATCAAGTTATTAATTATTTTTTAATAAATATATTAAGTCAAATTGTAACAAGTAAAAGCGAACAGAAAGTAATAATTTAAGTGATAGGTGGTGACCAAAATTCCTATTTGACCCAAAAAAAAAAAAATGATCAAAATTCCTAGGAACTTTTCATTATTGCCATCTTTCTTGACCAATACGTAAATATAGTCTTTGATGTGTATCTTTCCAACAAATTAAATACATTTGCAATAAGTCCATTTAATGGTCAGATATTTGAAATTTTACTCTCTTCATTTCGTTTTAGTTAGTCCTTATTGATTTAGCACACTTCTTAAAAATTATTTAATAAGGACTTATTCTATTAAAATAATCTTATTAAATATGCATTGAAAAAATGAATTTAACTAAATACACTTTACTTAGTCATTTAATGTTGAGGGTAATATTGAAAGAACATAATAAAATTCTCTTGATTTTATCATAAAGACAACTAAATTAAAATAAATATTTTTAGAAAAAAAGTCAACTAAAACAAAACGGAGGGAGTAATTAGTCAGCCAAAATTACAAATGTTTTTACACTAAACTATACGTGTATAACCCTCCATTTCATTTTGTTTTTTTAAGTCTATTTTAAAACGAACATCCCGTATGTAACATGACATATTTAAGATTACAAAATTAAATAATATTTTATTATATTTTATATATTTTTAATTTAAGACCATGAACTTCAAATATTTTCTTTCAATTTACTTTCTTAAAACTTTACGTCGAACCAAATTCTAACAAATAAACATAAATAATATACTCTATAGGTGTGTTCAGTACGAAAGAAAATAATTCAGTACCCCTTAGTCCAAGATATTACAACAAAAAGTTATTTTGACCCTGAAATAAGTGAGAAAAGAAAGAAATTGAAGTTCGAATAATTTAGATTTTCATCGAAAAGTTTTCTATGGGAGATAAAGTACTCTGAGCCTATCAAAGTCGACTCCATACCCAAGATTTAAATTCTAGATCTTTAATTAAAAATGAAAGAGTACTTACAACTCCACCATAACCTTTACCAGCATATTAAAGGAATC
Source organism: Capsicum annuum (assembly GCF_002878395.1). Lineage (NCBI taxonomy): Eukaryota > Viridiplantae > Streptophyta > Magnoliopsida > Solanales > Solanaceae > Capsicum > Capsicum annuum. Next base: position 7,880,905 of record NC_061120.1, on the reverse strand, counting down.
TTAATCATATAAGCTTTGATAATTTCAAACCTTTATTGATTAAAGAAATCTTAATCATATAAACTTTGATATAATTTCAAACTTCAAAGTAAACTGTCAATTCAAGACCTTGCTGTCACATTTTTTATTTTACACAACTTGTCTAGCAAGTAAATTTGACTTAGGAGATGAGATGGTTTTCCCCCCGTTTAGGAGTTGGTTTCAGTATTTTGATCTACTAGAGAAGGCCACACCCGCATTTTCTACTACTATGGTTAAATAGATACCTCCTAGAGAGGGATGGATGAAATTAAATATGACGGGTGCTCAAAAGGAAACCCCGACCTGAGTTGTGGTGGTGGAATAAGAAACTCACAAGGCAAGATACTTGGAGCCTTTGTTGTCCAATTAGGCCACAACACAAACAACATTGCAGAAGCAACAACCTTGAAAATTGGACTTGAATTATGTAGAGACAAGGGCATTAGCCATATTGATATTGAGAGTGATTCGATGCTACTAATAAAATGGATACAGAACTCTGCTTCGATTTCCTGGAATGTCTTTTCAGAGATCTTGGAGATCAGAAGTATGATGAATTCATTTGAAGATTCAACCATTCGACGCTGTTACCGAGAGGCAAATAAGATTACAGATTGTTTGGCTAACTTTGGTGTACAATGCAATGGCTATACGATGTTCAATGACTTTCAACAAATTCCTGTAAATGCTAAGGGCGAGTATAATATGGATAGACTCGGCTTCCCCTCTTTTCGCAACAAGCCTAGCAAGAACACTTTTTCTTTAGATACACAACTTCAAAGCCTTTACCATTTTGGAGTTCCCTAGTACTTTTGTATAGACTAACAGGGGAGTTTATTGTATAGGCGGAATACTCCCGCAAATCTTTTTGTGAGCTTAAATGTTTATCCATTATCATGAATAGTTTGGAGGATGCTCCACCTTCTGTAGGATTCTAAGGTTGAGAAATCAAGACTCTTACTTTGTAATGACTTTCTCATAAATTTATTGAGGTCCATGTTCAATGAGCAGAGATGGACAGATTTTAAAAAAAGAAGTAAATTTGACATAAGAGGGAGATGAAATTATAATTTTACTTTATGAAACATATTAATATTTATTTTACATTCAAGATTTAAACTTCAGTATGTGAATTTTTGATTCTTGAAGCTTTGATGATGCTTGTTGTTTTCAAAAAAAATCGATTGAAGTAATTATTTAATGGTAATTCTTTTTGTGTTACTATTTGGTATTTTGATACTATCTATTATTTCTTGTTCTTTTATTACATTTTGGTGTAGATTGTTTTTGTCTTAAGCCGGATGTCTATTGAAAACAACATGCACTGTTGTAGAGGTACGACCTGCGTATATTCTACCCTTCTCAAACCCTACTTTCTGGGAATACATGGAATATATTGTTTTTGTATTTATTTTTGACGTAGATTCAAGATTTATGAATTTTATCATTAAGATTCTTGACATTGAATGGATTATATTATTAAAGTATAAATGCATATCTATTACTCCCTCCGTTTCATTTTACATGTCCCAATTTAACTTGACACATTGATTACGAAAAATAATTAATAACATGGCTTGTTTACCATATTACTCCTATTAAATGGTGTTTACATTTTAATTTGAAAATAAAGTAATTAATGTAAAGGGTAAAACATGAAAAAAAAAAATTGTCTCTTCTTGATTTGTAAAAAATGACAAGTAAAATAAGAAATCAAATTAAAAAATTTGGGACAATTAAATGAGATGGAGGGAGTAATTGTTGCTATTTTAGTTCAAATGAACAAGATAAATTAAACTACATTTTACTAGTTGTATTATTTAGAAATCGGAACCAAAATGAGCCACGCAATTAAAAAAAATGATCAAAATAGGCCACCTATTTAAAAAGTTATCAAAATAGGCTAAACGTAATAATTCATTATGTTTTCTACTTTTTTGTTAACGGTCAAGTAACAGAGTCAACTTTTTAAAAAATATAAGAAATTATTACGTTTTACACATTTATTTGTTAAATGTAATAATTCATTACGTTGTGTCAGAAAAATATATAAAACGTAAGAACTTCTTACGTTTTATACGAGAATTGAGATAAAGAAAGGAATTGATTAGTCAAATCAATAATAAAAGTCATTTTTCTGATAAGTTGTATTAAAATGTAAAACTTTGTTACATGTTTCACGACTGTTCTACGTTATTAACTTTTTAAAATCCAAGTGGTTTTATATAGTGGATTGATTATGTCTTGTATGCAGGTGATAAAGGTTGACGATGAGACTCACGGTGTTGACACCCCGGAAGATGTAGACAAGATAGAGCAGTTCATGCGGGAGAGAAACTTTTCTTAGAGCAGATTATGTTTCTGTTGGATAACTTTGGTGATGTTTAGAGATATAGACGTTGAGCTTTCTGGAAACCATTTTCAGTCGGACTCAGTGCACTATTGGTGTTGATGATCACTTATATACTCGAACTTAGAAATAGGAAGTAGCTGTATTCAATCCTGTGAAATTCAAATTTTGTTGTTCCTGATGTATGCTGTCTTCAACCTTACTCGGGACTGGTTATTTCCGTTGATTTGCAAGGTTATGCAATTTTTTTTTTGGTTTAAACCACCCGGTGTATGGTACCCGCTTTTTAGGAGTCCGACTATAGCCGAATTCGTCCCGCGTCGGGCCCGATTTGGAGGGGAGAGCTCCCAACAGAATGTTTGTCCATACCAAGGGTCAAACCCTCAACCTCTGGGTAGGTTGGGGCAACCCCTCTCCGCTGCGCCACCACTGCTATTGGTAAGGTTATGCATTTCTAATTGTTTTAATGAGTGGAATTGTGTAATTTGGATATGTCTACAGCAGCCCTGTCGAATATATAGTAGTGTCGTCATTTGA
>NC_061120.1:7721013-7874997 GCF_002878395.1 Capsicum annuum | reverse complement strand
TATTTGTGGAAGTGAGGCATTACAACCTTTGATATTTAGACTCTGAAATCCTTGATTTGAAGGTAACATATTTCCTGTTTCATCAAAGAAAACTTGTGAGTTTAAAAACATGGTGGCTGGTTTGAGGGTTTAGCTTTTGCGGCAATCGCTCTTGCCCCTGTCACATTTAATCTTGCTTTCAACCATTAGCATATGTCATTGACTTACTGCATTATTGATCCGAACTCAGATTATTAAGAGTGACTCTAATACAAACACAGTATTTCTGCTTTGTCATGCTTCTCAGATAAACCCTTTGAACCTTGGTGTTTTCATGGGGTTCCAGGACTTGTCTGTTGACAAAATTTCCTGCATGTTTTATTTTGGCTCATAATTATGTCTCTTTTATGTGCTGGTCTTTCTTTCTTGCTTTGTACAATTAAAGAAGCTGGTAGTCAGTTTTGAATTCTTTTCTCACTTATTTTAACAGAGACTTGACTCAAAGACAAGAAACGCAAAAAAAATGACAATTTTTGTTTGAATAATTGACTCAAGAAAGATAAAATAAAAATAAAGAGAAGAAATAAAAGACAATGAATGTCCCCTTTTGAAATAAAGAAACGAAAAATTCATCTAAAAATGAGAGTCAACACTAATGATTATGCCATGCATTTTGTATTAAGCAGCTTGATCTTTTCATCCAACTTTCTACCCATTGTTGTTGAGTTAATGGACTTGAAACTCAGTTGCTTCCTTAGGTCAATTGCAATTAACAACCCATTCGACTAGTGGCGCCTTGAAGGGTTTTCGCCAACAAGCTTCTCTCATTTTCTTTTCCTCAGCTCACCATTGTCTTATGGTGTCTGTAAGGGTTTTCCACAAATGAGACTCTCTTATCTTCATTTTCCTTAACTCACAGTCGTCTTACGGTGCTCGTGAGAGTTTTTATCGATAAGACTCTCTCATTTTTATCTCTCTCAACTTACCATCATCTTACGATGCCCATAAAGGTTTTTACCAATAAGACTCTCTCATTTTTATTTCTGTCCTGATTTTTTATGCTGAGGAAGACAAGTAGTTCTCAAATGTATCATCATATCCCTTGCATGCTTAGCCTTAACATCCTCAAAGATTGATCTGAAGGTCTTTCTTTGGTTGTAACTTGACTTTTGGATAGGGTTAGAAAGAAAGGATGGCATGGGGCCCAAACGATACTTGAAGTGGGGTAGGACTTACAAATTTTGGAATCGACTCAAACAATAAAGATTAAATCATGCCCCAGTTTCTTTTGACCAAGTGACTCTAAATTGTTTATTTGGTTGGATTGAACCCAGAGTAGGGCAGCCTTCGTATCTCACCCCCGAGAGAGGAGAATCAGGTCACGTGTAGTTCTGGCAGCTTATTGTTTTTTTGTTTAATGCTGACTTGTTCTTTTTTTTTAACTCTTTTTTCTTTGTGATTTTTATGACTCTAATTTCTTGACGCACTTTTCTTCCTTCGTGGACACATTTTACTCTTTTTTTTTTGAAACTTTCTGACTCTATTCTCTTGCTCAATACTTTTCTTTTGAGCTTTGTTGGCTTTATCTTAATTCCAAAAGAGAGGTATCAAAGAAAATAACACTAAGGCACAAATGGGGTAAAGAAAGGATGACACAATGTTTGGATAGAAGAATAAAATGTCTTCGTCATATCAATCCTTGAAAATACTAGTACATAGCATGCAATGTGAAAGTACACGATCAACATCACTTATGACATGTTTTACAACACTAACTTGCTCTGAGCATGTGTGTCACCACTTTTTCTATACTTGTCGAACATAGAACTCCACCTTTGTTGTACATCCCTAACATTGAATGACTCATGCTTTCGTGGAGTTGATTTTTGTTCTGATCCTCGGGAGCACACATCCGCCATTTGACCTAATTTAGCTAGGTTTTTCAATTGATAACCAATTTATTCTTGTGATTCTCAAAATAATTTCTTTAATTTTCAAAGAAGGCATGAACTTGTCAACAAATGTCTCAGTACTCTACCTATTTTCTCAGATGCTCTCTTTTTCTAACTTTAACCCTCTGATTTCATGTTTATGCTTAAACTAGATTTTAAGATCTGATTGAAAATTCTGCTAACATGTCATATCACTAGAATCAACATAAAATGCACTATGTGAAGAAAATAAACAAACAACATATATTTGAACACAAAGGAAAAAAGAGACACTCTATTTAATTGAAATAAAAGATAGAGGGTTCGAACATAAACGACAAAGGGACAAAACAAGATAAATCCCGAACTACAACTCTGAAATACTTCGGAAAATAGAAAAGAAAATAAAACAAACTACCAGACCTCTTCCTAATAGGGAGAGGGGTGACTTCTCAATTGCTCAGCCTGACAACTTAACCACTGGTTTGCCTATCAACATGATTGGAGCTTCCCTCACTGTCAATGTTCTGCACTATAATTGATCCATCTTGAATCATCTTTTCAATTTCTCTTTTCAAATCTCGACAATCTTCAATACTATGACCCTAAGCATCAGAATGATACACACATCGTACATTAGGATCAAAATTTCTTAAACGCCGATTAGGAGTGTGCCCAAGGAGAGGAGTAATTATGCCCCTCTGTCTCAATCTCTGGAATAAATTGGCATAGGATTCCCCATTAAGAGTGAAATTATCCTTTTTCTTCCTCATCTTTGCGAACTCTAGCCTCGGATGAAACTTAGATTTAGAGGATCCAAGGAGTTTCATTCCACTTCCTCAATGTCCTTTCAATTTCTTAATAAGAAGATGGATGGGTACACAATTGTGCATTATTCAAAGGACATTGAGGAAGTGGAATAAAACTCCTTGGATTTTAAAAAGAGGAACCTTGTTGCAGATGAGTAAGTGGATTTGATAGGCTAGAGATTGAGGCTGACAGTATTGGTGAGTTGGACCTCTTAAACTCTGCTTTGGTCCTGGCACGACAATAAGTGTGTTTTCCTTCTTCTTTCCTTTAGTTTCCCTTGATTGATTGCAATATTGTCCTAAATGTTTCACAGAATCATGTTGTCCACCAAACTCCTCAAATTTTGATGTCTCAAAGCTTGGAGGAAGGTTAACACTTGACAACATTGCCCAACTTTTGTATAAAACATCTTCATAGCCTACAAGTCCTAAGGAACTTTTCATATCATTTTCTACACTCTCAATTTCCTGAATCTTTGTTTCATCCATGATGTCATTCTCTATATCCTTGTTAGACACAACTAACCGTTCCTTAGATTTGGTGTGATATGGAGGACCAGTCAGGAAGCCACAAACCAACCAATTTAAACTAACTGAACAAGAGGAAACAAATATGTTAGAGTTCAACATTTTTTCTTCAAAACCTTTTTTCTTTTAGAAAAGATCACTGAACCCAAGAAGGGCGCCTACGTATCTCACCCCCAAAAGGGGAGAATCAGGTGTGCGTAGTTCGTGAAGTCTTGCCAAAATGATCAATTAAACTCTTTTTCTATTCCTTGAAACTTTAAGAAAAGAAAATAACAATTTGTCAAAAGAATTGATGAAAATCTTTTTGAATTTTCAGCTTTAACATCCCTATACAAAATGAAATCTATGATTACCAAAGAAATTTTTTTTTCTTTTTTTTGTGGTTTTCAATTTTGAATTTCATATGAAAATGAAACTTGAACCTATTAAAGGAAAATCTTTTTGCAGTTTTCTTTTAAAGATGTATATGAAAACCTTACTCTAAATAAAGAGTGAAGAAAATCTTTTTAGATTTTTCAAATAAGATTCCCGAACCAATAATAGGCTGCCTACGTATCTCACTCCCGAGAGAGGAGAATCAGGGGTGTGTGGTTCATCCTGATTGGACAATTAAGGATTAAAACAAACTAACACTTGACTAGAAAGACACGATTATAGACAGACAATGAAAGTAAAATCTTTTTGGGTTTTTAATTAGAAACTAACTCCAACAACTATGAAAGAAAAAATCTTTTTGATATTTTCATTATATAAAAATGTACAAAGCTCCTATTGAAAGGAAATTTTTTTTTTTTTGGATTTTTCGAATTGTGAATACTTACTAAAGAAATAAAAGGGAAAAAATTTTAACGTTTTTAATTTTTGGGGAAATGAGTGCAAAAAGTAAAAAAATATTTTGAATTGTGAAAAACAAAAGCCATAAAGAACCCTAAAAACTACCAAATATTTTTTTTTCCACTCTTTTTTTCTTTCTTATTTTCAACAATTTCTTGCCTACACATTTTGCTTCTAACTCATGCTTTTGCCCAAATCAGTCTGTCAAATGACCTCGTTACCCTCATGCAACATTTAACACGTAGGGATGTCTTAGAGGTGAGTTTCCTACAAAGGACCAAGTGGGTCATGCTAGGTCTCAATATGATGCAGATAAGCATAACCTAAAGGCTGACCTACGCTGGGGTTCACTAACAAGGCTGTTCGGGGGAGCGTATGGTCGATAGTGGTTGCTTTAGCTTTCCACCCACTCCGTACCAACCAACGGCTCCCCCTCCTAAGATAAGGGTGACTCAACTAGAGGTCGTGTACACACCGTGTACTACGGACTTGTTGCAGAAAGAATGACTCGGGTTATGCACATGATGCCAGATATAAAGTGGTAACACATAGATAAAAACTATAAACAAAGAGAACGCAAACACTCAATAATGAAAAAAATAATAACATAAAACAACACAAACAGCGTCTATACACCCATAGTGCCAAACTAAGCCAATGCAACTCCAAAAAAATAATTTCAAATTCTGAAATTATCCCCAGTTGAGTCGCCAGAGCTGTCACACCCCTTTTTTAACCACAAAAGATAGTGATTTTAAGTTCGAAAGGGTTTTTATTATTAAGGTGACAAAAGATTAAAAATTAGTTTCGAAAAAGGATTATTTACATTTTTTATTCAGAGTCGCCACTTGACGTAATCTGGTGTGCCAAGTCACCTTTGAAAGATCCTTTTCAAAACAGTTTGACTCTAAAAACTGATCTGCGAACAGAGATTCCGGTTAAGGAATTCTGTTGACCGAGGGGAATGTGTTAGACACCCCTCTGTCTCGTGTTTCGACCACGGTTGCTTGGTGGAGCGTATCGGCTAATTTTGATACTACGAATGTATAAACCACATAGAGCACGCAAAACAATCAATCAAGTAAAACAAAGTAAAACAATCCAAAATTTAGTGTCCAGTCCAATTATACAGTCCAAAATAAAATAGGAAAATATAAACCTACGCTAACCTACACTAGTCCTAAACTACGCTCTGATGTTTACCCGATGCCTCGGGACTTGATCACGAGCCTCCTTTGCGTACATGATACGTCGGGGCATTCCCCGGTAAATAAGTACAAATGACCTCGGGGCATTCCCCGGCTAAATGAATACACTTGAATTAAATACGATAAACTAGAAAACATTCAACACACACATTTAAACATTCAACGCATTCAACAAACACATCACTCCTAAATTTTTCCTACCTGAACCTAAACATTTTTGCCTACCCAATTCGACCTATCATGATACTATCGAATTTATAAACTTAATATTGATTCCGAATTAAGCAAAATAACAACAACAAACTAACATTAATCTAAATTCACACTTTTTATCAAATGCTCAATTACGTCCCAAATCCATCCTCAACATAATTAAACTAATTCAATCCGAAATCCACTAATCAAGTTTTCACATCCAAATCAAAACATCAACCAACATGCAACGAAGATTCAAACAATGCACCATATTCCATCAACAGTGAAATAAAATGAGGAAAAGAGTAGAAATGGACCTCAATGATGATTTTATTCCAAATATCAGTCAATCGAGAAGACGAATCCGCATGCCGAAGAACCTCGATTCGAACCTCAACAACGAACCAACAGAAAATTCCCAACTCGACTGACCAACCCAAAATATAGCGAACCCCAAAATAATTTTGCACTAATGAGACCGATATAGAAAATAAATGTTCGGAACCTCGATGCTATTGACCCGTTAGTACCCTCGTCGTTTTTCTCAATTACGGGTGATGGAGATGAATTGAACTTGCTGATTTACTTGTTTTCCGACAGATACCGGCCATTTTCCGGCGAATATCACTGGAATCAGACCGCAACAGGTCGGTTTCAGTTGATTTGGGACTGATTTTACTAATTCCGGCTAGTTCTCGCCAATTTCAATGGGTTACCCAATGAGTTTTTGCTATTTTTCGGTGGAGAAAAGGTCATCGAAATAGTAACATGATGGGGACTGTTGTTTCTCTCCTCTCTCTCTCGCGCGCGTCTCAGCTTCTCCCCTGCCTCCGATCTCTCTCTCTCCAATTTTACGATCTCTTTCTGATTTCATGATCTCTCTCCGATCTCTGTATGTGCGTGTGAGCTTCAATGGAGTGTGTCAATCTGGTAGAGAAGAAAAGGAGAATCGGGTCTCTGTGTATGTATTCTTTTCTCCAAAAATGGAAATTGAGTGTGAGTGATGTGTATTAATGTCCGTGACTGTTTCCCAGTGAGCTATGAGTGTCCGATTTCGTCTATGGAAGAAAGATGGTGTCTACGAGTATGGTTGTTATTGTGTGTTGATGTGTGGGACACGTGAGTAGGGTGAGGGGTAGGGGTAGGGTCGGTGAGGGTAGGTAGTTAGCATGATTAAAACAAGATAAAATTTGTTATAGATTTATTAAGGGTTGTTAATTATTTTTTTTTGTATTTTTGTGGGGTATAATCACATGGATGAGGGTGTGTGGTAATGTGAGCTAAAAATGGATAAAATTGGACTTCGGGAAGGACAAAATTAGGGGTCTACGGGGGGTTGGGGTGGGGGGAGGGGGCATAGAGGCTTAAAACTTATACTTTGTCGAAAAAATGTCCTCAAGAAAAACAACATTAAGGTGAAAAACACAGCTGTGTTTGTTTAATCCAACTTCCCAACAAAAGTAAAATTTCCATTATTAACATTATAGCTATGCTATGATCTGCTTTGGTTTATGTGTTCATTATTGGGTTATCAATTAAGGTCAAGTTAGGTAGTAGCTCATATTGGGTGCTATGTTGCATCTCTTAATTTAGGTTGTGACACTAGTAGAGTCACAAACTTCAAATGTATTTTCATGTTCAAATATAATTTTAATTTTTAAATATTTTTTCAATTTTTTTCTTCTTTCTAGGAATTTTCATCATTTTGCGATCTTGGTGATTGAATTCACAAACTTAGAGTTTGAAGCAGAGGATGCTTACTATAGAACAACCACTGCTTGTCATATTCTTTTCAATCTTATTTCAATTAAAGATTACTTTATTTTCATTCATCTTGTCCAAACGGCTACTCAATTTTTAGAATGTTTTCCACAATACATTTCCACCATTAATTAATTAATGCACACATCCTTATAAGAAACTTACTACTTTATGTAGGTATAATATATAAACAAACATGAAAACTTGACCTCAGCTGGCAAGTAAGCACTCCAACTTTGAGAGCGTATATCTACACATGATCTTGACTTGGTCTCAATGACACTAAACACTTCAACCCGTCTCCGCTATGTCTCATGGACACTAGAAGCTAATGTGACATATAAATTTTGAAGGTGCCAAGATGATCACTTTATCAGTTGGTGTGTTCAACCAACATAGTGAAGATGAATTGAGGTGTCTGATGTGCATCCTCAAAATTGAAGTGCTTACTTGTCAATTAAGGTCAAATTAAAGTGCTTGTTTATAATATATACTACGCCTTTTGTAATTACTTACCTTAGTTTCATGATGTTATTAAAGTGGCTAAATAATCAAGGCTAGTTATTAAAACCACAATCATGTTTGGGCCCATTTCACGGAATTCTATCTGAGTTGGTGACTTGGTGCTTGGGCCGGGCTCTTTAGTTGCATTGAGTGATTGGGCCCTCTTTAGGCCCATTTTCTGCTCTTCCCAGTGCTTTTTATTCTTCTCCAAATTCATTTTCAAGCTCTCTGTAATTCACTATCATTTTTCCGGCAACACTCAATTGCAAATAATGTATTAGAAGAAATATACATGAATGAGGAGGTAGATTTGGGAGTTTGAAGTTTATAATTCTGAATTCTAGTCATCTTGAAGTGCTAAGCTCTAACTAGGGGTGTACATAGGTCGGGTTGGTTTGATTTTTAATTAAAAAAAAAAAAAATCAATTATATCGGCTTATTAAAACTATAAATCAAATCAAACCAACATAAAATTAATTTTTTAAGGTTTAAATTTTTAGTCAGTTCTTTCGAATTTTTTTTTATAATCATTAGTTTTTACAATTATATTATATTGTGATTGAATACTAGATCAAATATGTTTTGAAGACTAGATCAAATATGTTTTCACTCATGTGCTAATCAAAAACCACAATTATGAAAACATGAAGAGCGGAAAACTCTCTTGAAACTAAAAAGTAAGATGAAGAGTGAAAAGTTTAAGTTTTAAGTTTATATTGGGTTTTGGATCATTTAATTAAAAATTAATGGACAAATATAACAACTTAAAGACCCAAATCTGAATATATATGTACATCTACTTTCAAAATATTGAAAATTACTAAAACTAGTTGAAAAAATATTTAAAAAGTATCTATAATTAATATTTTATGTATAAAAAGTTAAAAAGTATCTATAATTAATATTTTATGTATAAAAAGTTGATTATATATATATACGATGTCGGTTTGATTCGGGTTCGGTTTGACTTTTTTTTGTTAACACCAAACTAAATCAAGAATGATAGGGTTTTTTTTTTCTAACGCCAAACAAATCAAACCAAATCATAAATCATTTTTTTTTCGTGATTTGATTTGATTCGTCGGTTCAGTTTGACTTGACGGTTTGGTCGGTACACCCCTAGTTCTAACTAAGAGCATGTATGTGTTGTTTGATATATTTTTTATACAAAATTTCGATCAAAACTACTGAATATCTTTTACTCTACTGTCTCTGTGCATGATCTTAGTTATTGAATTCGGTATTCGGGTTTTAAATTTAATGAGATAAACTTTTAAAACTTTCAATTACTGATTTCATTGTAATACATATATAGACACCTTCATTGGCAATTAAACACCCGAACTTTGAAATACACTTCGAAACATGTTTATTTGGTTTAAGTCAGCCTCGTAAACAATCTAACTTTGAGAATACATATCTAGAATGCATCCCAGTTAAGGTGTCTGTACGTGCAGTATTTCAAAGTTCATTAAGGTATTCGTGAGATGCTCATGTATCAAGTTGAAGTGTGTAAATGGTCATAACGAAAATTGAGGTGTTCAACTATCAGTGAGGTCAAATTAAAATGTTCATTCATGTGGAGGTTAGAGGATTCAGATCTAATATTTATTGAGATTTTAGCAGATTTTGACGAACCCATAACTAAAAAGCTACATTATCCACAAATAGCATATGAACTCACTCCCAAGTTTTAGTTCCCAATAATATATTATTCTACAAATAGCAAAACTCCTTTTATAGATTCCACCAAATTAAACAAGCTTGTTCCCTTGTGGTCAACAAATAACATGCATGCATGATGCAATAAAAAGAAATAGTTAGTGACGTTGTAATTTTAACATCATGTAGTTGCTAATTAATAATTAAATATATTCAGAATTTATAATTTATATAAATTACTATGTCGACTCTCAAATAAAAATTGAAAATTGACGTAAGCACATGATGTCATAGGATGATGATTGCAAATTGGTTTTCTATCAAAGAGCTGATATTAGTGATAGGTTGTAAGATACATTTTCTTGTGTAAGTATATATGGTCAAAAATGATTTATGTATGTATAGAGAGGCCAAGCTACACTTGGGATAGGGTTCATCTGAATCTCTTTTAATGAAAAATTATATTATATATATATGATTAAAATTATTTTTATGCATATATAATAGATGTCGAACCCCCTTCGGTTAGTTTGTATGTTCACTTGTAAATCTTTTTAATAAAAATACTGACTCTGCTACTGTACGTATACAATAATAATTAACATCGCTTGGATAAATTTTATTTGTCTACATATATAGTCAAAATTTCCTTCACTATTTTTGGAGTCTTGTAGGAGTAGGACCTACTGTTTACTAAATCAACCCAAACATTAAAATAACAACGTTATATTCTAATATAATGGGTTTGGAGAGAGTAGAATATATGTCGTTCATATCATTACTTGAGAGATGAAGTAGAGAGGTTGTTTTTAATAAATTTTTGAGTTGGGATCAAATAACATAGAAAAAGATAATGTAAGAAAAGACATAATATAAGAATAAAAAATAAAAGATAGTAACAAAATAACAGACAATAACAGAAACAAAATTATCACTAAATAATATCACCAACAATCTAATTAAAATCATAAACAGCACCTGATAACTCCAAAAATAAGATAGTACCCATGAACCGCTATAACTAAACATTGAAAAATTTATAAATATTTTTTCTGAAAAATAATATATCCCAAGAAATTAAACACATTTTAGAATCTTATAACTTATGCTTATCATTAAAAGATGTTTGATAGACATGACAACATCTAAATATGTTAAATATAATTTAGGATTAGTATAACATTTGAACATGTCATTAATGCTTATGAACAGTTCCACTTACAAAAGTAAGGTTGATGATTAGTGTGATATTCAGATACGCTATCAATTATTATGAGCAGTTTTCTCACAAAAGTATGGTTCTTGAGCAATATAACATTCCGATATGTCATTATGAGTTATGAATAGTCTTGACATTGGATATGTCACAGATAGATATGTTATGAGCTATATAAATATGTTTTGGGAGAATTATTCAACACTGAGCGTATACATATTTAAAAAATTTAAATTTCACAAATACGTGCCATCGTAAAAATATATTTTTTTGTAATGTTGGATGAATTTAATCTAAAAGACTCAGTAAGTGGATCTACACATAAAGAGATAAGTCCCTTACCTTGACAAGGTTTGGAGCAGCCCTCCCAACTGGATTAGCTGTTGGGCATTATTATCTTTTCTTTAAAAAAATAAGCCATCACCTCAGGTTATGGTGCCTTTGGTAAGGGGGGTTAGGCTTGACTCCTACCATGTCTATTAAGGGGGGACATGAATCTTAACCCAAATTAACATATTTCATCTCTAAAAGATCCACAAAGAAGAGTGAGGAAGCCTATACAATTTAGTCTTCTTCTCTGTCAAAGCATATATACGTCAACTTACAAATTAAAGAAATTACAGTTTTCATATTTTCTCCTCATAAGGTAATTGTCGCTGTTTAGTTGAATTAAACCTTTGATCTCTTGAGAAAGAAATTTTCAAGAGTAGAAAAAGGTTTCATTTCCACTAGTAGAGGTTATTTTAGCAAAATAATTTATTGCCATATTAGCTTTTCGGTAGTAATAGTTGAAATTGACATTTGCATTTCTAACACTATATTAGTATCATGGATGATCTTTTTCAGATTGAAATAATCAGTAATCTTGTTTTTCAGCATGTTAACGATCACCATCAAATTCATTTTTATGACGAAGCTATTAAGAATTATTAGCTCAAGTGATGTGTGTCAGTTATAAGAAACTCACGTAAAAACTTTACACTATTTTGATAATTTACTTGGCATGATCATTATATGATTTCAGATTGTATGATTTCATAAAGTATGATTTTATATGTGCATTTTTTTTATATAATCCTTACTTATGGCTTTTAACTACATGTACTCTCAGTTGGATATTTCTCATTTATGAAGTTCCAGTTTAGTCTCTTTCTCAACTTATGATACAAATATGATTTTAGTTATTTAATCTTATTCCTTCATACTGATCACCACATTCAAACATACTGATCATATACTTTTTCTGCCTATATTTTTCATGTGATGGAGATATGAGTGATCGTTCTCAGGCTCGTGGCTTGAGAGTAGCAGTTAATAGTGTTAGGATCGATTAGTTCACACACACTAAATCTATAGAGAGGATGAAGAAAATTTAGAGAGAGTTCTTGAGGAGAGAGAGAGGTAATTTTGTGGTAACACCCGTGGATAACCTCCACGGCGGACAGACTATTTATATTAATGACTTGGAGTATGTACAACCTAACAAATAGTTCAGTAGCTAATAAGTCCTCCTCATTAGTTGTTTCGCTCCTTATTTCAGTCTTT
This sequence comes from Capsicum annuum, assembly GCF_002878395.1. NCBI lineage: Eukaryota > Viridiplantae > Streptophyta > Magnoliopsida > Solanales > Solanaceae > Capsicum > Capsicum annuum. The sequence goes on along the minus strand of NC_061120.1, from coordinate 7,862,825 downwards.
TCAATATTTTAGTGTTCGATTTAAATGGGGACTTGTCCCAACAACTCATTCTTTTAGTAGAGGCTTTTAGACATAGTGTATTTAATTGTAATAGATTTGTCTTTGCATTTTATTTTATTATGATTTTAGTTTATAGCTTCACCTTTAATTTTTCTATATTATGCTTAGATATGCTATGCCGAGAATTAGTTTGATATCCCTTATGATTCTAAATACCACGTGTTGTTCAGGGTGTAGACTCGAATCCTGACACCCTACATACGACTTTTAGTAAAATATGATAACCTTAGTAACTCTTATAGAAACATTTTTTTCTACTAATAAAATTTCAAAAATATTTTTAAACATTTTTTTCTACTAATAAAATTTCAAAAATATTTTTACGTGATTAATATTATTTAACTTAATTAAATCAGCATAATAACAATGGGTCACATAAAAAATATTCGAAAGAGTTGTTAAGTGTAATACATACACAATAGATCAACAGTGATCACAAATAATACAAACAGTCAAATGTAGTTTAACAATATAATTGGTTCATTTGAACTAAAATTGTAACAATTAGAAAATATGGACTCATACTTTAACAATGTATTCGATTCGATATTAAGAATTTTAAATTAAATTCATAAAATTTAAATCATGAATTCACTACTAAATATAAAATAAATATTAATATGGTCCATGATTTAAATTAAAAGTCTAGTTTCATCTCACTCCCAAGTCAAATTTATATAACTTATTAGACAAATCATAATAATAGATTGATGCCGCTTGTATAAAATCAAAACTTGACCGTGAGGTCTTGAATTGACTGTTTACTTTAAGTTTGAATTAATCAAAGTTTATCTGATTAAGATTCCTTTAGTATATCGTTAAAAGATTGTGGTAGAGTGGTAAATACTCCTCTATTCTTAATCAATAATCTTGGATTTAAGCCCCTCAGATAGAGTCATCTTTGATAGAGAGTGCATAACTTTTTATATTGGGACTTTCTGACGCGAATCCGAATTAGTCGAATTCAAACATGAGCCCAATATAAGACCGCACGCAATATACCCTTGTGGTCCGTAAGTACTCATTATATGAGTCCAAGGTAAATACTCTCTCTCCCCTCTTCTCTTCTCTCTTAATTTTAATTTATTTATCTAATTTTGATTTGATATGAAATTTAAGAAATCAGAATTCGATGAGATAAATCTAATTTTTTGTTAGTTGAATAGAGTTTTCTCTTTGTTTGAAGGTCAATACAACTCTTTGCTTTAATATCTTGGCCTGAGGGGTACTAGATTACCCCTCCTTTTGTCCCTTTGAAGGTTAAATAAAAGCAACCCCCTGGTTGGGAGGTTAATTTAAAAAATAAAATAAAATTTTATAGTGCTAAATTAAAGATATAGAGTATATTATTTATGTTTGTTGTCTGGATTTAATTTGATATGAAATTAAATAAAGTAAAAAGGACTTTCAAATTCATTGTATTAAATAAAAAGATACATAACATGTATAACAAAAGTATTGAGTAGGCAAGTTATAGAACAAGAACAGTGAAGGAAAATAAAACAACCGAAAGCTTTTTCTTGAATAGAAAATATAGCGACTGAAATTACAAGAGAAAACAGAGCAACTTTACTCTGTATATATAGACTCCTATTATAAATATAACTCCTAAATTTAACGTTTTATTCCACCTAACTTACTCCTAAAATTACTAACTTTTGGGCCACTTTATAAGGTGAACAAACCTCACCTAGTAATTATTTTGACCTGATAAATGTAGTAAACTAAATAAGACAGTAAGTTGCACTAATTTGTTATACTCCCCCTTAGTGCAAGCTCACGATGAACTACTCCCAGAGCATCTCGAAAGTATTGAAACTTAGACTTCTCCAAAGCTTTAGTGAATATATCCGCAACTTGAGTGTTGGCGCGAACAGTTGTCAGTTCAATTTCTTCACTTAAGACTTGCTTACGAACAAAGTGATGGCGGATATTAATATGCTTCGTTCGAGCATGAAAAACTAGATTTGACGCAAGTTTGATGGCACTTTCGTTGTCACACTTGATTTGCACAACATAGTCTACTTTCTGGTACATATCATTGATTAGCCTTTTCAACCAAATGCACTCTTGTACAACCATGGTTGCTACAGTATATTCAACTTCAGTGGTAGATAAAGAAACAACATCTTGCTTCTTGCTGCACCAAGACACCACTGTTGACCCGGTACTAAAACAGTAACCTGAAGTCGAGCGACGGCCAATTTGCATCAGTAAATCCACTCAATAAAAAAGTATCACACCTCATGTACCAAAGTCCATGACTAAGAGATCCTTTCACATAGTGCAAAATCCTCTTGGCAGCATTTAAGTGAGAAGTTGTTGGATTTTGCATAAATTGAGAAACGATACCTACAGAGTAAGATATTTCTGGCCTTGTAATAGTCAGATAAATCAAACTTCCAACTAGTTGTCGGAACTTTATTGCATCCTTCAAAGCCTGGCTTTCATCCTTCTTCAACTTGAGATTTGGCTCCATTGGAGTAGCCTTTTCTTTCGAATTCCCCATGATGAAACGTTCTAAGAGACTCTCCGTATAACCTTTATGAGAAAGAAAGTAGCCTCGATCTGATTTTTCCACTTTCAGACCAAGAAAACATCCAATTTGCCCCAAATTTTTCATCTCAAAATGAACAGACAAGTCTTTTCTTAGATTAGAAAATTGTAATTCATTATCTCCAGTTATTATCATATCATCAACGTATAATAATATCAGAAGATATGCATTTGATTCTAATTTTATAAATAAACTAGAATCTAAATCAGATACTCTAAAACCACAAAAGATAAGGTATTGAGCAACTTTACCATACCAAGCTCGTGGTGCTTGCTTGAGGCCATATAGAGCTTTCTTCAAACGACAAACATGAATTGGAAAATGCTTAGAGACAAAGCCATGAGGTTGCTCCATAAATACTACTTGATCTAACTCTCCGTAAAGAAATGCATTCTTTACATCAAGATGCCACAGTTTCGAACTTTTGAAAGCAGCTAGGAAAATAAGTGACCTTACTGTCACTATCTTTGCTACCAGACTAAACGTCTCCTCATAATCCAATCCATAGTTTTGAGAAAACCCACGAGCAACTAGACGAGCGTTAAACCTATCAATGATACCATCAGATTTTTTCTTCAAGCGAAATACCTCTTTCCAAGTGACTGGATTGCATTTTTCTGGTTTGGGTACCAATTCCCAAGTTTCATTCCTGTCTAAAGCGTCAATCTCTTCTTGCATCGCTCTTTCCCAATGTGGACAGCCCTTTGCTTCTTCATAACTTAATGATTTTTCCGTAGTTAGTGCTCCTGTAAAGAAACAGGCGGTCACGGAATAACTTTTAAGTTTGACCTCATAATCTTTGAGGTAGTTCGGCTTTTTCTCCCTTGTTGACCTTCTTGCTGTTTGTTGTTCACTATTTCCTTCCCTTGAAATGTTCTAACTTGGAGATGCAACTTCTGAAATATTCTGATTTGGAGATACACTTTCTCCCTCTTAATTCACTACAAGGTGATAACACATTTACTTTAGGAAATAATAAATCCATATTATCTTGATCTTCACCCAGAACAACAAGCTTTTGAGAAGAAAACAAAGATGATGTTTCATTAAATACCACGTCTTCAGAAATGATAAACCTGTTTGTTTTTGGATCCATGTATCTCCATCCCTTTCTATAAGAATCATAACCAACAAATACACATTTTCTTAATTTCGGATCAAGTTTGGTTCTATTAGTTCTGAGAACATGAACATAACAAGTACAACAAAAAATCCAAAAATAGTTCACATTTGGCTTCTGACTATATAAAAGTTTAAAAGGCAATTTCTGTGTACCTGGCCAAGGAGGCAGCCTATTTGTCACATGGCATCCACATTGAATAGCTTCTGCCCAAAGCTCTCGAGGAAGATTCTTGTCATGCAACCATGAAAGACAAATTGAAGTAAGATAAGCAAGCTTTCTTTCCGCAACTCCATTCTGCTGAGGAGTATCTCGACAAGTCATTTGACGAAGAATTCTGTTGTCTGACAGTACTGGAAGAAGTCATCTGACATATATTCTCTACCATTATCACTACGAAGATATTTTATCTTCTTCCCGAACTCATTTGCAACAATATTTTTGAACTCTACAAACTTGGATAATACTTCACGCTTCTCTTTCAAAAATTTCACCCAAGTGAACCTAGAGTGATCATCCACCAACACCATAACATACCGATGTACGCTATAACTTGGTGTTATTGTTGGTCCCATCAAGTCTGTATGAACCAATTCAAACAGCACGTTTCTCCGATTTGATGACCTTTTGAAATAAAGGCGATGAGATTTTTCATATTGGCAGCCTTGACAAATTACATCTTCGCGTACATTTTTCAAAGTTGGCATGCCATCTACCAACTTTCTAGAAGAAATCTGTTGCAATATTTGGTAGCCCACATGACCCAACCGAGCGTGCCAAATTGCGACACTATTAGTTTGGCTTGTTTTCTTTACATAAGCTTCACCTGTTGACATAACAAACAAAGAACCTTTCCTCTCACCAGTAAAAATAATATCAGCAGATAATTTTTTTACATTTTCAAGCACCTTCACATCAGTAGGACCAAACAATACATATTTTCCAGAATCAGTAATTTGAGGAACAGAGACTAGATTTTTCTTCAAACCTAGAACATGATAAATGTCCTGCAACTTGATACTTTTGAATTTATCATCAACAACCTCAATCGTCACAACTCCTTCTTTTGCTACTGGATATGTTGAGTTATCTATTGTGATAATGACTTGATCTCCATAATGTTCTCGCATCTCCGAGAATAGAGAATCATCTCCAGTGATATGATGAGAGCACCCTGAATCAACGATCCACTCTTTCCTCTTATTATTGTTAGCATAATTGACAAAATCTTGTGCTGACTTTTGTTCAACAGCTTCAATGCTAAAACATTGTTCCCATTTCATTTGCTTATCTCCATCATTGGTGCACGCAACATTGGCTTTAAAAAGTTTTACTCGACAGTTTTTCTTGATGTGCCCAATTTGACACATCTGTAGCACTTCTTGTTATTATATGAATTTCCACTTTTTTCCGTGGTTGTTTATTCTTCTTTATTTTTGTTCCAAGTTGATGTATTCTTCTTGTTCGACTTCTCTTTAGAAAACAGAACATCATCAATTTCAAGATTCTTAGCCATTTGTTTAGCTAAAGCTTCTTGATTAGAAAGCATATTCTCCAATTCCTCAACAGATGGTTGTTGCGGCCATCCTTGAATGGAAGTGACAAAAGGATCGTTCTCCTTTTTCAATCCACGAATAAGATAGTGTCGTAGGCGCGACTTACTAATCTTCTCTTCCGGATCAATCTCTCAAATTTCAGCACAGATACTTTTAACTTGCAAAAAGTAATCTGAGATAGACATACCCCCCTGTTGTAACATTGCCAACTCATTCTCCAATAGTTGCAGCCTTGCTGTATTTTTCTTGGTAAACAGCCTTTCGAGCGTGTCCCAAACTTCTTTTGGAGACACAACATCACGAACATGATCAATAAACTCCTTGCTGATAGAAGTCCTCAAAGCAAAGAGTGTTTTTCCGCACTTGATCTTCCATTTCCTTCGTGATTCGGCATTATATTCTCACGAGTATTGGCTGGGATTATTGAATCAGTTCCTACAATTAAATCCTACAGATCCTGACCTTGCAGGTATGCTTCCATACACATTCTCCAATATTTGTAGTTAGTGCCTACAAGTTTTTCTATTCCATACTGAGTATTTCCCACATTTGAGGCCTTCCTTGCTACAAACAACAAAAGTTTTCTCTTCACACTTTTCAAACTTCTCCAACAGAGTAAACTGATAGACAAGAAGATAGAAAAGAAAAAAGAATTTCTCCCTTCAACCTTGCTTTGATACCATATAACAAAAGTATTGAGCAGGAGAAGTTATAGAACAAGAACGGTGAAGGAAAATAAAACAGCCGAAAGCTTTTTCTTGAATAGAAAACATGGCGACTGAAATTACAAGAGAAAATAGAGCAACTTTACTCTGTATATATAGATTCCTACTACAAATATAACTCTTAAATTTAACGTTTTATTCCACCTAACTTACTCCTAAAATTACTAACTTCCGGGTCACTTTATAAGGTGAACAAACCTCACCTAGTAATTATTTTGACCTGGTAAATGGAGTAAACTAAATAAGATAGTAAGTTGCACTAATTTATTACAACATGAGCTAAAATATTATTTATTCTTATCCTAAATAATCATGTCACATATGAAAAGTCAAAATTATAGAGCTGCAAAATAAAAAAAGAAAAAGTTATTTTAGAAAAAACTAAAAATATAAAAATAAATTAGGGGATTATAAATATAGCGCACCGTCCAATTTTTCGGCTGAGTAATTAGGATTTCAAATAATTGGACCACTAAATGGACTTATTTAGTGCAAATGTATTTGATTGTTGGGAAGATACGTATCAATCTATTTGGTATTAATATTTGAATATTAAGTAATTAAGGTTATTTATTTTTTTAATATTTAAATATGTACGAAAAAAATTATTTAAGAATTAATAAATAAAACTAAATGAAATATTAAATTTATAAAAAAAAATACATAATTATATAGCGGTTGGTGGTAAAAATAGCTAGCGGTGGTAGTTATGAATGTCAGTTGAGGATGATATTGTTAATGGCGGTGTTATGGTTAGTAGCTACTAGTGATAGTGGTCGGGGCTAATAGTTGTGATGAGATGAAGGGCGGACCTATAGTCAAATTTTTGGTGCTTTGTTACTCATTAAATTCGATGTAAATTAGGTATAATTATATAAAAAATATATAAAATGTCGTATAAGATTTAGAAAAGCATCCACTAAGCTATGTGTTTTAGTTTTCAGACAGAACCTTAAAACTTTGAACGTCAATATATATATGTTCGAAACTTTCAAACACCCACTATGATTCCTAAATTCTGAATCCACCACTATTTCACATAGTTGATGTCGATCTAAAATATGTTAATTAGAGTGACATTTTTAGATCGACATCGACTAATTGGATAGGAATCATTGTTAGACTATAGTAGTTTACGGTGGCGGACTTAGAATTTAAGGATCGTGGGTGCTTAAAAAATAAAAAGATGGAAAAAAATAAAAATCACCTCAATGAGGTTTGAACCCAATTTACCCTTTCCAATAAAGCACTTTAAGATCAACCTAAATGCCAATACAGCGAACCAATTTTTTGTTCAAGTGGGTGCTTTAATGTATTTTATACCTATATTCATATATTTTTTATATAATCATACCTATTACACGTTGAATTTAATGGGTGTCGAAGTACCCAAAATATAATGTAGGTCCTTCCCTAGTAGTTTATTGTTCCTTTTTCTTTAGGATCTAGGTCTTGAATTCAAAAGCCTAGTTTGTGTACTACTGCTATTTTGGTTGAATAAAATTTAAACTTTTGACAAAAATACATAAATATAAAATTTGAATACATATTCACAAATTATTTATTAGGTTGTTAGATTGTGGTATCTAAAGATGGTAGCTAGTGCCCGTGGACATTAATTATTAATTATCCTTTCAAATTTATAGTCAATTAAACCTATTGATAATAATTAATAATATCCTTCGATGCCTACTACTTTATATTAGTATACTAAAACTTGTGCTGTGTGGAGTTCGGAAAGAGTCAAACTATAAGAATTTATTGTAGACAGCCTTATATTATATTTCTGCAAGAGATTATTTTCACGGCATGAATGCGTAATCTCCTCATCACATGACAATACCTTTTTCGATTACTTCAAAGTTCTCCTTCTCAAATGATCATATAGTATCATTTATAATCTGAAATATATTAACTATTGTAATTTCATACATGTGATATTTGTTGAAAAATTTCATAATTTCTGGCAAGCAATCAAAAGAGAGAAACTTTGATATGTGTCTTTTAATTAAAATTTTCATGACCAATAATGGAACAAGGCATGCAACTTCCAAATGTTCTTCCAAATTAATTATGTTCATATTTCATGAAGAAGAGCTTCTGCTATGTGCAAGGTCCAAAGAAGGACCTCATCACAAAGATGTATTATATGCAATCTTATCCTGCATTTTTGTCGGATATTATTTTCAAAGCTTGAACCTATGATGACTTCGTAGTCACAAGAATATATGCTGAAAAAGTTATTGTTATGTGATGAGTAAACGTCATTGTTGTTATAGGTTGCATGTCGTTATACAGAGGTAAAATATAACATGAAAAATCGATTTGAGAGAAAATCAGGCCGCTATAATAAAATACCATTGTAACGAGATGACGTTATAGATAGGTGCAACTGTACTATGTTATACCTGATTTAGTCCATATTTATGTAAAAATATATTACTACATACTTTTATGTCTTTTATATCATTTGCTACTACTAGTTGAGACTAATAACCTTTGCACATGAAAGATTGACAGAAATATCGAGGAAGGATGAAATAGCTGCAATTGTAAATTCTTCTTGTGTTCATAAACGAAAAAACTATAATTATGTTAGGTTTATTACTAGGGCCAATATTATGTTAGGTTATTACTAGGGCAAAATTGAACAAAAAAAAAAAGTGTCAACATCATTAAGACTTTGAATTCATAACTCCAACATCCTTATCATGCATGTTTCTTAATTTACGTGACATGCTTTTTGATACTGTAGTATAGTTTAAAAATTATATTACTTATTTATTTTTTAAATTTTCAGGAATAATTTAAAATAATTTATGATTATAATAATATTTATGATTCATTTTTGTAAGAACTGAAATGAATTAAAAGAATAACGAAAACGAAAGGCGAAAGAATGTTTGAAAAAATTTCTTCTCCTTTTTTTATTGAATAATAACTCTGTACAATATCCTATGTATATATACAAGCAACAAATGAAAGCAAAAAAAAAAAAATCTAAACACCTGATGACTCCTAAATAAAGTCAAAAATAATAAAGAGAAATACATTTCCTAAATAAGGTAAGATACTTAGTGTTTTGAATACTAAATGTGTTGAGTCTGATAATATTGAGGCTGACACAAGTCATGCACTGCAGCAGACAAATATCATATAACAATCAGATGAAATAGGTAAATCTGTTATAAATGTATTTACATTATAGTGAATGTCTATCAAGATCTATCAAGATCTACTTTGATATCTATTAGGATTTGAAGCATCCGTTTTTTAGTCAGACTTGAAGTAAATTTCCCCTATAAATAGAGGGGTTTTGTTCATTGTATTTACGATCTTATGATCTCTCATTCTTCAAGAGAAATAAGAATTACTCTCTCTACTCTTCTTCTTCTTTGTTCTTTATTATTTTATAACACATTATCAGCACGAAGTCTCTTACCAATTGAGATCTGTTCGTACCTGCTACACAAGTTTTTGAGTCTCTAACTAATTTAGATTCTCAACACGAGATTCTGCCAAATAAGGTGAGATTATAAATCTAAAGGTAATTTCAAGGTTAGTAATTCCTTATGCTATCTATCTTTTGCTACTAATAATATAATTCTTGTTGGATTTGAGGAAAAATAATTGATTTGGAACCATTTATATTTTGAATTTATTTCTCAAGAACAATATTATCAAAAGAGATGATAATATGTTGGGTTCAGGTCCCATCGAATTATGCCTAAGATGCCTTTATATGGATAAGACGTTGAGTTTGAATCTCAATGGACTATATTGATATATTATGATGGCTAAGGCAAAATAATGGATATTTGATGAAAAGTCATGAAATTCGACCCATTGAATATGCTCCATTCCATGAAGTGAATGTGGTAGCAATATATGATAAGTCTGAAATATGACAACGTGGTAGCAGTGCATAATATGCCTGAAAGAAGACAAGTGATTGAATGCACGAATATACGCGTGGAGGGACAATATGATAATGATTATCAAAAATGATGATATTTTCACATGCTTATGTGATTATAAGATATGTTAGAGAAAAATTCTCTACATTATATGTATGCATCGATTTGCTTCTGAAGTAGCAAAATCTTGAAAGAGGTTATAATCTATCATAATTTGATAGACTTAAGGCACGATTATATTACATTCCTGGGGAATGAGAAACTTATTAATGCAAACATGCACTTGATCACAACTCACCTCTGAAAGAGGTTGAATAATTTTGAAATCTACTTCTGAAGTAGTAAATCTGAAATTTATTCATGTGATAGTAAACCTGAAATTTACTAAAGAAAAAGTACATGTCATGGTAAACTTGGAGTTTACTAGAATAAAAGTTCATAAATTGATATGAACGATTGTGACATCTCGAAGATGTGCATGTATTGAAGAACTAGAAGATTCTACAAGAATTATTTATGTCGTTTGTTCTCATGACAAGTTGGTTGGACCAACTAATATTGGGATTGGATCCCTTCAAATCTGAAAATTATAAAAGGTGAATAAGGGTCCGTTCACCTATCATGTGATATGTTGAAAAGATGCATCAATAAGATGATTACATGTACATTCATGGTCAACCTACGTTTGACATTCATAAAGTTACTTGTTCAATATAAATTGAGCATAATTTTCAGATTGTGTAATCAAGATAATTCATCTTGATGATGATGGTTCAGCATTGAATGTCTTCGATAAATATCTAAACCATTGTTAATGAGAACAAAACTTAATGTATTGGTCTGAAATATGATATATTGCAATAGCATTTGTATGCATTAGAGCAATAAATTATGATTATTTCTTCCCTCTCAATTGGTTCAAGGTCGGGAACCAATTATTCCATCTAATAATTTTGATGTGCGGTATACGATTAATGAATATACCATAATGCATAATGATGGATTCCTCAAAGTAGTAGAAGATGTATGTTAGTTTTCCTAACATAAGGGAGAGATTATAAGCGCTATGAAATATATTAGGAATTATCACCATATCCTCATCCAAAAGATAATTCAAGTCAAATGCTGAAAGCATCTCATATTAAGCGCAAGTGCTCTTATTTTGTGTTCCTAAAGGACAAAGTCTATGCATGTGTGAAGCGTGGTAGACTGATCGATTCCAAATGAAATAGTTCTTGAAAAATAAGGAGCAACTAATCATAATAAGAAGGCAATGAGCTCTTGAAGAGCCTACGACATACCACTTCATGAAATCTTATGAGAGGTTCATGTACCTGAAAATAATGAAGTGATGAGATCTCAAATGTTATGTCGCATTTTGAACCGATACAAAATGATATATCATCAATATTGACATAATATTGGCGCGATATTGTGAAAGATTACGAGGATCTAAATTCTACATTTATTTAAGCATGCTGACGTAGAAACATTTATTAAGTGACATGAAAGGATGCATTTTGGTAAGCGTAAAACTTATTTGATTTGTAGTCCAGACACTTGAAGATGTCACTCATGAAATATTGAATATTGTCACTTGACAAAACTTATGTGAAAAATTTTAAGGATTCAAACTGCTTGAAGCATATAAAAGTTTCTGGGAAACTTATTTATAATCCTTATTTTGTGTAAGCTTATTGCTTGAACATCATTGGAACACTTGGAGAGTTTTTAAAGCAATAGATTATTCGTTGAAATTTGAAATATATCGAATTGGATTGGTTATGAAGTACCATATCTTAGTTCAATTGATGCGCTCATGTACCTCGCAAATATTACAAGGCCAATAGCCTTTTCAGTCAATTTGTTAGCAAGGTATATTTCTGCTCCTACTATGAGACATCAAAATGGGATAAAACACATGAGCTTATTTTATTCTAAAAATTGCAGTCCCAATCTTATTGGTCATGTTGATATTGGGTACTTATCTGACCTGCATAAAGCTCGGTCTCAAATAGACTATGTGTTCATATATGGTGGTACTGTCATATTTTGGAGATATACAAAGCAATCTATCGTAGCCACTTCATTGAATCATGCTGAGATAATAGCTATTCATGAAGCAAGCCGAGAATGTGTATGATTGAGGTCCATGATACATCTCATTCATTTATGAATTATACAGAGATAATTCAGAATACATAGCACATCTTAAGGGATGATTCATAAATGAAGATAGAACGAAGCACATTTTAGCAAAGTTTTTCTACATACATGAGCTACAAAAGAATGATGATATTAACGTGCAACAGATTCGTTCAACTGACAATGTGACTGATTTATTCACCAAATCTTCTCCAATTGCAACTTCCAAGAAGATGCAACACAAGATCGAGATGCAAAGGTTAAGGATCTTATCATTAGGGGGAGTTAATACACGTTGTACTCTTTTTTCCTTACAAGGTTTTTTTTCACTGGATTTTCCTTGTAAGGTTTTTAATAAAGCAGACGAAATGCGTATTATTAGAGATGTGTACTTTTTTTTCTTCACTAGGTTTTTTTTCTATTGGGTTTTTTCTAGTAAGATTTTAACGAGACACATTATCTACCAATTAGACATTCAAGGGGGAGTGTTATAAATGTATTTACATTATAGTGAATGTCTATCAAGATCTATCAAGATCTACTTTGATATCTATTAGGATTTGAAGCATATGTCTTTTACTCAGACTAGGAGTAAATTTTTCCTATAAATAGAGTAGTTTTGTTCATTGTATTTACAATCATATAATCTCTCATCCCCCAAGAAGAGAAATAAGAATCATTCTCTCTATTCTCTCTAGTCTTCTTCTTTATTCTTTATTCCTTATTATTTCATAACACGTTATCGCGCTATACTCTTTTTCCCTTACGAGGTTTTGTCCCACTGGGTTTCCCTTGTAAGGTTTTTAATAAGGCAGACGAAATGCGTATTATTAGAGATGTATACTCTTTTTCCTTCACTAGATTTTTTTCCTACTGGGCTTTTTCTAGTAAGGTTTTAACGAGGCACATTACCTACCAATTAGACATTCTAGGGGGAGTGTTATAAATATATTTACATTATAGTGAATGTCTATCAAGATCTACTTTGATATCTATTAGGATTTGAATCATCCGTCTTTTACTCAGACTAGGAGTAAATTTTCCTTATAAATAGGGGGGGTTTTGTTCATCGTATTTGCAATCTTATGATCTCTAATTCTTCAAGAGAAATAAAAATTACTCTCGCTACTCTTCTTCTTCTTTGTTCTTTATTATTTTATAACAAAATCAATGAATAAATTATAGTATTATCTCGACAACTTTAAATTGTAAATTTTTATTATTTTTTTCTATTCAATTAAATAGTACTATCTATAATCTATAATCTATAATATATTAAAAGTATCCTTAGAAAAATGATTTAAACTTCTTGCCCTTCACTAAAAGACAATTCTTTAGACAAAATTGTCATTTACTATTTTTTATTATATTTAAAAAATAAAAAATCTCATTAATTTTTTCAAAATAGATATATAATAGGATTTTTGTAAACTAAACATATAATAAGAGTCCTAATAAACATTGTCTTATTTTTGGCAAAATAAAAACGTATGAGTATAAATTTTTTATTATTTTTGGCAATTTAAGAATTATATATATAATAGAAATCGAAAGATATTATTTTTTTGGCAATACAAACATGCAGGTTTGCAAAAGTGGAAAACTTCCTTTTTTTTGGTGGAAATTAAAAATTTTCCATTTATATTTTTGGCAAAATATTTGTAATTTGCAGAATACAAATTGAAGTAAAAGTCCTTTTTATTATATCATAGGAGTCCGTTTTTTTTTTCTATTTCACAATTGATAGTATCCTAATACAAAATCATATAGAAATTAAAAATTAAATTCTTTTTGGGTTTATGAACACGTCTTCTATAAAGAAGTTGTTTTGTGTGGTGATTAAATTCCGTGAATAAGAGGTACGTAGGAATAATTATTTTCTTCTCTTAATGTTTTATTTTTTCGGTTCTATTTTTGTGCAACTCACTTTATCGTTATGTTGTCAATTGTGTATTTGAATTGATAATCAATTTCTCACAAATTCAACTCCAAATTAATTATTAGCTTAAATTATTTAACAATGAAAAATGATTGGCTCTTTTTGAGTGATTGTCATCTATTTTTTTGTATTGTGTTCATAGTTAAGATACAATATTTGTTTTGTGTTATAAATGTCCATTTATAGTGAATGTCTACTTTACCTACTTTACCATATATTGTGTATGCCTATTTATGAAAAAGTTACAAACCTCAAGGTTAGTTTTCCCCTATAAAGAAAGGGATTTTCCTTAATCGTAATATCATCCCTCAAGAGAAATAAGAATTACTATCTATTCTCTCTATTCTTCTTCTTCTTTGCTTTATATTTCATAATACGTTATTAGCACGAGAACTCTACCAAAACAAGGTGAGATTATAAATCTAAAGGTAATTTTAAGGTTAGTAATTCCTTATGTTATTTGTCTTTTGCTACTAATGATATAATTAGTGTTGGATTTGAGGAAAATATAATTGGCTTGGAATCACTTATGCTCTTAATTTGTTCATGAAGAACAATATTATCAAAAGGGATGATAATATGTTGGGTTCAAGTCCCGTCGATTTATGCCTAAGACGTCTTTATATGGATAAGATTTTGAGTTTGAATATCAATGCACCATAATGATGATATTATGATGGCTAAGGTAAAATAATGAGTATTTGGTGAAACATGTTCGTTAAATATGCTCCATTCCTTGAATTGAATGTGGTAGCAATAAATCATATGTATGCCTCGATTTGCTTTTGTAGTAGCTATCATAATTTGATACGCTTAAGGCATGATTATATTCCATTCCTGAGAATGAGAATTCTGATTATTATAAATATAGATCTATACCCGGGGGTGAATGTGATTGTATAGACACTCGAATGTATTCTTAATTGTGAAGATATCACAATCCACCTTCAAAAGAGATGTAATAATTGGAACATCTCCAAGTTACTATGATAAGAAACATGAATATGAAAAGTTACCCAAGCATGATGAAATCACATGTCATAATAAACTAAGAGTTTATTTTTTATTAATACGAAATTCATGCAATAGTAAACCTGATGTTTACTAAAGAATTTTTGCACATGTTATGATAACTTAGAGTTACTAATACAAATCATTGTATCTATTGACATAAACAATTTTCCATGATGTGCATATTGAGTATTAGACATACGTTGAAGAAATAAAGAATTCTTCGGGAATTGTTTATGTTGCTTGTTCTCATGATAAGTTGGTTGGACCAACTAATGATGGGATTTCATCCCTCAAAATCTGAAAAATATAAAAGGTGAATATGAACCCGTTCACCTTTCATGTGATATGTTGAAAAGATGCATCAATAAGATAATCACAGGTACATTTGTTGTCAACCTGTAGTTTGACATTCATAAAGTTGCTTGCTCAATAAAATTGAGTTAAGAGCATAAATTTTAGATTGTGCAATCAAGACAATTCATCTTGATAAAAATAGTTTGGCATTGAATGCCTTCAATAAATAGCTAAACCATTGTTGATGAGAACAAAGCATCATATGTTAGTTTGAAATATGATATGTTGCATAAAATAAGTCTTTCATGGATTAGACCAATAAATTATGATTATTTATTCCCTCTCAATTGGTTCTAAGGTTAGGAACCAACTATTTTATCTAATAATTTTGATGTGAGGTATACAATTTATAAATATACCATGGTGTACAAAGATAGATTCCTCAAAGAAGATGGAGGATGTATATTGGTTTTCCTAACATAAGGGGGAGATTATAAGTAGCTAAGAAATATGTTATGAATTATTATCAGATCCTCATTCAAAAGATAATTCAAGTCAAAATACCAAAAGCATCTCATATTAAGCTGCAAGTGCTCCTATTTTGTGTCCCTGAAAGACAAAGTCTATCCATGCATGAAGCGTGGTAGACCAATCGGTTCCAAAAGAAATAAACCTTGAAAAGGATAAGGAGCAAACAATCATAATAAGAAGGCAATGTGCTCTTGAAGAGACTAAAACATAACACTTCATGAAACCTTATGAGAGGTTCAGGTACCTGAAAATAATGAAGTGATGAGATCTCAAAATATTATGTTATACTGTGAATTGAGACAAATGATATATCATCAATATCATTGATACAATATTGGCGCAATGTTTTAAAAGATTACGAGGATCTGAATTCTACGTTTATTTAAGCATGCTGACGTAGAAACATTTATCAAGTGACATGAAAGGGTGCATCTTAGTAAGTGAAAACTTATTTGATTTACACTCCACATACTTGAAGATGTCACACATGAAATGTTGAATATTTTTACTTGACAAAATATATCTTGCAAATACTACAAGGCTTGATATAGCCTTTTCGATTAATTTGTTAGCAAGGTATAGTTTTACACCTACTAGGAGATATCAAAATGGGATCAAACACATGATCTTATATTATTCTAAAGATTGCAGTCTCAATCTTATTGATTATGTTGATGCTGGGTATTTAAGTAATCCGCATAAATCTCGATCTTAAACAGTCTATGTGTTCATATGTGGGGATACTGTCATATCTTGGAGATATACAAAGTAGTCTATCGTAGCCACTTCATTGAACTATGTTGAGATAATATATATTCATGAAGCAAGCTGAGAATGTGTATGGTTAAGGTCCATGATACATCTCATTCGAGAAAAATGTGATTTAAAATGTGACAAAGTACCCCCAATTTTATATGAAGATAATGCACCATGCATAGCATAACTTGAGAAAGGATTGATAAAAGGAGATAGAACGATGTACACTTCATCAAAGCTTTTCTATACACATATGCTCCAAAGGAATGGTGATATTAACGTGCAACAGATTCGTTCAAGTGACAATATGATTGATTTATTCACCAAGTCTATTCCAACTGCACCTTTCAAGAAGATGGTGCATAAGATCGGGATGCAAAATTTCATTGATGTTCTCGTCAGGGGGAGCAAATACGGATTGTACTCTTTTTTCCTTACGAGGTTTTGTCCCACTAAATTTTTCTTATAAGTTTTTTAATGAGGTAGCCTACATGCGTATTATTAGAGATTCCTACATGCATATTATTAGAGATGCATACTCTTTTTTCTTCAGTAGATTTTTTTTCCACTGGATTTTTTCTAGTAAGATTTTAACGAGGCACATTATCTATCAATTAGACAGTCAAGGGGGAGTGTTATAAATGTAACATATACAGTGAATGTCTACTTTACCATATATAGTGAATACCTACTTTACCATATATTGTGTATGCCTATTTATGAAAAAGTTACAAACCCCAAGGTTAGTTTTTCCCTATATATAAAGGGGGTTTCCTTCATTGTAATATCATCCCTCAAGAGAAATAAGAATTACTGTCTATTCTCTCTATTCTTCTTCTTCTTTGCTTTATATTTCTTAACATTTTTATTGTTATTTATATTTTATTTTATTATATTTCTCATAGATCTGAATCACTAGATTCTTTTAAATTCATCACGAGATTTTTGAGTTAAAAAATAGATGTACACGTACTTACTGAATTAATGTCTCCATTCAAATTAAAATCATACAAAATTTAAATTTATTTTAAACTCAGTTTATGATACAAAAAAAGACAAAGAAGACACAAAAACATACACCAAAACAGTCCACAAGTTCAAAGAACCGAGGACCTCTTTGATGACCACTCTCGGATTCAACAAGAATCCAAAAAAACAAGATGACCAATGATGTCTAACACACCAAATAGCAAGCTCAAACTAGATTAACACACAAGACGGAGAATAACAATAAGAGAATAACAACAACTCCACGGATTCAACAACACAAGAACAAGATGGGTACAAGAAAGTAAGATAGATAACTTGACATACAATGCATAAACATTTATGAACCAAAATTTATATTAAACATTAAGACCCAAAGTATTCATACAAATAATACCAAGTTCTTACGGGACCTCAAGGGAATTAAAATTCCCAAGCAACCTCCGTTTCTAAGATTGTTATCAACAAAAGTGATATCCACACTTGTCTAAATGAATCCACCTTGCAAGATACTCTTTAGATCGCTCAAAAAATATATCATCAAAGTTGTGGACAAAATGACCTATCATGTTCTATTTATAAGCTAGGTTACAACTTATTACAAAATGACTAAAATGCCCTTAATGAGCCATGGCAAGGGACACCCTCCTGAGCTCGAGTATTTACGTAGTGGTACGCAATCATGATCGTACTCGTATCATCCTCCCCTTCTTAAAAAGAATTCGACCTCGAATTTGAACCTAACAAAATAATAGAAGAGACAAAAGAACACATATTTCTCATGACATGAGGGTTAATGTTAGCACAATAAATAAAATATCAAACCACGAGTGTATATTCTACACATGTTATGGGACCTTAAGGAATAGGATACCCTTCTAAGCACCAAAAGAAATAACTTGTCTATCCACCTGTAACGCCCTGATTTGTTGAACCGAAATGCTATATGGTGCCCATGACCCTGAGGGACCACAAGCTAACCTATGACTGATATATATACCTGTACACTGCATAATATAGAACATAAATGCGGAATACGTAATATTGTAAGGCCATAAGGTTCAAAACGGAATAATCATAACATGAGAATGGGGTATAGAATACCCAAAACAACTATAATACTATCTGAAATCTAAACATACTAGTCTAAAAAACCTCTAACATGACTGTCTGAATAGGGAGTTGATGGAACATGTCCCAACTAACTCCGACTAGCAAAACTGAACTAAAAAAAACCATAACATAAGTAATGATCATGCCTTCGAGAGACGAGGACTCACTGTTGGAACTCTGACAGCTGAGATGCTACTGCTACTGCTGGTCTGGAAATTATGTATCTGAACCTATGGTGTAACATAAAAGAAAGCACCATAGCGCAAATGCGTCAGTACAACTGAGAGTACTGAGTATACGAGTGAGGTAGGCTAAATACAAAGGGTTTGTATGCATGAACAATGCTGACTGATATGGATGTGAGAACATATACATACATAAGTCACTGTTACTAAACTCATTATGATACTGACTACTGAGTCTGAATACTGACAATATGAGTTTACCGGTTCTGAGATAGTAAATGACTGTGTTTACTGATATTAATCTGTGAATCACTAATAAGTGAGGAACTGATACTGTATTACTGAATACTAGGAGACTGATACTTTATTACCGATAAAGGAATGATTGTTTTTGGCAGTCCTGATTATGAAGTACTGGTCTAATTGACTCTATCTGACAGTCCTAAAACTGAGTACTAATAGCATAAGTTTACTGAAATCTAATATAACTGGCAAATGATTTCTGATAGCTGATATAGCTGATAACATGAGTGACTATATCTGATAGCCTTGATACTGGATATTGATAACATGGGTGACTGTAGCTGACAGCCCTAAATCTGATGGAACTATTTGAGTTTCGTACTATATCTGAGTTGACTGTATCTGACAGTCTTGATATTCTGAAGAACTATCTGAGTTCTTTTACTGAGACTGAATGAATGAAACTGTGGGAGGTAGTAGTTTAACCAACATGCCCCATGTATACTAATGTAGCTAAACTGGGGTCCAATCCTTGCCCTGATTGGAAGGGTGTCAATACCGTACCACAGGTAAAGACAAGTTATGAGTGATCCTCAAATCTGGCAGTGTCCCCAAAAGAGAACGACGGATGTCCGCCTCATCAACCCTCAAGCTGGCAGTGTTGATGTCTCAACCTATGCTGGCTATATAGTTCTGGAACGCAAGGATGACTACTAAGAATCACACCCTCATCTGACAGTGTGTGTTCCCATCCTTGGATTTACTCGGTGCTAACTTCTACTCCCATCTGAATAGACACTGAGTATGACTGACTGAACTAATTAACTGAACTGATTAACTGGACTGATAGTATCTTAGTTAAGCTAAGATAAATTTAATGAGTTCCGTTGACTGATGGAATACTACTGAGATCTGAGGACTGACTGAGAGAACTGAAGTTACTGAGTACTGAGTAGAACTGGACTGGTACTGAGTTTACTGAATTCCCATTGACTAATGGAATTACTACTGATGTCTAGTAACTGACTGAGTTCATGAGATTACTGAAATTTTCTGAGACACATGACTGACTGAATTCTACTGAGCATGGCTTGACCTAGGATATTGTGACAACATGACATGGCTCTAGGCACACAGCTATATATTTTGGGCAGAAGTACCCCAGGACTCGATGGAATTAAACTAACACACATGACTGACTTGATCATAAGAATAGAGTCCACAATTCACAGTATCATAAGTAGGGGATTTCATACTACACATGGCTATCATATTCTTGATCATGAAAAGGGAATGCATATAACATGTAAATACTTGCATAAATTCAATTTCATAAGCATTCCATATTACAACAACAATGCGTAACAATTTGCATGGAAATCATATTGAACATAAGCATAGAATATTGACTAGTCATTTAGGACCTATTATATCATAAAAGCATAATTTCTAGTCTCTTAGGTATTTTCACAAACACCTTACATGCAAATCTTTAGCATAGGTGGATTCATCAAGATTATAAGTATTCAACCACCAATTTCACATGTTTATACATCATATACCACCATAGTTTTATACAAACATACTAAGATCCCATCTTGGGCATCATCAAATTTCAACAACATGATCATCAACAATCAACATCCTAAATATCATAATACATAATTAGAAGATGATTTTTTGAGCTTTATGGATGAAAGGAATTCATAAATCAACATACGCATACCTTAGTTCGTGATTCTTGAAAGATTGATGGAAAGATTCTAGAAATTAAATCTCCAATTGAAAACCATTTTCTTGTTCGTGAGAGAAAATGGAAGAAAAGAGTGTATTTTGATTGAAAATAGGGTTAATTTCGTGTTTATGGGTATATATAGGGTGGGAGATGACCAAAATGCCCTTAATAAAAGAGAAAAAGACGCAGTTGTCCCTCTGTTGACTGTCTAACAGGATGAAGTAAATTGATAATAACGTTTTACTCAGAAGCCCAAATTGGATGAAACCAATTGCATTGGAAATAATACTCTCACAGATTTAATTTGATATATAGTTGCTCTCACAGTTCATTATATACAGGGAGTTATGATCGTTTAAAATTGACCCTAAAATGCTGAAAAAAAACTAGGCAAGCACTGAAGTTAGCAGGCGGCCCGGGGCTTCTATTTTGGGAACCCAAACGTGCCCTTACGCTACTCCATAAATTCTGAAACTCACCCGAGATATACTATGAGCTTTCCCAATTGTATCGCAACTTGAAAATTAAAAAACGAATGTCGGAAAGGTCATCAAATAAATCCCCGAAGTTTAGAGGTATAAAATAAGACTAAGTGTTGAATCTTGAACACTTAGCAAAATTTTTCTAAGTATTGGGATCTTTCATGGAGCTTTACGAGCTGAATTTGACACGTAATTTTGTGGGGTATTACAATATCTCCCCCTTGGGAACATTCGTCCTCGAATGAGACTGACTGAGAGGGGAAAAATAATAAACTGGAGTACGTACAAGACATTCACTACTGATACATGAGTTCATGACTGACATGACTGAAAACTGAGCATATTCTATTGGTTTATGAATGAAGGAATGCGTGCTCTGATAAACTGAGTTTCTCAAAATGAGAATACATATTTGATGCATAACTGACAAGCTGAATCCATGCATATCTGATGCATGATTATATGTCCAACATGATACGTGAATGCATGATTGAAAGCACTGATAATCCGATCACGCGTATCTGATATGTGAATATATGATTAAACTGGCTCGTAAACATGCGACTGAACATGCAATGGTAAAAGATATCAAGTTTGAACTAAAAATTGGGCATGGAACTAAATACCAAGTTTGGTACTAAAATCTGAACATGAGAACGAGTAAGTTCAAGAAAGACTGTTAGCTTGAACAGAAAATACAGATGAGTCTGAGATCAATTACTTAATATTCAAGAGCGGGAACATGAGGACGTAACTGAGCCTAGAACATGACACATGAACTGAACTGAGTCTGTAATGCATAACAAGGATGGATTATTGTATCATGGATTAAAATGAGCCATTGAGTACATGGCTTACTGCTGATTTTTAGAGTTACAAGGTCGGCTCATAAGTAACCTTTCCTCCAAGATAGATTCATCAAAGAAAATGACATATTTAAATCATGAAAGCTCAGGGGCTATAGTGTATCTTCCCCTTGGGACACTATGTCCCTTGAAGAATGCTGACTTGACTGAGATACTGAGTAAAACTGAGGTGATTCACAAGGCACTTATGAATTGAGTCATGACTAAATATCTGAGATCTGAAACTGAGACATCATGCATGAACTGAGCTGAATACGAGTGCATAAATTCCCTAACTTATTTGATTAACTGAAGAACTGATAGTTGAATACTGGGTATGGAAGACTGAATTGTACTTAATCTGAATATCTAGGCTGAGGCCATAGAGTATCATAGGTATAAGAAGGGACTGACAAAGTAACATGAGGTAACTGAACATAGATTTCTTGAAAGTTATATTATTTGAAAGTGCAGGACCAAGCGCATTACATGAGTTGGAAACATTCCATAGACTAAGGTATAGAAATACCTATAACTGAGTAGCTGATAACTGTACGCTGTGGTCAAGCAAGTTTGAAACCAAACTGAGTTTCTGAGCTGAGCACTGATCTGAAGCTGACATCCTAACTAATGCTATAACTGGAACCCATACTGTGTTGGGTTCGAATAATTGAATACTGATAATTGAAGTTACTGAAGTACTGAATCTTGATGGCTGAGTAACTGATTACTGATAGTCATAGTCTTGTAGGACCATTTGAGTCCTTTACTGAATATTGATTACTGAGCTAATGTTGTATTTGAGGACTGGGGGATGGAACATCGACCTCATGGATTCACTGAGGAATCTAAACTGAGAGTATGCATGACACATTATGAATTTATGTGATCATTAGGAGCATAACATGGATCACGAGGACTAAGCATTCTATAGAAAAAATACGAAAGCACTGATAGCTGAGTAACTAGTAACTGAATTATTGATAGTTATGTGAGGGGTCCTGACATAAGTCAAGGATCTGAACGTACAATCATACTTTGCACTTTCACAACTTCTAAGTATAACCCCTTGTTAGCTAATTTCTTACATACTAACATGACGTTCAGGCCTATCTGCATAACTACACCCTCATGTAAAACAAGCATGCAACAATATTTTCTTATCATAAAACATTTACTCTCCTTCATCTAAGCAACTGCTTATCACTACACTATTTCACAAGGAGATGTTTTTGAAGGATTAAATCAGGAGGACTTGAAGTATGAATGGATACTAGCTGATCTTGAAACATGACTGAAACTTTGAGAAATAGAATATCAACAACATGTTTTTTTTACCAAGAAGGTATGAACTGAGAGTATACATGACATAATCTGAATTTATCTGATCTATAGGGGCAAAGGATGAGTCATAGAAATTGAGTATACTATAAAGCATGATATGTGTACATGAGTCATGAGCTGCATGACCTGAGTTTAGAGTTTCTGCATTCGTGGGACATGATTCATAACACTGAGGGAGCTGGAACTGAACCCCTTATGTTGGGAAATGAAGGCGTACATAATCCCGTGGAAAGTGCGTAAAAGTAAGTTGTGTTCATGAAACATAATTCGTACTGCGGAGTAAACTGGACTCCTTATGCTGGGAACAGAAATCATACATGATTTATGGGGAAAAATGAATGAGCATGGTTCGTGACCATAGAGTTGACATGTAACTCCTAAGTGGGTTTCGTGATAGCTAAGGTGTAAAACTCTGCACTGAGATGAGAATGGGTCGGGAATCATCTGCCCTTACTACTTTCTATTCATACTGGCACTATCACTGGAATTTGAGAGCCTAACTTGGTTACTTGATCTACTATCACATACTTACATTCTGTTCGACACTTGCCTGTCTAACTAAACACATCATCTACTGTGGTTTCCTCATATACTACTAACATTGCATCCACACTTTCATACCTAATTTTAAGTTAATAGACTTACATTCTTGCTTGCACTGTTCAAGCCTACTGATTGGTATAACTATCCCCATGGATACATGATCTGATAAATCTGAATAATACTATCCCAACTCTACTATTGCTAAGCTTTTGAGTTCAAGTTTTTAACTCGAAGTCTATGTTATCATAGAATTCTGAGAAGGGATCTGATGGCATATCTAGATTTGGGTGCGCGAAGAAGTTCTCATGATCATGAAAGAAATCTGATGGCATATCTAGATTTCATTTGATATATAGCAGCTCTCATAGTTCATTATATACAGGGAGTTATGATTGTTTGAAGTTGACACTAAAATGCTGAAAAAAAACTGGGCAAGCACTGGAGTTAGCAGGCGGCGCGGGCTAATCGCCCGGGGCTTCTGTTTTGGGCACCCAAACGTGCCCTTACGCTACTCCAAAAATTATGAAACTCACCTGGAATATACTAAGATCTTTTCCGATCATAACGCAACTTGAAAATTGAAAAACGGATGTGGGGAATGTCGCCAAATAAATTCTCGAAGTTTGGAGGTCTAAAATAAGACTAAGTGTTGAATCTTGAACACTTAGCAAAATTTTTCTATGTCTTGGGATCTTTCATGGAGCTTTACGAGCTGAATTTGACACGTGATTTTATGGGGTATTAAACCACCTATGTGTAATAAGAAGCAAGACAACAACAAAATAACAAAAGAAAGGGGGAAAAAATGTAATCCCTTGGAGCAAATACCATAGTGTGCTCTCGAGTTTTTCATCATTAAGAGGTCAAAGTGGAACCAAAACCTCACCTTCCTCAGGCCAAGCATCATCATGAGGTGCTCTCCTCATCAATTTGCAAGGGATATTAACTTTCTCTTCTTCTGCCACCCTCCCGAGTTCACCATCATCTTCATTATCCTCTTGAGAGGTTTCCTCACTAGCATCATTTTTTGTCACTTTGTCCCCAACAAAGTAAGGATCACCCCCTACCAACATAATGTTTCTCGGTTAGGTCACTCACTAGCTTTGTGACCCCAACCTTGACATTTAAAACAAATGATACCTTTAGAATTAGGAGTGGAAGAACTAACACCTTCAAGCCGTGGAGTCCTTTGGAGTATTTTACCAAATGGCTTCTTCTCCAAGGGTTTGTAGACCTTGTTCCACCCAAAGTTCTTCTTGTCATAAATGTTCCTTTCAACTTCAATGGTCGCCTCTACAAGGTCCTCAATTCGGTCAAACTTGTGGACAACTAATTGAGAAACAACTTCGTAGCACAAGCCATCCTTGAACCGAGCTAGGCAATGATTAGGAGGTTCAACAACATCAAGACGTAGGATCAAGTTTTGAAACTCATCGTAATATTTCTCCACACTTCTATCTCCTTGCCACAAGTTGTAGAGCTTTGTTAGTTGCTCTTATTTGTACCTTTCCGTGACATATCTCTCCCTCATAAGAGCTTTCAATTTCTTTCAATTCGGAAGGTCAAGATTGTCATTCCTTGCTCGTTGCAACCGCTTTGTCTCCCACCAAGTAGATGCATAACCTTCAAATTGGGCAATGGCATGTGCGACTTTCTTTTGGGAAGTTAACTCATTGGGTTGGAAAATCCGATTACATTGTAACTCCCAATCAAGATAGAGGGATGGATCACTAGTCCCCTTGAAAGTAGGAAGAGTGATCTTGATGAAATTTAGGCCCGTGTCTCTACCCACATTTCCTCCTTGGTCCACTAAGCCTTCTTGAACATGAGGTCGGTGTCCCACGTTACCCCTACTATGAGGAGCCGGTTCAACACTTCCCTCTCGGCTGCTATGTCCTCCTCCATAAGCTCCTATTCTATTGCGCACAAATTCTGCAAAGAGAGTTGCTTCATCTAACTCCTCACCACCATAAGGACCCTCACCTTCCATATCATCAATTTGGATTGGTTGGTTTTGGTTTAGTGGTGCTTTCAGCATATTAAGTGGGTCTCGGATTTGGGGAGCTTCTTGATGGACTTGACTTCGGTTGTTTGGATAAGTAGGGACTTGATGGATGGGTTCATGGGTTGGTATAGGTGGATTAAGCAATTGATGAGGTGTATCCGGGGTGGTAGCATGTCCACTAGTCGAGGCATGGTAGTGTTTGGGACTTGAATGGTTGGAATCTAAACGAACTTCCAATGTATCCATTCTCCTTGAAGAAAGAACCCTTCATCCCGTCCACTCTTTCCTTCATCCTCTCTATTCGACTACTAAGATCATGTTTCACGCTCATTATGGCCACCAACAAAGCATCCATGGTTACCTCTCTCGAGGCCATTAGACTACCTTCACCCGAAGTCACCGTACCTAATAAGAAAGACTAAACAAAACACAAATAATAACAAGTTAAAGGTTAGGGAAATCAGTCCACAAATCGCCTCAAAACAATCCGTCGACTCTCAAGCTCACACTTTGAAGTTTTCACTCTATTGGTCTCACAAGTGTTGATAACTCACTTATACTCCAATGAGGTCACTCGGTTCCAATTGTGGCTCAAGGTTGGATTAGATTCTTGTTTGAAACGACACAAAAAAAATATGTACGAACTTGAATCAAGAAACTACAAAGAATTTCAAAAAGATAATAGCACACAAAGAAACATAGACACGAATAAACGAACCCCAAAAAAAAAAAATTTACAACCTAGTAGACAATTACTAGTTTGTTCATTAGCAATAGAATCAACAAAATGCAACTAAGAAACAAAGATTAGAAACTAAGAAATCTAAAATTTGAGATTAATTATGTTGCGTGAACCGTAAAACGTGATGATATGGTAGCCACGTAATTGATCATGGTCCCACACAATTTTAGTCACAAATCTGAAATTTTTAATCTTCACATAACTTGGAATGGATGATAATTGTTTTTTGAAGGAAAGGTTAAATTTTGTAGTCTTTGTCACTTTTCAAATTCAAAAAAGTGAGATTTGACTCTACTATTCCCACAAGACAATGTCCCCTTGATTGAAGGCAAAATGGTTGTCAAGTCTAGAAAAGTGATGTGTGCAAGTCTTTTCACAAACAACTTTACAATCTTTTTTTCACCTTTATGGATTTAAAGTTCACTTTTTTCTTCAACAATATATGAAGGTGGTGATGAACACTAAGAACAATAACAACATCCACCAAGAACAACAACAACAATCTCCAAGAACAACCAACAGCAACTACACAGCCACTTCCCAATCTACAACAACAAGATCAACAATTCAAGCTCAAATCTAGATCTAGACTCAAGAGTGTTAGTGTTGAAGAAAGTTACACTAGAAATAATAAAACAAACAAAATGACTTCTAGATCTAGACAAGAAAATAAATTTTTCGGCCAAGAACTAGAACAAAATGAACAGATTTGCTTTTTTCAGCTTTTCAACAATTTTTTTTTTTTGAATTTTCTAACAAGAAAGCCCAAAATTGATTTTGTAGGAACACGATATAGCCATGCTATGATACCAAATTATACAAGAGAAGACAAAGAAGACATAAAAACATACACCAAAACAGTCCACAAGTTCAAAGAACCGAGGACCTCTTTGATGACCTCTCGAATTCAACAAGAAACCAACAAAACAAGATGAACAATGGTGTTTAACACACCAAACAACAATCCCAAACTAGATTAACACACAAGACGAAGAATAACAACAAGAGAATAACAATAACTCCACGAATTCAACAACACAAGAACAAGACGGGTACAAGAAAGTAAGATAGATAACTTGACATACAATGCATAAACACTTATGAACCAAAATGTATATTAAACATTAAGACCCAAAGTTTTCATACTAATAATACCAAGTTCTTATAGGACCTCAAGGGAATTGAAATTCCCAAGCAAACTCGATTTCTAAGATTGTTATCAACACAAGTGATGTCCACACTTGTCTCAAGGAATCCACCTTGCAAGATACTCTTTAGAGCACTCAAAAAATATATCATCAAAGTTGTGGACAAAATGACCTATCATGTTCTATTTATAAGCTAGGTTACAACTTATTACAAAATGACTAAAATGTCCTTAATGAGCCATGGCAAGGGCAGTCTCCCGAGCTCGAGTATTTACGTATTGATCCACAATCACGATCGTACTCGTATCAATTTGTTTCTTAGCTTGACTTTTAGAATTAATATAGTAGTCCTTTTCGTCAAAAAAAGTTGATAAGTTTACAGTATTTTTCATAAGAGATTTAGGTACAATATTAAAACCTTGAAATTTGAATTTTAGAAAGTATTAGTGTTAATATTAGTTTTTATATTTGGGCCTAATATTGGATGGGAACTTAAAAATTAAAATAGCAAGTTTCATTTTATTTCTAAGTATTATTATGTAAATTTTATTGTCTTTCATTACGAGATGTTTGAGTTGAAAAAATAGTCGTACTTAATGGATTAATGTATAAATCTTTCAAATTAAAAGCAAACAAATTAGGTCGAAATCATCATTTTGATTTATTTTAACCTCAGTTTCTCCTCTAGCTTGACTTTTAAAAGAATTAATAGTAGTTGTTCTTTTCGTCAAAAAAAATTGATAAGTTGCAATATTTTTCTTAAATGATTCAGGTGAGATATTAAAATCTTGAAATTTAAATTTTATAAGGTATTTAATTGTTAATATTAATTTTTACATTTGGACCTAAATATTGAATAGGAACTTAAAAGTTAAAATAATAAATTCTCAATTTATTTTGAAATTTTAAACAACAAGAAGTCTATAATTTCTTTAAAAAGGATGTGTAATTAAACTTCAAAAAGTTGAACTATTTTAGCAACTTAAAGCTTTTTATTAATATTTATTTTATGACTCAAATATATTAACATCATATATACATGCAAAATTCGTATACTAAACTAGTATAAATTTAAACAGCGAGAATAATATTTGTTTAGAACTTTTCTAGGGAGCTTCCCATGATGTTTCGTTGTCCAAAACTCAAAAGTGATCTTTCTTTTCAAAGTCAATGGAAACATTTTTAAATTGGCAATGTTTTATATTGGATAGGGAATTTCCTCGTCCAAAACTTCATTCAATATCACATACTCACTTTTACTTCTATACTATTTTTTAAAAATAAATTTTTATATTTATTTATTATTGTTGATGTATTAAAAAAATATTTTTTTATATTACTCTTAATATTAATTATTTATTGTGTAAATTATTTTTTTGAGACATAATACAAAACATCAATTGATAAAAATAATGCTGTAAAATAGAGATGTCAATCACTACTTCTTAATATAGATGTCAAGCTCAAATTTAGCAAGTTAAAGTGAACAACGGGTAAATTAAAATCGAGAAATTTGATCTTTCTTTTATTTCTCATACAGTGTTAAGTATTTATATTGAAATTTGACTAATTTAAATTCACGCTGAAAAATCTCATTATAGGAGTAAATTGATCTTTATCAAAGATAACTTCATATTAAAAACTAAAACTCAAAACCTGCGAATAAAAGTGAAAGAATACATACAACTTCACATCGTGATAAAAATAACTAAAAATAATGATTCAATTTGTCCACTTCGTGCAGAACTTTTCTGGGGTATTTCTCCTGTTGTGTTTTGTTATCCAAAACTTTGTGTCTTTTTGTTAGTCAAACAATCAAATCAATTTATTAAAAGTGCACGAGTCAATAATAGACTGGATCGAGTAAATATGAAACCCTAATTATCTCAACCGAAATTGACGTTGTGCTTTATGTTTCTTCCGTTTTATATTAATTTTCATTTTCTCTTTTTAAAATAACGTAACTAAAATTTTATATATTCAAAATTATACTCTTTCAATTTTAATTTGCTCGATTTGCTTTTCTTTTTAATCTATTTTAAAAATAATTTATTTTGATAACTTTTAAATTTCAACTTTTTATGTTATATATTAAAGATTAAAAAATTAAAAAATATTTTGATATATTTTATATATCAATTCTAAAGTATTTCTTACCTTTTTAAACTTCCTGTCCAATAAAACAAAACAAACTAACTGAAACAAAGAAATTATAAATATTATAACTTTTCTCATAAAATAGATTATAAAATATTAAGTGAATTTTTGCATAATTTGGTTCTCGGGGAATAAAGAAATAGTATATACTAACTAATTTTGGACGGAAGAATACGACAAGGGATTCCAATTAGATTTAGTTCCAAGAAAAAAAGGCGGGGGGGGGGGGGGGGGGGGGCACTACCTAGTAGAAAATAACTCGAAGAAAAATTGTCATTTTGATGTAGCGTAAAAACATTCAATATGAATAAATTTTTATGATCAATCTATTATTACGATTAAGGTAAAATTTATACAAAATAATTTTATTAAAAAAATTTATGAGGTGGATATAAGATCTACGTAGACTCTATTCTCTTTAAAATATACATATAAAATTACATTAAATATATTATTATTATTATTATTATTATTATTATTATTATTATTATTATTATTTGAGTAAATCTGCATCTAACAAAAGTATTACGTATTTTATTGTTATTTTTTGAGTAAATTTTTATTTAACAAAAATAAGATGAACCCTAAAACTCCGAACGTATATCTATGAATATTTTAATACATATACAAAATTAATTTGATCAAAAGCTTTTGAATTCCCGTGAACCTCGAGCATATACCAATCTAAATTCGGTACAACGCTTCTCGCATCGTTACTGTCGCAACCCTAACCCTAGCCCTAGCATTTGGCTAAACTATAGCTCTTGGGATGATATTTTTTGTTCGATTATCAAACATTATTAATTAAGGACAGTTGAAAAGAGATCGAGCTCCTATTCTAACACAAAAATCTAAGGATTGGTACGTACTAACAGCAAACATTCATTTGCATGAACCAAGAAATTAAATTAGAAGTGAAATTTTACTTCCCTAGAAAAGGTCTGCACAAAGTGGGCAAATCAAATCATATTTGACTGATAAATGAATTAGAAAATAAGTAATTAATGTTCATTAAGAATAAAATATTAAAAAAAATAATTATCTTTTATTAATATGTCAAAAGTGATCGATAAGTAAAAATAAATAAATAAAATTTTGGTGACTAACATATTTATTAATCACCAGTAAAGTCATAACAACACCACATATAGCATAGTTAATCGCAACCAGCTATCTAATTCAGTACCCTCAATTATTGACATAGCCTAATCTAAAGTTAAAGCTCAACAAATTATAGCAGAAGTCCTCGAAGCAACATTTGGTATGGCTCTAACATTGCATATATTGGTTTTTTAATCCACTTAAGCAGTCGAGTTCATAAGTTGCGAGTATAGCTGCACGAGACAAACAAATGATCCCCGCTTTCGTCCATAGCTTCGCATAAAGAACACCTTGGCTTCAAATTTATCCCCCATCGAATTAGTCTATCCACAATCAGAAATTTCCCATGAAAGTGTGGCCACATGATGAATACAAGTAGAATTAAAAAAAAAAAAAGGCAGTCCGGTGCAACTAAAACTCCCGCTATGCTCAGGGTTCGGAGAAGGGATCCACCATAAGAGTATATTATACACAGTCTTACCTTGCATTTCTGCAAACTGTTTCTAAGGCTTGATGAATACAAGTAAAATGAATGGAAGAAATATGTAATACTGAAATAGTTTTGGAATTTCCTATCCAATATAAAACACTGCCAATTTCAAAATGGTTTCCATTGACTTTGAAAAGACAGATTACTTTTGAGTTTTGGACAACGAAACATATCATGGGAAGCTCCCCAGAAAAGTTCTAAACAAACTATTATTCTCCTCATTTTAATTTATGTGGTACTATTTAATTGATAAAAAAATCTAATAGAAAAGAAAGAAATAATTAAAATTTGGAATCTAAAACGAGTCATGAATATCTGTATAATTACGAATTATATCAAATATTCCTGAAAATTAAGAAAATTAAGTGACATATTTTTGAAACATATCATAAAATAGTGTGTCACGTAAATTAAAAAATATGATAAAGATGTTTGAGTTATGAACACAAGAAGTTTTTTCAACTTGCAGCTATTTCATCCTTCCTGAATATTTCTATCATTCTTTACATGTGGAAGAATTAGTAGTCTCAACTAGTTTATTATTACTAGCAAAATAAATAAAGTTATGAAGAAGAAAATAAATTAGGAAAAATTTTAAATATCACTCAAGAAAGTTGTTTGGATAGTAAACACCCCCCTATTCTAATTCTAAAGCTATGAATTCAAATCATTAAAGAAACAAAAAAAAAAAATAGAAGCTCACTGTGTCATTTAGTTTAATATATAATATTATATTAAGGGGAGAACATTATATAATGTCAACCTGTATAAAAATATATAATATAATAAAAAAGATATTTCACACAAATATGAACTAAATCAATTATAATATTATATAATATTTTACGTTGAGCTAAATGACGTAAATGTTTTCTCTCCGCAAATATAAAGCGTAATTTCTAAAAAAATAATCATAACAAAAAAACATTTTATGTTGATCGTCTTCCTCCTTCAACACTTCACCCACCCTTTCCGCTCGGCCATTGGCACCAGCAATACTCACCCACCCTTTCCGCTCGGCCATTGGCACCGGCAATACTCTACGCCCTTCACCAGAGGCGGATCCAGAATTTCAAACTTGTGGGTTTTCAAGGCTCCTTTCCTACCACTAAGTTATCCCTTGGTTTAGTTATGGGTTCCCACCTAATAATATTATAACTTTTGACGATTTTTCTATGTAATTTTAAGCCTTACGGTAGCGGGTATGAATTCCCAAGAACCCACACCTTCTACTCTACATCCGCCACTACCCTCACCCTCTCATTTCCAGAATCCTAACCCTTACTTCCAACTTACATTGCCCTTCACCTCCACCCCTACCTTCACTTTCATAGCATTTGTCTAAAATAGACGATATGTTTTTTATTCAATTATCACACATCATATACTTCTTCCGTTTCAAAAAGAATGACCTACTTTGACTTGACACAAAGTTTAAGAAAATAAAGAAGACTTTTGAATCTTGTGGCCTTAAATTAAAGTTGTCTCAAAAATGTCCTTTAATTTTGTGATCCTAAACATGCCA
Source organism: Capsicum annuum (assembly GCF_002878395.1). Taxonomy (NCBI): domain Eukaryota; kingdom Viridiplantae; phylum Streptophyta; class Magnoliopsida; order Solanales; family Solanaceae; genus Capsicum; species Capsicum annuum. The sequence goes on along the minus strand of NC_061120.1, from coordinate 7,829,566 downwards.
TGAGGAAAGTTGAAATTAAAGTATTGTCAAAAAAAAAAAAGGGGGGGTCATTCTTTTTAAAATAGATTAAAAAGGAAAGTAGGTCATTCTTTTTTAAACGAAGGGAGTATATATTTCGTGAAAAATATATATTTTTCTTCAAATCAAGCATATTCATAATTTAAAATCTTAACTAATTATAAACACTTGAAACAAAGCTAAGATAAAACTTTTTATTCAAATTCAAAAATAGAAGGTTTGGAACTGAGATGCTACAACAAATACTCATTGCTTGAACTATAAAGCAATTATTTTTCATGTCCAATGCAAAACCACTTTCAACTTAAAAACTAGCAGTTTCATAAACATTTTGCACGTAATTGCTAGGCATGTTTGGAATTTGACTTGGTGTTGGCATCAACTCCAATGCATCAAACCCTAATAGTTCAGATTCAAATATGACATTCCATAAATGTAGATCGGAATCCATATCATTGTTGCAAGATGGTCCATGAATCAACTCCTTCGAGTTATCACTCATAGTCGTAGCCCCAAATTCCATTGTCGAACTTTTGTTCAACTCCAATGCATCAAATCCTAACATTTCAGATTCAACTATGCCATCCCATAAATGTATATTGGAATCCGTATCATTGTTGCAAGGTGGCCCATGAACCAGCTCCTTTGAGTTATCACATATAGTTATAGCCCTAAATTCCATTGTCGAAATTCTGTGCACCTCCAATGTGCCAAATCCTAACATTTTAGATTCAACTATGTCATCCCACAAATGTAGATTGGAATCCATATCATTGTTGCAAGGTGGTCCATGAACCAACTCCTTCGAGTTATCACATATAGTTGTAGCCCTAAATTCCATTGTCGAACTTCTGTGCTGCTCCAATGCGTCAAATCCTAACATTTCAGATTCAACTATATCATCCCACAAATGTAGATTGGAATTCATATCATTGTTGTAAGATGGTCCATGAATCAACTCCTTTGAGTTATCACACATAGTTGTAGCCTTAAATTTCATTGTCGCACTTTTGTTCAACTCCAATACATCAGATTCTAATCGTTCAAATTCAACTATGTCATCCCGCAAATGTAGATTGAATTTTTCATAAACCAACTCCTTCGTCTTATCACACACAATTGTATCCCTAAATTTCATTGTCGAACTTTCATTCAACTCCAATGCATTGAATCCTAACAACTTAGATTCAACTATGCAATGTAGATTGGATTCCCTGTCATTGTTACAAGATGGTCCATAAATTAACTCCTTCATCTTATCACACAGAGTTGTAGCCGTAAATCTCATTGTCGAATTTCTGTTGATATGCACCTAAATAGATTACAGTAAATGTGAGTTTAATAAATCTAGTTTGAGTTTAATATACAACTAATTGAGATAACTAATTAAGGGTGTTGTCTGGTATGATGAAAGTTGTTGATACAAATTATTGAACTAAGATAATGAAAAGGAGTAAAGAGTTCTACATAAATATAAATGAAATCTATTCATCTCAATTGTGAGGGAAATCGTTTATCTCTTTTAGTGAAAAATATATACGCCAATTAATATTCTTGAGTTTTAAAGATTAGTAGTAATATCGAAGTGTGAGTCAAGAGCTGATATATGAAGTAAGAGCTGAAATAAATATAAAGAAAGTCTATTTCCGCTCAATTGGGAAGAAAGTTGTATCTCTCTTTAATTGAAAAATGTTTTCATTGACTAATATTTCTTCAGTTTTAAATATCAACAATAAATTTAAAAGTGCAGACGAAAATACTAGCATGAAGTAAAGAGTTGAGATAAATATTAAAAAAAAAAAATCTGTTTCTGCTTAATTGTGAGAAAAGTCGTTTCTCATTTCTGGTGAAATTTTTTTTTTGCCGACTAATAGTTCTTAAGTTTTAACTAAAATTGTGATATGAAGTAAAGAGTTGAGTTAAATAAAAAGAAAGTCTATTTCTGCTTAATTGCGAGAAAAGTCATTTCTCTAATTTAGTGAAAAATATTTTCACTAACTAATCTTTTTTGAGTTTTAAAGAATAGTAATAATATCTAAGAATTAATTAAAATAGTGATATGAAATAAAAAGTTGAGATAAATACAAAGAAAGTCTATTCCTTCTCAATTGTGAGGAAAGTCATTTCTCTAATTTAGTGAAAAATATTTTCACCGACTTATATTTCTTGAGTTATAAGGATTCCCTGCTTCGGGCCCCTGAAATGTCTTTTCATAGATCTTGGAGATCATAAGTATGATGAATTCATTTGAAGATTCAACCATTCGACACTGTTACAGACAGGCGAATAAGGTTGCAGATAGCAGTTTAGCTAACTTTGGTACAATACAATGGCTATACAATATTTAATGACTTTCAACAACTTCCTAGAAATTCTAAGGGCGAATATGATATGGATAGACTCGGCTTTCCCTTTTTTCGCATCAAGCCTAGAAAGAACACTTTTGCTTTAGATACACTACTTCAAAGCATTTACCATTTTTGGAGTTCCCTACTACTTTTGTATAGACTAAAAGGGGAGTATATTGTATAGGCTGAATACTCCCTCAAATCATTTTGAGAGCGTAAATGTTTATCTATTATCATGGATAGGTTGGAGGATGCTCCACCTTCCGTAGGATTCTGAGGATTGAGAAATTGAGACTCTTACTTTTGTAATGATTTTCTCATAAATTTATTCAGGTCCATGCTCATTGAGCACAGATGGATAGACTTAAAAAAAATCTAAGTGTGAATTTAACTGCAAATGCGAACAAACCTACGAATATAGATCAAATAGTTTTGAATTTCAGATCTAGTTTTTACAATTTATTATAAAGTAGAGCTTTACGGAGATCTCTTGCTAGATTATTTTCAAATCAAATCATTGAAGAAATTAAGTAATGATTCCTTAAAACGCTTGAATCCATATACTTGACTTTGAATTGGTTGGTGCTAGCCCTAGAATAATTGGATTCAAGAGGTTTTGTTGAGAGATTATGACCTAGTTTTTCAATTAAAAATTAGTGATTTGACCTAGCTAGTTGAAGCAAAATCAAGTTTGAAATTGTATAAAATAGAGCCGTGAACTTATGGATTATTCAAAAACTCTACGCTATTTCAGATTTTGGCTAGTTCAACTGGATTGTCTTTTATACCAACTTTACGTTGACTTTGGTATTGATATGTCCTAAAAATTAAGGATATGGTTTACCTAACCTCATTTTAGATGAAATAATCAATATTTTGCATAGTTTGGGGTTATTAGAGATCATATTGTTTGAATTGTATATTTCAGGTGAATAAAATGTTATCAGAGTTGACAGATATTTTTTATTTGAATCTCACAATTACTGATCACATAGTTCAATATGGTACCAGAGCAGATAGAAATTTCTAATTCAACTTTCACCCCACCCATACTATTCAATATTTTCAAGGTCAAAATCTCAATATTTAAAAATGAAGTAAAAGAAAGAATAAAGAAAGGAGGGGGGGGGGGGGGGGTAGTGGGACTTGTAGGGATCGGAAGTGGAGGAGAATTTAGAGGGGGTATGGGGGGGGGGGGAGACGGGTAGTAGGCTTGGAATTAGGTTTTATGTTGCACCTCTTGATTTGGCACATTGTGACACACTAGTCACAAACTCTAAGGGGTCGTTTGGTAGAGTGTATTAAAAAAATAACACATGCATTATTCTTTATGTATTAATAATACCATGTTTGGGATCATTTTTTAGACCATGCATAGCTAATACTTGCATTAGTTATACACACTATTGTGTATTAAGATGTGTATTATTAATACTCACCATTTCCTATGTATTAGTAATACCAAGTATTTCATCACATGTATTAATTAGTGAATGACAAATTTAATCCTCAAAGCTCTACTTAAACATTTCCTCCAAATCTTTTTTCCATGGTTCTTTGCTCCTATTTCGCAATTTTCAACAATGAAAAAAAAATTCAAAATCCATATCCCCTTTTTTCCGTGGTTCTTTGCTCCTATTTCGCAGCTTTCAACAAAGAAAAAAAATTCAAAATCCATATTCCAAGTCAAGAAAAAATCAAGAGCTTTTCTTCGTCTAAAAACAAATCAAAAATAACAGAGATTTCGGTTTATACGTAATTTACACTTTCATTCTATAACAAAACCGAGATGACTTGTTTCATGAATAATTGTAGACTCATTTCTTCTTTGAAGTACGCCAAGTCTATAGTTTTGTAATTGCGGCATGGATATGAAATTGAATTTTTTTTATTTTGGAGGTTATAAATTTGGAGAAGAAGGGTTTGATTTTTATGTTTTGAATTTGTTTGAGGAAGAAGGGTTTGGATTTTTATGTTTTTAGTTTGGAGGCTATTTTTATAAATAAATATTATTTTATAAAAATATATTTTTTTATTTATTTCTAATACACCAAACCAAGCAAAGTATAAAAATTTATGTTGACATAACTAATACCAGCATTACTAATGCAGGTATTACTAATACAAGTATTACTAATACATTATATTCTGCATTATTCTTATACATTCTACCAAACGACCCCTAAAAGTATTTCATATTCAAACACAATTCAACTTTCATTTTTTTGTCAGTCTTTCCCCTTCGTAGGAGTTTCAAATCTTTCTCACTCTTGATGATTCGAACTCACAACCTTAGAATTAGAAGTAGAGGGTGCTTACCAAAAGGCAACCCCCTCTTGTCATTTTTTTTTTCATTTTTTTTAATTAAATATTACTTTATTGTCAAATATCAATCGATACATCATGTCCAAATGCCAACTTAATTTTAGAATGTTTTCAAAAATACATTTCCATCATTACTACACGCAACCTTATAAGATACTATTTTACATAGGCATAATATAAAAACAAATACTTAAGTTTGGCCTCAACTAGCAATAAGCAGTTAAACTTTGAGAGTGCACATCTAGACACCTTAGTTTGGTTTAAACTGACAACTAAACACTTCAACTTGTCTTTATTGTATCTAGTGGACTCGATGCTGATGTGATACATAAATTTTAGAGGTATCTAGATTATTACTTTATAAGTTGGCCGTGTTCAACTAACCTAATGGAGATGAGCTGGGGTGTTTAGATGTGCATACTCAAAATTAAAATGCTTACTTACCAGTTTAATTAGATATTATGCCTATGTGTATATTTGTTACTTACCATAGTTTCACGATAAATCTGCAGAGTTGAGTCTCCATTGAGTTTAAAGCTGGTAGACACAACTTCAACACCTTCCTCACGATGACATAATCGAATGATGTTATTAAAAGTGGCTATGTTATCAAGGCCAGTTATTAAAACCACAACCACGTCTAGGCCCATTTCATGGAATTCTATTTGAGTTGGTGACTTGGTGCTTGGGCCGGGCTCATTGGTTGCATTGAGTGATTGGGCCCTCTTTGGGCCCAATTTTAATTCTTTCAAGTGTTGCTTGCTCTTCTCCAAATTCATTTTCAAGCTTTCTATGTAATTCACTGCTGCATCTATTTGATCAGGCACCGTCATTTTTGCCTGCAACACTCAATTGTAAATAGTATATTAGAAGAAATTATATATGAATGCAGAGGCAGATTCAGAAGTTTGAAGTTTATGCTTGTGAATTCTAGTTCTTTTGATTAAAGTGTTCATGAGACATATGTATCACGTTGAAGTGTTTAGATGATTACAATAAAAGTTGAGATGTTCAACTGTCAGTTTAATCAAGTTAAAGTGTCCATTCATATTTATTGATATATGTGTACCGAATTATAGAATTCAGATGAAACCCTAATTGAAAAGTTACATCCCCACCCCACCCCTACCCCCCATTCATGCATGATCTCAATTGTCATAAGAGTTGGATGATGGTGGAGGAATGGTCTCCTTCAACAGAGATAGATTAAAGTTTCAGAAGTTCGATCTTTAGATTTTCATCTTCGAATCTGTAACACTTTTAAATATATGAATTCAAAATTTGAAACCATAATAACTTCAATACTAAAATCATTAAAGAACAAACCTTAGAGGTAGAGGCATGAGCAGGGATCATGGAATGAAGTTGATTATAGAGATTCTTCATATGTTTCCTTCTATTTTTCTCCACATATTTCCTTTCCAATTTTGGAGCTGATTTAGACTTCAAGCAACTTTCCATTTTCCCACTTTTGAAACTATATTTAGAAACTTTTCTCTAATATGTTTTCTGGTAACTCTTTTGCCTATTTCCTTATATGAAGAATCTACAAGTTTTAGTTCCAATAATATGTTATTATACTAATAGCAACACACTTTTTATAGATTCCACCAAACAAGCTGGTTCCCTTATGGTCAACAGTGACATTCATGCATGATGCAATAAAAAGATATAGTTAGTGACATAATTTTCACATCATATGGTGTTCATAATTAAATATATAATAATATTTATGCTTAGAAATATATTCAGAATTTATAACTTATAATTTATTATGTCGACTCTCAAATAATAATTGAAAATTGACTCAAGCACATATAATAGGATGACCATCGCAAATTGGTCTTCTATCAAAGAGCTGATATTGTTGAATTATATTTATATCATGTGGATAGTAAGAAAATATTTCTAAAGATAGATAGGGACGTAAACTGAAATTCTAAGTTCATTTTACTCTTAGGACAATATTAGTTATATACGTATTCATCCTATCAACATGCCTGCTTAGACTTATTAAGGGTATTTTAGTCATTTAATTGATAATAAAAAAAATTATTGGCTATAAAGAAATCTTAAAGTAACTTTTTATAATTATATTTATGTCCTAACCATTTTGTCCTTCTGCATGAGATTTGCATGTTTTACTCTAAAGACATGGTAAAAAGTTAAAAACACATTTTGACACCTTCATTTTCTCACTAAGACATTTAACGCCTAGCGTCTTGCGCTCTCTCTTATTAGAAAAAGGAAGGGGTGCGACCCCACTCAGCTCGAAGAAGTAGCTTTTTTAATTAATCCATACTTTTCCTCTCCAACAAGTCAAGTGGCCTAAGGGCCACCTCCTCCAATTCTTTATTTTTTGAGAAAAGAACCTACGGAAAGGGGCGATTTACGAATGAGGAATTAGCATACTGACTCGCTTTCATCCTTTTCATTCATAAACCAAGGGAAAAAGCAATAGTGTTCTAATAACCAATAAAAGGGTTAGGATATTTCTTTTAATAAAGAAGTCGATTTCAAACTCACTTCACTCCTCTCGTTTATACTATTTTCTAAGGTCGGATTGGAATCTTCACTCCCTTCCTAAAGGGATTCGACGAAGAAGTCGTATTATAAAATGAAATTGTGAAATTAATTGTTAGACTTACATGCACCATTTTAGTTTTATGAAAATTATCCGATTGAATTGATTGTAACTTAAAATTTGTTTAAAATATATGAAACCTACTATTCTTCCATTTTTCGGTGATTAGGAAAGATGTCGTTTTAACTAAGAATGTTGGCCACCTTATTTAATAGATTTGTGGGTTAGAACATTTAAATAATTTTCCAAACGTTATTAATAAATTATGAGTGCATTTCTATTAAACCTAATTTTCCTTATAATTTATAGCACTTAACAAAAAAAATTATTACTTGATTACAAGTTCAGTTAACATTGACTTTAATTTACCATACGTCCTAACAATCCAAACATTAAAAAGAAAAAATAAAGTGACCTGTTGAAAAGAAAAATGACATTTGTATCTCTTTTACAATACAAAAGTAATTTTAAAATTCTCTTTTACAATTAATAAAATAATTTATAACCACATAAATTATTAAAGTGTATTTTAGATCTTAAAATTTAAAAAAATAAAATTTAATGTCGTATCAAATGATGACACATGAAGAGCGAGTACTAATAATAAATTATTAGGTCGGTGCTTAGCACAAATATTGCCACAATAATATAATAATAATTAACACCCGTTGAATAAATATAATTCTATTTGTATACGAGTATAGTCAAAATATTCACTTCTCTTTTTTGGAGTCTTGTAGGAGTGGGACCCATGTATACTTTTAATTTCTTATCACTTAAAATAGATATATTTTTTTATTTTTCTAAGAAGTATTATTTCAAAAGTATGCGGCTCAATCAACACAAAGATATTCTTAATATGGTATGGTATTATTTAGTTTGAGCCAAATCCGTAGTTCTCAATCTTTTCTTTTGTCTGCACTTCCAACAATTTTCCTTTCGAACTAGTTTTACGTGGTCCATCATCACGATTTATTAATTACCGAGATTTATTGTGTGACATCCATATCATTCTAGCATTTACGGTAACCGAAGCCAACAACTATCTTCTTTTTGTGTTTGCATCTACTAGTTTGCAAGGTCCATTCAGCAAATCGAGCTCCGCACCTCATCACTCCACCACATCTTCATATTAATCCCATTGAATCTGGGATGACACACCTCATCACTCCACCATATCTTCATACTGATCTCATTGAATCTGGGATGATGCTAGTTGTTGGGGCTTATTATGGTGTAATATTGTCTACTTTAGGCCAGATTATATGATTTTTTCGGGTCTTACACTATTAAAAGATCATACATTTTATATATAACTTCTCAATCTTCTTAAGTAACAATATGGACTTTTATTTGCACTCCCGACTTCTGAGACAAAAAATGAAACACATCAGAAGATGTTTGATAGATTTCGTACCCGTTATATAAATAAATTAGAATTTTTTTGAGACTTTTCTTATAAAAAGGTTTTCTTCCATCAATAAAATTGCAAAAATATTTTCACGTGATTATATACTATTATTTGGCTTAATTAACATCAATATAACAAGAATGGGTCACATAAAATATTTAAAAGAGTAGTTAAATGTAATATATACACAATAGATCAACACTGATCACAAATAATACAAATAGTCAAATGTTGTTTAATGTTATCTTGTTCATTTGAATTAAAATTGCAACAACTAATAGATGTGATGAATTTATACTTTAATAATATAATTCGTTCTGTAGACACGTTATTTTTTATCCTCCCTAAATTTTAATTTATTTATCGATATTAGATATTTATATTTGGTATAATATTATGCAATTTCTTATTTTTATTTTAATTAAGTTTTAGTTAATAAAAAATATATAATAATAATAATAATAAATAAAGTTAATTTTGAGATATTTTTATTTTTATTTTTTATTTTTATCCTAATAATACAAAAATCCAAAAATATATATATATTATTGATCTTAAAATAAATTAGTAATTTTAATACTATTTTGTTATATTTATTTTGACTATTTATAAATTTTTATTATATATTCTTAAATATAAAAATTAATTAACTATTATTATTATTATTATTTTATTTATTTATTTTTATTTTGGTATAATTATTATCTTCTCTTTAAAAAATAAAAATATAATAAAAATACATAAATAATTTGAAATTTGAAATTTGTTTTATCTGATTCCTTATTTTGTTTGTAATTGTTTCCACCCCCTCCCCCCCCCCCCCCCCCCAAAGTCCTATATTTAAGGACTCCTCTCTACCTTTAACAGACATTGACATTCATCTGGAGACAAAAACAAATCAGTAAAAAAGGGTAGAGAGAAAAAATATCAGAAAAACAAAAGAGAGAAAGGAGAAAAGGTTGAGTTTGAAGATTTCATCCGAAAAAGTTGAATTTGAACTTAATTCGAGTTTCGGTGACAATTTCTTGCAGGTTCTATTCAATCATGTACTATTTATTTCATAAATTTTGTTGTAAACAAGCATGAATATAAATGTTCCAAGTGATTTCAGAAATTATGTATAGTTAATTAATTATGTGAATTCTTGTGGTTATATGTTAAACAATTAAATTACTGTAAACTGTATATTATTTGTACACGCATAATTATACGCGCATAAATAAAGTAAAAATAATTGACGGAAAAATTAGCAAATCAGTGAGATAAGAGGGATCAGAAAGTAGAAGTTTAAGCGGAGAATATTTTATTTCTTGAGTTTTCCAGCGAGTCTATATCGAAAACTCGCCGGAAAAATGTCAAAACTAGTCAAACAATCCTCATCGCCAGAAACCGCCAAACTACCCCAAAATCAGTCCCTTCCGACGACCCTCTTCGCCAAAAAACGACCAAAATCCATCCCTTTTCTGACCACCAACCGGAATCACCCAGCGTCGGCCAGTCATCTCTCCCCTCCCCCACACCATTGACCCTTTCTTCCCAGTCCATCGCCGAAACCCCTTCAAGGCCAGCAATCCGCTGTCGTCGCCGCTAGTCACCAACCCGTTGGCAAAGCTTAGCGCCTCCGCCACCTCTATTCTTTTTCACGATATATGGCCGGAACTACTACCACCGGCAAAGCCAAGCCGACGCTGTCCCTTTCTTCCTTCCTCCAAATTCCGTCAATGACATCCCTCTCGTTCAATTTTCCGTCAAAATACTGTTACTTTATTGCTGACACTAGCTTATCATATATACATATAATATAGTGTGTTTTTGTATCTCTAGATCTATAAGTATTTCAGTATATATATATTATATATATATATATATATATATATATAAAAGTAATTAATTTTATTATATTTTTGGAGGAAAAAGTAATAGAAACAAATATCACGTTTTGAAAATGTTTTAATAATAAGTTTGAAAGATATTATTAAAATTTGGAAGAATGAATGATTAATATATTATTTTATTATTATTAATTGTCATTAATAAATTTTATTAATTATTTACTATATTAATTTACTGCTTTAAATAAAATCTGCTTAAAGATTATTGTTAAGATTAATTATTTTTTAAAATTGTTATAAGTTTGCAAGTGACAAACCAATGTTTTAATGTTAAAATAAATTTTAGACACGTTTAAAATATTTGTCTCAATTAAGAATACGGCGTACGCATCTGTCCGAGACAATTAAAATTTCAAGAATGCAATAATGCACCTTGACAAATGTTTTTCTAAAATTAATTTTCATCGATTTAATATAAGATAATGCACAAGTTTTCGGTATGATAAAATGAGTGAATTTAGGCCTTCACACAATTTATCGAAACAGTTTTAGTTAAGTATAAGTCAATAAAGCGACCGTGTTTGAACCACGGGACTCGTGGGGTGCCTCACACCTTCCCCTCGGTCAACAGAATTCCTTACCCAATCTTTTATTTTCGCAGACCATAATAAGAGTAATTTCCTTTTGATTAGGGATTCAAAAAGGTGACTTGGAACACCATAACTCAATTTCAAGTAGTGACTCTGTTAATAAACTAATCTCTATTCAAAACTGTCACTTTAATTGGAAAAACCCTTCGACTCAATCCCTTCAAACGAAAAAGGGGTGTTACACGTTCAATGTTAAGAACCTTAATAATTAAACTCATAAAGTTTAAATCTGAAATTCATATCAAAATTAAATCAATAATAACAATAACATATTCAATGTATTCTCAAGCAAGTCGTACCTCTGCCTCAAAGGTGCGCGTTGTTTTCAATAGATACCTGACTTAAATAAAAAATAGTCTACAAAAGGATATAATAGAAGAATAAGAAATAATAGATAGTATCAAAATACCAGATAGTAACAAAAAAAGAAATTACCACTAAATAATTTCTTTAACCAATCTTTCCAAAACAACTAAAAAAAAAAAATTACACATTAAAATTTAAATCTTGAATCCACTTCTGAATATAAAATAAATATTAATACGTTCCATGAAGTAAAATTATAGTTTCATCTCACTCCTAAGTCAAATATACTCACTAGACAAGTTGTGTAAAATCAAACAACGACAGCAGGGTCTTGATTTGACTGTTTACTTTGAAGTATGAAATTATATCAAAGTTTATATGATTAGGAATCTTTTAACATGCCAGTAAAGGTTTGAAATTATCAAAGTTTATATGATAGTTTTCTTTAATATGTTTGTAAAGGTCGTGATGGAGCTGTAAGTATTCCTTTATTCTTAATCAGAGCTCTCGAATTTAAGTTTTGGGTATAGAGTCGTCTTGATGAAAATCTAGATTATTCAAACTCTAATTTCTCTCTCTTCTCTCTTATTTTTAATTTATTTGTCTAACTTTAATTTGACATAAAGTTTTGAATAATATTAAAAAAGAGTTCTGGCCCTTTTCAGCTAAAGTTTGTGTTCTTTTTTAAAAATTTTGGGGGTTATGTAAGAACACAGTGTAGATGATTTTGAGAGTGGAATGTAACATTGCAACTTGTATTCTCTATTTTTTATCAAAGATGACATTTTTTTTATTTTGAAAAGAACATATGTTTGAAAAAATTTAGCCAAATAACATGAGAAATGAAATAATATTTTTTGAAAAATATTTTTCTCCATTTCGAACACATCCATAGAATATATTATTTATGTTTATTTATCTGAATTCGGCTCGACATGAAGGTTAAGAAAGTAAATTATAAGAAGATTTTTGAATTTTATAATCTTAAATTAAAAATTTATAGAATATATCAAAATATTATTTAATCTCATGATTTTAAGTATGTCATGTTACATACGGAATGTTGAATTAAAGAATTACATGAAGTGTGAAAAGAAGACATTCATTTTAAAATAGATTTAGAAAAAAAAAAAAAAAATTGAAACGAAGGGTTGCTGAGTAATTAGAATTTCAAATAATGTGACCACTAATTGGACTTATTGCAAATGTATTTAATTTGTTGGGAAGATACACATCAAAGACTATATTTGCCTATTGGTCAAGAAAAATAACAATAATGTAAAGTTCCTAGGAATTTTGGTCTTTTTTTTTTTTGGTCAAGTAGGAATATTGGTCTTAATTAGTTATCGTTTTTATTAAAAATAAATATTTCTTAATATTTTCTTCCATCTTTACTTATTTATTATACTAAAAATAGACATACAATAATATTTGTTCAATTTTAAAAATCAATAAATAATTTATTCATTTCTATTATTTATTCTTATCATTAAATACGATTCATTATTTAATATTTTTGAAAATATTAAATTTATTATATTCAAAGGATAATATGGTGAAGTTATCCCTATCTTTTATCATTTTTTAACATGCGTCTCAAGTCAATAGTGGACAATAATTGATGAACGGAAGGAGTACTTGTCATTTCACAAAATCAATGCATGCATAATTAGTTGTTTATTTTCACTTTTAATATTAGTAATAGTATAAAATTTATTAATATAGTAAAAAAATATATAATAATAATTGATGTTAGTGATTATATATAGTAATTGGTGGTTATTATCGTAATGATGTGATTGGTGATGATATCTGTAAATGATGTTAATGACATGGTGACAATAAACTGCAATGATTGACAATGCTGATGGTTGGCGATGTAAATAGTAGTGACCGAATGAATTTGATAAACTATCATTGTTGTAGAAATCCTTAAATAAACATTTTAATGACATTAATATTTTGTTATAGAATTTAATTTTTTAATTTATTCAAACTCATTAAATGATTGTATCGTAAACTAATAAAAATACAAGCACTTAGTGCTTAAGATTAAAACTTTACAAAAAATATTAATAATTGAGTTCTAAATGATTAAGATTAAGATCTTTCAAGTGCAAACTAATGAGGCCCTTTTATCGCTATCATAAATATTTGTCAACCATTACTGCATAATTAATATACTTTGATATCTGTATTTAGATATAAACAATGAATACTTAATTAAGATTGTTTATTTTATCAATATCAAAAAGCTTATAATTTTTTTATTAGTAATAAATACAAAATTTAAATATATATTCACAAATTATTTATGAAGTCGTCAGATGGTTGTATCTAAAGATGGTTATTGATAGGGGTGAATAAAATAGAACCGCAAATTGTATCAAATCATAAACTGAGTCAAATAAAAATAATTAATTAATAATTTAATTTGACTTAGTTTGATGTAAACCTGTTAAGTGGGACGGTCCAGTTCAATCCGACATCGGTTCATTAAATTTTACCGTTTTGGGGCCGGTTTCGGTACCGGTTTAATGTTAACGGGTCGGTCCGGTCTGGGCCCAAACAATAAAATGTGCTCAAACGGATAGGAACCTGCCCACTTATGATTTATCCGATTTTGATCGGTCAAAATTAAAATAAAAATCACATTTTCATATTTTTTTTAATATATACACACCTATATACATTTTAAAAACATTAAATAATATACATACGATTATATACACAAAATATATACTACTTTAAAAAATAATTATGCGTGTATACTTTAAGTAGATACTAGTTTAGATTCTATTGGAAATATATGGACATATATACGTACAATACAATATATTACTACTTTAAATAATATGCATACAACACATATACACTAAATATGTACTACTTTAAAAAAGATATATGCATGTATAATTTAAATAGATACTAGTTTAGATTCCATAAGAAATATATGCACATATATACGTACAATACTATATATATACTATAGTCTACATAATATATATACAACATATATATACTAAATATATATACTAGTCTACATAATATACGTACAACATATATACACTAAATATATACTACAATATATATACTAGTCTACATACTATACATAATTTTTTTTTTAGTTATTACTTAGTGTAAAGTTTGATAGTAATATATTAAAAGTAACGCATTGTACATTACATATTATAGTATTATACAACTTTAAAAACTTATACACATTAAATATATATTATTTTAGTCTATAGAAAATATATAGACTTATATGTAGAATATATACAACTTAAAATACTACTTGAAACTTGAAAGTTGAAACAATATACATACAACACTATAGAAAATATATAGACATATATGTTGAATATATACAACTTAAAATACTACTTGAAACTTGAAACTTGAAAATTGAAACAATATACATACAACATATATACTATAAATATATATATATATATATATATATATATATATACCACTTGTGTATATATGTAGAATATATGTGTATATATGATTGTTGTGTTTATTACATTGTGTAAAGTTTAATAGTAATATATTAAATTATTAAATATTAAAATTATTTAATTCAAAAAAAAAATTCAATTTAAATGAAAATTTTTCAAAGTAAGGAGTGAATGAATGTTATATTTTATTGATTGAAAAATGATCCAAAACTTATAATTTACATGAATGAAAAATAACAAATTTCGCATCATTTTTTTAACTCGTTCATGTTAATATTAACGGGAACTGCCATAGGATAATCAAAATCAATAGGGGCAAAATCATGCATTGGACTTGATTGTGCTGAGTTCTCCCTTGAAGTCAGAATTTCTTCAATATATTGTTCGTCTTTTGGCTCCACCTCCATTCCTTGGTTTCTTCGTTCCGCTCTAATTCAATCTGAGACAAACTAGAACATTCATAGCATTGTTTTTCAATGACAATGAATGCGATTGTCTCCAAGTTGTTGTCATCCCTGACTAAAAGCGCTCTCTGATGCAACGGTTGACATTGGAACATTCAATATATCTCTATCTTGAAAGCACAGGATATTGTCTTTCATTATTCTTCCACCAATCCAATGCATTCATCCTTGCTTTACGATCCTCTGTCGGTTATCGAAGATAATACCTAAGCTCTTCCCAATAATTTATTGTGTATGTTGTTGACGGAAAAACCATGTCCCAAACATTTAAAACCATAAAAGAAATTAAAAAACCCACTATGTACCACCCTTTTAGAAGATGATGGCTCCTCGGGAGTTTGAGGAGCGACAGTTGGAGTGATATTTATCGGTACAGCTACATCAATTAAATCGATATAATGATTATATAATGCTTCTAAGTAAATGTTCGCGTCACTCATAGTCGTAAACAAATCTGATTTTTGTTGAGGCTCTAACTCTAAGGAATTATAAATAACAGTATTAAAGTAACACATAGTATTATATTTCATGCATAGATTTAGTATAGCACCAACCAAGTAAATTAGAGAAAGCGAAAAAAAAATATTTTTTAAATTTATCAAACATAGCACCAACAACTTCTTTGTAACCTTCTCTATCCTTATATTCTTTAAGCAAACAAGAAATGTCGGCTAAATAAGGTAAAATATTGTAAACAGTAGGATTAAGCGCCGGAAAATTCAACTGTAGCAATATAAAATCTTTCCAAAAACTTAACAAGATCATCAATTGCAGTCCAAGCAGAATCATGTAGCATACACTCAGGAAAAATACTACAAAATTGATTAAAAGTCATAGTAATAGAAACTTTATAAGCAAGACAAGCTTTTAAATAATTATAAGTAGAATTTCATCTAATATCACATTCTCAGGCATTAATATCGGTCTAAATCCATTTTGTTCACATTTGAATTTAAATTCTCTCATTCTACCTCTTCGATTATTTTCTTGAATAAAGCCAACAACAAGCCGGACTTTTTCAATATAAAGCTTAAAAAATTCAAGACCATCTTTTAAAATTAAGTTATAACTATGACAAGCACACTTAACATGAAATATTTCAGGTAACGGTGAAGAAAGGTCAGCTTTTAACTTCTCAATAACAGTCTTGTTATTGGATGCATTATCAAAAGCAATACATAAAAATTTATTTTTAATACCATAATATTCTGCGATTTTAGTAATAGATGTCTACGATCTTCATCGTACAAAAAAGCTAGAATATGTTTTTGCGTAACAAAATTACTATCTATCCAGTGACAAGTAATGGTTAAATAATCATTTTTATTAACGACACGACCAAGATCAGATCGAAGTTAGAGCAATTCTACATTGAATATTTTTTAATAATGTAGATAAATAATAAACATATTGTGCATGTAGTCTAAAAATATCGGCCCGACAAGTACTTCTAGGAATATTATTAAACATAAGATTATACATTACTTGAATATAATAAATAAAAGCATCAGAAGAAGCAAAAGTGAAAGACAAACAATCTATGGTTATCATTTTCACAATTTCTTTTCGGTCCTTCATTTTATTATAATTCTTAATTTATTGACCGCTAGTTGGGTTCAATCTAATTTGTATTGTCCCACCAACAGCCTCACCCCCTTGTGCAATAAATAACTCTCTAGCGTATCTATCTTTTAAATGTCTCATCAACGAACCCGCACCCCCTTTATTGCCTCTAATTTTATGCTCATATATAAGCTCACAAATATTGCATTGCACCTTACTTTCTCCTTCTATTTTCGTAAAAAATTTCCATGTAATACTAGTTCTTCTATGAGTTATTGAGTCATGAGGAGGACGACTAATCGATTCAGATCTAACATTAGCATTTCCTACTGCGGGTGTCTCACCAATATTATAATCATCTTTATCTAAATTAACCGTATCAACTTTATTTTCTTCTTCTATATCATAATTATTTTGAGCTTCTGCATAATCCATATCGTGAGCACCTACACCTATTTCTTCCTCAAAGGATTGACTAACCGGTACTGTAGGCACACAAGTATATCTATTACTTAAACTACCTCTACCGGAATCGCCACCAATTCATTTTTACTACCACTATCACTTTCGGAACAAAAACTTTTGACACTTTTATCGATGTTTTTTAATTTATCCATGTTAAAAAATAAACTAAAAAATATTTCAAATACATACAAATAATAAAAATAAATATTTAATAATTAATACATTAATTAAAAATTAAAGGTAAGAGATGAACAACAATGTTAAATTTTGAAAGTATCCGAAAGTTGCGACTTTAGAAACTTCCGCTTGTATTTGTAATTGCAAAATTAAAAAATAAAATTAATCGCTTTAGAAGATAATTAGACGATTTGAGAGAGATTGAGATTTGAGAGAATAAGAATTGTATGAAAAATGAATTTTGAGTTAGGGGTATTTATACTAAATTTTTGGAATTAATTTTTTTTTTTAAAAAACAAAATAGTGTAAATGGCCAACCGGACGTTAAGGCCAACGGCATTATAGATGTTGGGCCTCCAACGGTCATTTAGACCAAATATCCAACGACTAACCATTAAAATAATTTAAAAAAAAAAAACAATTGGGCCTGTCCGATCTGGTTACCTGGTGGGCCTGGTCCGTTTTTATAATTGGGTCGGTCCAACAAGTCAACCCATTTAGCCAATCCAGGCCTGGGACCGGCGTCCCTACATTCCATGGGCTAACCGGACCGGGCTCACCAGTTGGATCGGGTTAAACGGTCCGGAACGGGCCGTTTGACAGATTTAGTTTGATGTTGGAAAAAAAATCTGATTATAATTGATATAGTTTGATTTTAACTAACAAGAGTCAAATCGAACCGAACTAACCCAATATTATATTTGTCCAATTTTTAAAAATATTTACTATGATGGAATTTATAAATATTTCTTAAACTTTTTTTTATAGTTTTTAATCTTTCAACATATTATTTCAAGTTTGAACATAGAAATTTGAATGGTCTAATAAGTTTTATGGATCATAGATAATAGTAACTCAAATAAAGCTCAATCAATACTAATGCTAACAAAAATATTCAATTAAACACTAGGAATGACAATAATGTTGGATATCTATTCTTTAGTCTTGTATAAATACATAACCTAAATTTATTTTTTTACTTAATATTTAGTGTTATTTTCTTAAGGAACATTAAGATCGTTATATCTTGCTAGGATTAAAGAAATATTTGAAGCACAAGTTAATTATATGTTATTATGAAGACTTTTACCAGAAAACTCCGAAACAATTCAAAAAAATCAAAAAAGTTAAAAACATCCGAAGTTGAAAAATCTTATTTACTGATTTAGTTTAATTTATAAAATTAAAAATCCAACATGAATAATTTGATTTGATATTTAAAAAACTCGAACCAACTCAATCATGTACACCTCTAGTTATTGGTGCCCGTGGATATTAATCATTTTTTAAAATTTTAAATTCAATTAAACCCATAGTTAATAAAAAAAATATCCTTAATTACATTTTACCTTGACACATTCATTAAGTAAAACAATTAATAACATAGTTATTTTATCATAGTACTCCTATTAAATGATGTTTACATTGTGTCTTGAAATTAATTTGAAGAAAAGACAACTAATGTTAAGGGTAAAATAGAAAAAAAATAAGTTGTATTTCTTGATATATCAAAAATGAAAAGTAAAAGTAAAGATATAATTAAGAAATTAGTGATAAGTAAAAACGAACGGAGGTAGTAGTAATTTATAGCAAAATTAGTTTATAACAAGATAAAAACATTCAAATGATAATACAGTAGACATAATGTTTATGTAATATTATATTGTACTAATATTTACTTATAGTAAAAAAGTTCTTTGTGACAGTGAACTCTGTCTGCTTATCAGAAAATGATCCAATCAGCGACAACCTCCTTCACGAACCCCTCCCCCTCCACTCCGCCACCAGACCCACCCGACTTAACTATTCACCAAATGGATGAAGACCCACCTCGCAAACCCTCATACAAAGATGTTGTTACGGAAAAATCCCAAGAGGATTCAGCTTGCTATAACGAAGATCTCACTAGCGACGATGTGTGTCGAACAACTAGTGACACGAAACTCTCTACCTCCCTTTCTAAAGAAGAGAAACTCAGAATCTACTTTTCATGGAAGTGTTCTGTAATTATCAAGTGCGTAGGGAAGAAATTCAACCACAATTACCTAAGATCGAAACTAGCTGAGATCTGGAAACTTGAAGAAAAAGTGATTCTCATTGACCTCGGTGAAGGATTTTTTACAGTCAAATTAGTACTCGAGGAAAGCCAAAAGAAAATCCTCCATGAAGGCCCATGGTTTGTTGCTGGCTCCTATGTCTCTACAAGAAAATAGGAACCGAGTTTCGTTCCCCATCTATCGAAGATCACATCAACAACGATCTGGCTAAGGCTCCCCTTTCTTCCAACAGAGTTCTACGATAAATTGATACTTAAGAAGATTGGGAAACAAATTGGGTGCCTTCTGAAGATCGATACTTGTACATCTGCAACCCTTAGGGGCATATATGCAAAGATCTATGTCCAAATCCCAATGGACGCCCCAGTTTGCACCTCTATATACATTGATAACTATTCCCAACCGATATGTTATGAAGGAGAAGGGATTTTATGTATGGGATGTGGTCGATTGGGGCATGTCGTGAGACACTGCGACTTCAAAACACTGGAGAACCACCAAGAGACGCCGACCAAAACCTCAGAACAGGAAGCAACAAAAGTAGCTCAAGGTGAGGAGTGGCAGACCGTTCCCTTCCGCAAGAAAACCATCAAGCAAAAGGTAAAATCACAAAAAACTCAGGCTGGAGGTGGTACACAAAACCATCATATTCCTACTACACCAGTAGAAGAACATAACTCTGCTACAGGTGAGTTCCCTGAACCCCGTCTCACAAATCATGTGGCGCCGGAAAATTCCCAAGATGGCAACTCCTCTAACAAAGGAAAACGCAAAGGGAATGAAAACCCTTTTCATTTGGGCCCCCAATCTCAGGGCCCTATGGAAATTGGGTCCAGTAGTAAGTCTACAGAAATATGTCCGAGCCTCAATAAACATGCCCAACAGGAGGCCCATCCTGAGAGCCGAAACAGGAATGCTCAAAACAAGAATGGGCCGCTCCCAAACTCAGACATTAAATGCCCACAGGCCCAATACCAAAAAAAAATAACAAAAAAAGCCCAAAAGATGAAGGGGGAAGATATGTCAACTCCCATCCTTTCAAACTGTCAGCTCCAGGGTACTCATCACCCTGCTAACATGACCACCGATAGTTAAATCAACCAGGGAGCCCAAACGACTTCCCTGCAACACATGACCTCTTCTACTACTAAATATGGGATTTTACCAACTCCCTTATTTAGTAATGAAATCAACCTTCCTGGAAACCAGCAAACAAATATAACCAAAACCAAACTGACTCTGTTTACGGAGCCACCTCCACTGAACCATGCACCCCAATCATGGTTGGAGATGGGTCTCCAAAACATGTCACTAACTATAATAGGAGAGATAGAAGAGAGGCCTATCGAGGTAATGTTAACTCACCCCCCTAATCTTGCACTCTTAGTGAAGGAGGGGCTCAACCAAAGCCTGGCAGCCTACAAGAACAATCTATGGATGTCGACTCTTATGGCCATAGGAGGCCTGGATCACCTTGAATCTCTAACAACGGAGACTTTAGCAGGGTCCATGAACCAGGTAGCGCAGAACCTCCCTTTCTTCCCACCCTTGAATCCCCATCTTCTCTTAAATGGACCAAAACTACTGTACCTGGAGAATACATCTTCTCCAGTGGTAGTGGACCCATCAACACCAACGCCTCCGAAGATTTGGGAAAGAGAAAAAACATTGGATATGTGAAGAATAAGTAACAAAGAAATGAAAGCTTTTCTAGCAATCATGACAGTCCCAATTACAGAGGTAACCACCCTAGATAGAACACTAGCTTTAAGATTCAAAGAGTTAGTCAGCAAAATGTGGATAGTCCTCCTACCACTGAGCCTCACCAAGTTTACCATGGAAGTCAATCAACCCAGTGTCTTAACAGGGGGGATTTTTAAGACTACACTGAATCCACTAAAATTGATGATAAATGTGAACCTTTCCCAATCATCACTAACACCGTTAGACAAGGGGAAGGCAGTTGCAACAGGTCACCTGCAAATTTAATCACAAATGATGATGAATATCATTGTTTGGAATGCTAGAGGAGCAAACAACGCAGAGTTCAAAAGACCTGTGGCGCTATGATTGACCTTCACAAACCAGCTATTCTTGCTCTCCTGGAGACATGGATGGCTAACCACCATTTCTTAACCCATGACCTTGGTTTTGACTCTCTCTTCTAATCTGGGGCAATTGGTTTATCTGGTGGTATTGTCTTAATGTGGAAAGAGGACTACTTAAACATCAATGACATATCAATTACTCCCCAAAGCATCCATGCTGCTGTTAAGGTATATTCTTCTTCTCATTCCTGGTTTCTAAGCATCATCTATACCAGCACTAATATTAATGATAGACATAATCTCTGGGATCAGCTGACTACTATGACGAATATCATCAATGGTAGCAGCAATACTAGTTGGCTGGTGGGAGGTGACTTCAATGAAGTCCTCAGAGCTACTGAAAAATATGGGGGAAACCCTATTAGCAGTAGTAGGTTCAGAATTTTTTAGATTGCATCAACCAATGCTATCTTGTAGACTTAGGTTTTAAAGGTAGTAAGTACACCTGGACTAATAAAAGATATAGAAATAAGAATAACCTGATTCTTGAAAGGCTTGATAGATGCTTTGCTAATGATAACTGGATTCATCTATATCCTGAAGCTACTGTAACACACCTCCCCAGGTTCCACTCTGATCACTGTCCCCTGCTGATCAGTCTCACCCCTCACCATCCTTCAAGGGACAAACCCTTTAGGATGGAACCTATGTGGTTCTCCCACCCTCACTTTCCCACACTCATAAACTAAGCCTTTCTCACTAACAACAACCTCACTGATTCCATCAACACTTTCAGATCCATTGTCATCCCTTGGAACAAAGAAGTCTTTGGAAAAAATTTTGTTAGAAAGAAGATCTTAGCAAGGATTGCGGGTATCCAAAGGAGTCCTCACTACCCCTTTAGTTCTTTCTTGCATAACCTTGAGTCAACCCTCCAAAAAGACTTCAGTGACATTCTTAAGCATGAACATGACTTCTGGAAACTTAAATCTAGGATAAGATGGCTTGCTGAGGGGGATACCAATACCAAATTCTTTCACACTGTCACCCTCAATAGAAGAAGGAAAAACTGCATAAACTTCCTTAAACTTGATAATGGTAGCTGGATCTCAAACCAAGATGACATTAGCCAAGCCATCGTCTTTTTTTATAAGGAACTGTACTGTACTGAACACACTATCTCACACCTCCCATGCCAGGAAAAACCTTCTACCAGGGATTCTATCCCTGATCAAGCTCATGAAATGCTTGATAGTATCCCCACCCTCAATGAGATAAGGAAGGTTGTGTTCAATTTCAAAACCACCAAAGCCCCTGGACCAGATGGACTTCACCCTCTCTTCTACCAAAAATTCTGGGATACCATCAGTACTCAGCTTAACTCCTTTTGCAGTAAAGTCTTCTCAACTTGTAAAATGAAGGAGCAGGTTAACACAACCTACATCTGTCTTACTATTATGAGGGCCTCAAAATTTCTGGGAGATACATGTAACTAAAAATAAAAACTACATTTTTTATTTTAAAGAATAAGAACTGATGAGATCTTAGAAATAAATTGGGAAGTGAAATAATAATAACTTTGGAAATCTCTCCATCATCTACGTGTAAATAGGTCATTTTAATTTTCTTATTTACACAAATTTCATCATTATTACAATTTACAAGCCACATTTATTTTTATTCTTTAATTTACCATTTACAAGCCACATTTATATATCACTTAGTTCTTTCTCAATTCTTCATTTGAGAAAATTCAATTACCTATTTTTTTTTCTCGAAGTTCAATTTTTGCATTGAGAGTATTCAAGTATTGAAAATAATATCAAGTTTTCTACTGGTCGAACCAGGTTTGATTATTCTATATTTTGTTATTTTTCAGTTTGTTATTTTACATATTTCTTTTATTCATAGTATGCATATTGTTTTTTTAGATATTTTTAAAATTTTAAAAAGTGAATCAGAGAGTAGATTTATTTTTAAAATAAAAAGTGTTAAGAAAAATTGTACATATGCTCAATCATGTAAAAAGACTAGATTCTTTTTCAAATGCTTATATTACTTTTTTTGCTGTTGGTTTTTCATCCGGAGTTCGACGCCCGCATTGAAGCCCCGACTAATTCGAATCGCACATTACAGGGCTCATCAAGGTGTCAGTGCTCCCAACAGAGTTTTCTCCATATCCAGGGTCGAACCCTCAACCTCTGATTAAAGGTAGAGCAGCCTCATCCACTGCACCACAACTCATGTTGGTTGCTCATATTACTTCTAGAATAATGATAACAATTCTGACAATAATTGCCTCCATAAAAATAAATTTTTCAAATGTAAAAATATAATAGTTTTTCTTAACAAAAAACTTAAAAATCTTTTGTTGAAATTTTGATTTAGACTACGGGTGTCAAACAGGCCGGGCTGACCCGGCCCTGCATGGCCCACCTAGTCAACCCGATCCGATCAGCCCACGGGCAGTAGGATACCGGGTACCGGACAGATTTTTTTTTGGTTTTGGGTCTGGTTAACCCGGCCCGGACCAAGCTCGGTCCAGGCCCGTCGGTTAACCGCCCCGGTTAATTTTTTTTTAAAAAAGATCAAAAAACGAACTAATATACTATAAAGTATTATTAATTTATTATATTAAGTAGCATATGTTTTATTTAAAGAAGTACATATATTTTATATGTGTATGTATATATTGAATGATACGTATATATGTGTGTATATTTTTTAAAGTAATATATATTTAACGTATACATGTGTATATGTTTTAGAAATTAGTATAAAACTATATATTTAGTGTGTGTATATATTGTAGTATATATATATTGCAATATATGTTTTATTTAAAATATGTGTTTATATTTTCTAATTTATAAAATATGTGTGTATATTTTCTATAGACGTATATACTTAACGTATACATGTGTATATAATTTATAAATTAGTATATAACTATATATATAGTATGTGTATATATTTTAGTATATATAGTAGATTGTAGTACATATATTTAATATATTTTATTTAAAGTAGTACGTATATATTGAATGGTACGTATATATGTGTATATATCTTTTATAGACGTATATATTTAACGTATACATGTGTATATGTTTTATAAATTAGTGTATAACTATATATATAGTGTGTGCCTATATTGTAGTATATATATATTGTAGTATATTTTATTTAAAGTAGTACATATATATTGAATGGTACACGTATATGTGTATATATCTTCTATAGACGTATATGTTTAATGTATACATGTGTATATGTTTTATAAATTAGTGTATAACTATATATATAGTGTGTGTATATATTGTAGTATATGTTTATATTGAATGATGTATATATATGTGTATATATCTTCTATAGTCGTATATATTTAACGTATACATGTGTATATGTTTTATAAATTAGTATATAAGCATATATATATATATATATATTGTAGCATATGTTTTATTTAAAGTAGTACATATACATTGAATGATACGTATATATGTGTATATATCTTCTATAGACGTATATATTTAACGTGTATATGTGTATATATTTTATAAATTAGTATATAACTATATATATATATATATTTTAGTATATTTTATTTCACGTAGTACATATATATTTAATGGTGCGTATATATGTATATGTGTCTTCTATAGACGTATATATTTAACGTATACATGTGTATATATTTTATAAATTAGTATATAACCCCATATATATATATATATATATATATATATATATTTATATATTGTAGTATATATGTATATTGTAGTATATGTTTTATTTAAAGTAGTACATATAGTCGTATATATTGAATGTTACGTATATATGTGTAATTGTGTATATGTGTATATATTTTTTAAATTCTAATGTAGGATATACTATACATATAGTGTATATATATTGTTTAACGTATTTAAAATGTATATAAGTGGATATATATAGTGTATATTGGAAAAAACTTTTTTTTTATCGAGTTTGACCAGTTTTTTAACTGGGTTTAGGTGGGTTAAATCGGGTTGGGTTAAGTGGGCTGAGTCAGGGTTGTTGTTAAAAATTTTACTGTTGAACCCAAAATCGACCCGACCCGACCCACTTAACTCCAACCCAAACCCAGCCCACAAACTAGCTAATTTTAACGGATTGATTTCGAATTAATCCGACCCAACTCACTTTAACACCTTTACTTTAGACCATAAATATCATTGAAACGCCCATGTTTTGGACATGTGACATTTGTTGAAATTCTTCATAATTTTGACAAGCAATCAAAGAGAAACTTTAGGTACGTGTCTTTTAATTAAACTTTCATGACCAATGGAACAAGGTATGCAGCTTCCAAATTATTCTTAAAAATTAATTATGTTTACACTTCATGAAGCAACAGCTTTTTTGTTTTCTTTTTTATCATATCAGACAAAATTATCCTTTCTAATTTCAAGTATATGAATAAAGAATTATTTTGCTTTCACATATCAATATTCTTGTAAAGTAGAAAGAATGAAGGACCAATATATTCGCAATAATAATTGTGGTAGATAAAATTATCCTTTCTAATTTAAAGTATAGGAATAAAGAATCATTTTGCTTTCACATATTATTAATGTCCTTGTAAAGTATAGAAAGAACATAATGAAGGACCTATAGATTAATTAATAAGAATTGCGTAGATAAAAATGTCTTTTTACAAGCACGTAATAATGTCCTTTGTGAAGTAGAGAGATTGAACGACCTGTTATATCAAGAATTTAAATTTGGTGTACTGTTAATTTACAACATTATTAGGTTAACTTGATCTGTAGGTTGCCTAATTTTTTTCGTTCAATTTTTATATAAAAATAATGAGTAACCTGACTGATAATGTAGAATATTTTGTATACTGATAACTGAAAGTGCACAAAACTTAAACTTTTAAACCAATCAGAAATATGATAAGTATTACTTTTTTTTTTTTTAGTAGATATCTTGCATTTTAATTCCAAAATGATGGACATATACATTAATGTAAATCTTTTTTTTATGAGAAATTAAATTTAATTGAATCTCAATATCAATATCGAATAAAAACGAAAAGGTAAAGAACTTCCAAGTATTTTCACTAATTATGTCCACATTTCATGAAGCAGTAGCCTTTTTTGCATATCATACCAAGTACACGCTTTGTGTCATATCAGACACATTTATCCTTTTCTCTAGTTCAATAATTGCCTACCATTATATACTCCCTCCATTTCATAATAAATGAATTATTAGATTTTGATATACAGATCAAGGAAAAATCAATAAAGACATAAATTTAACATAACTTTTCACTTTTACCCTCCAAAAAGCAAAAATTGACCTTTAATACTTTTTCAAAAATTAATTGATTATCAAATCATAAGGGTAACTTTGAAAAAAAATTTAATGATTTACTTATTTTGAACACCAATAAATACCTCAACAATTCACTTATTCCGAAACGGAAGGAGTAATATTTTGTCAATGGATAAGAAAAATAAAGTATTCCAATGACTTGATTGTCCACATTTTAAAGTTTTTGGATACTATAATTACTTCAAATTAATATTAAATAATAATAATTTTTCTTTTTTTTTAAATAGGGGTAGGGAAGGAGGAAATAATGAGAGAATTACAGAGTGGAGAATTGAATCTATATCAATAAAATGAAGTTCAGGTATTCAATCAACTTAGCTATTAAGATTCATCAATATTAATAACTTAGCTTAATTAGTTCATAATTAGATATTTTACATATTATATTTTAATATCTATACAAAATTAAACAAAAGCTTTTGGTTTTCGTGAATCCATACTTTAGATTCGCGACTGCCTCTCGGCAGTCACTGACAGCCCCAACACTCTCCCACCCCCACCTAGGTATAACAACTTTGTTCTCCTCGATGTATCTCTTCTTCAATTAATCCAAAACGCAGGTCCAGGCAGTGACGGATCCTGAATTTAAGGATTATGGGCACTTGGCAGGTTCGAAAAATATATTGACATTAAGGTTCTGTTTGAAAACTAAAGCACCTAGTTATATTTTTTGTTTACCGCTTTTCTAAATCTTATATTAATTTCTATATTTTTTTTTACATAATCATACCTGATTTGTACGGGATTTAATGGGTGTCGGAACACCAAATATTTGGCTATAGGTCAATGCAAACCGCAACTCCTTTCCCCCCAACCCCCCCCTTACACACACACACATTATGGGATTGTTTGGTTAGAAACAAGTTATTCTGGATTTGATTATTTTAGGTGTAGTTATTTCAAGGTTAGTTATCTCACATTCAAGGTGAACTAAGTAATACTATAATCTCAAAATAACTAATTTCAAAATGAATTATACCATACATTTTATTCCGAGATTAGCTATTTCTTATCTCTTGTACTAAACGACCCCATATCAGATAAAATTATCCCTTTTTAAGTATAAAATGATAAAGTAAATTTTTCCTGCCATTGCTCCAGCAAGAATGAAATTTATATGAAATAATTTTTCATTCATATATATTTCTACCTTATCATTTGCATCTCTCTAATTATTTAGATTACTTCCTTAATCCTCTAATATACTCTATTCTTAGGTCTCATTTGATTAATATATCTCCACTTATGTAATTTGTATTCTTATCTTTACTTAATTGATTTTTGATGTAAAATAGTGGAATGAATCTCTATTCTAGTCATCTTTCATAATTTTTTTTTATTCATCACCATTTTAAATAGTGAAAATGTCTAAAAAAAAATTTGCCAAAGTCGTATGTAAAAGTACGCATGTTATCATGTTTAAACTTTTACTTTTACTAAAAATCAAAACAATTGGAACAATATCAAACAGTTGATCTAATTCCAATTATAAAAAATATAGTTTAACCAAAAAAATTTAATATATAAAATAACTGATCGAACTGGACTACTGAAACCCTTCTCATTTATTTCCATCTTGAATGATAAAACAACATAGGTTTTAAGAAAGTCAAAGTGCTAGGAATTTCTTAAACCTTAAAACATGTAAACTATATAGCAATTCTACATCATAAAATCACGATAGCTCAAATTCAACTATTTAGTCTTATAATTATAAATTGGATTCCACATCATTGCCATAAGATAATCCATAAATCAACTCCGTAAGCTTATTCTTCAGAGTTGTAGCGCTAAATTCCATTGTTGAAATCCTCTTATTCTACACACACAAAAAAAAATGTCATTCGGAGTGTATTTGGAATGACAAGAGTCAATTTTGTAAAGATATTTTTCGAAAACTTTTAGAAGTATTTTCTCCAAAAGTACTTTTTTGGTGTTCAGTTGAATTGCAGAACATGTTTTTTTATTCGAAAATAACATTTTCTACGATTGATTGAAATATTAGCCATTTGAATAGTTACATTTGGTGACACACGTAACTGATAGAAAAAATTTCTATCAATAAAATACCTTAAAATGACTGAAATATTTTTGATATTTGTATCAAACGTACCCTATTAACTCATGTATACTGACCTTAGTTTCATGAAAAAGCTGAAACATAGAGTTTCCATTGAGTTGAAATTGGGTGAACACAACTTCAACACCTTCCTCATGGAACAATCGAATGATGTTATTAAAAGTGGCTATATTATCTAGGCTAGTTATTAAAACCACGACCATGTTTGGGCCCATTTCATGGACTTGGATTTGAGGGGGTGACTCGGTACTTGGGCTAGGCCCATTAGTTGAATTGAGTGATTTGGGCCTTAATTGTTCCAAGTACATCTTGCTCTTCTCCAGTTTCATTTCTAAACCTTTTATGTACTTCACTGTTGCATCAATCTGTTCTGTCAATTCCATTGTTTCCTGCAACACCAAATACAAAGTAATTATAAAAATCTAAACTAATTATGTATCTTTGTTGAATGTGTTGGGAGCTAATTATTTATCTCGACCAACCCAAAACCGAAAAGAATATATCCGGAGCTAATTATGTATTTTTACAAAGAAAAGAATATATATCTTTATTGTAATATGTATGTCGACAGATCCAAAATTGAAGAAAATATATCGGAAGCTAATTATGTATTTTTACAAAGGAAAAAAGTATCTTCGTTACCTCGACAGACACAAAATCAAAAAAAATATATCAGGAGCTATTTATGTATCTTTATAAAGGAAAAACATATCTTCATTGGATATATTATGAGTTAATTATGTATCTTGACAGACCCACAATGGAGATTTTCAATAATTATACAAAATATCAAAATTTTCTGTAATTAAACTCCAAACTGTCGGGATTTATGTTGTTTGCTCTAATAATTTTGATCCTTGAATTATTGCATTTTTTTAGTCCTTGTAATATTGGGATAACACATTTAATCTTCAATTAAATAAAATTGAGTGATTTTGATTCAGATTAATTACAAACAAAAGTTAAAAGAAAGTGGTGCCCTCATAAAGGGCAATTAGCAAGTGTAATATCTAGATTACCCCTCTTAAACTAATACACCGTCTACATTTTAAGCTTTAATTAGTAATTTGATAAAAAATGACCAATTTTATTTAATTAGAGGTTCAATGTGCTACATCAAATATTGCAAATACTATAAAGAAATTAAATAATAACATAAGGACCAAAATAGTTATTTTCCCGAATACAAATTATATTAACAGAAAGCGAGTTATTATTTCTATGAAAAAATAGAGTCGGATTTAGAATTTCAATGAATTCAATCTTTACGATTTTGCAATCTTAACTTGTTTTAGTGACTCTCTCTCACACACAGAAATAATGCTTCTAAGGTTCAGCTCAAATCAGAGGCAGATCCACAAATTAAATTTTAGGGTCCTAATCCCCGCTTACCATCGAAAAGCCTTGACCCATTTTATGCTTTTGGGTTTGCAACTTATTATGATACACACTCTGTTTCTGGTTGTTTGAGTTGATTCAGAGGGTGAGGTCAAACTATAACTGATGTCAAGTGTAAATGCGAATATAGAATGTTCGATGTTTAGAAAATAAATAAAAATGCCATGAGTCATAATATTTAATAATTCAAAATATTTAAAAAGTATTTGAAAAGAATTATACAGTCAAACCTCTTTATAGTGGTAACATTTGTTAGAAAATTTCATGATTGTTATACAAAGGTGTTGTTATATATATATATTGACATTTGATATTCAAATCTTATTTAAATGTTATAAACAAAAGTATGCGAGGTTGAATATAAAAAAAAGTAATGTTAGTAACCTTTTTCTTGTGAAGTTATGAAATAAATACTGATGTGCACCATTTAAATGCATTTTCCCTTAAAATTTTATATTTGTACTTGAAATTTATTGTGTACATGACAACATAAATATTTTGATATTTTATTTTATAAATAATATATTTTTTACAAAATATGATTATATAATATTTAAGTATGCTGTTATAGAGAATAATTTAACAGAGAGTGTACCGCTGTAATAAACGTTATTATTATTATAGGTAGAATGTTATTATAAAGAAGTAAAATATAACATGAAAAGTCAATTTAGAAAAAAAACAGTCCATTATAGTGAAATAATGTTATAACGAGGTCAAATTAAAGAGAGGTCTTACGGTATATGGTCAAAGAAAGAGTTAGATGTGGTGAAGTTACGAGGAAAAAGCGAGAGAGACTAATTCAAAATTTTGACTTATTTTGGTTCCGAATTCTAGATAGCTCTTATATATTTAATAGATTTCCCAATATAAATGTAGAATTTTGTGCAAAAGGTCACTAAGTTTCCGGGAATCCACACTCAATCAAGGGAGGACCTAAGCTCAATTTCAGGGTGCCAAGGCACCCCTTAAATTAAACACAAATTATATATAATTATATAAAAAATATATTGAAATTGATACAAGATATAGAAAAACACCTGATAAATCAAGAAGATGGATGGATGCTTTAATTTTCAAACAAAACTTTAAAACTTTAAGCATCAATATATGTGTTCAGACCTCCCGGACAGTCACAATCCCTAAATTCTGAATCCGTTACTGCACGCAATTACCTCTACCCGCCCATGTATATGTAGCTCAAGTCGAAAGCCCCGGAGGAGAAAAAGAAGAAAGAGCAGACCTGAGAGACATGAGTCGGAGGAAGCAAAGAATAAAATTGATTATGGAGATTCTTCATATATTTACTTCTATTTTTCTCCACATCTTCCCTTTCCATTCTTTTCCTCTTTCATTGATATTGGATCTTACTGTATATCTTAATGGACAATAATTTATGACTAATAAAACTCATTTTATAGATTTCAAAAAGGACTCCTACTTTTTTTGGGTCAACAACAACGTATGAAAAGAAAAAGATATATGGCCAATTTACTAGTCAAATTCAATACACCAATAAATTGCTTGCATTTGTGCACTTGGTAGGATGCTTCATATGTCCTAATTAATGTTACTCTAAATGTGATCAAAATAACACCGCCTTATGTGAAAGCTGATAATTATAAATATAGTTTAGTCAAATAATTTACATATAAAAGAACTAATATTAAAAAAAGTATATAGGCGGTTGAGGAAAATATATCTCTTTGTAAGATTTTTAACGACTATATTATGAATATTGTATTATGTTGATCTATGAGAAAGAATAATTTTTCATTTATTTATAAAAGTTCAAAAGTTTTTCATTCAAAAAAAGAATCAATATGGAAGAATTTTTTTCTATCAAAAAACATTTCGATTATAAATAAAATTAAGATAAAATAGAAGATTCTTATGAAACCCCATCCTTTTGAGCCACTTATATTTTTTTTCGAAACAGAGATTAAAGTCATCTTCCTTCTTTTTCTCAAGAAGTCAACAATGTTAGGCCATATAAGATGAGAATAAGAACCTCTTGCAAAAAATTTAAGAATTAGTGTCATGTGATCATAAAGTTACAGGTTTAAATTGTGAAAACAACTTCTTACAAAAAATTTAAGATATAAATGTGCATAATAAAACCTTGTGATTCGATCCTTCTCCGAATACCTTACGTAACAAAAGTATTAATGTACGGAATTGCCGTTTACAAATTATCTTCCAGCAAAGAGCTAAATCAGATGATATTAATGAATTAAATCAACCAGAGAGTCATCGTGGAAACATCACATGAGAAATTCCCTACGAAAGTTCTGCACAAAGTTGGACAAATTTAATTATTATTTTTTTTCATTTTAGTTATGTGATATTATATAGACTTGACTGATGTTATTATTTGTTGTTTCTTGTGTTTTGACTATCTATTTTTTATTTGTTAGTATGTACGGTTTCTTTTCTCTAGATGTTAGGATAAATTTAATGCTTTCCTTATTATTTATATGTATTTTTTGATCTTTTTGTTTTTCTTCTGCTAGGGGCAGAGCTACCTTTGAATTAGGAATTCATCCAAATTAGGAGTTTGCAGTTTATTGTTGTGCCTCGTCACTATGTATAATATGTATAGGCGTGCATATCATTTTTTTTTCGTTTTTCGTTTCTGTTCCATTTTTTTTTTTAAAAAAACTTGATAAAATTAACACACAGTATTCTAATATTCAACATATCTACTGAACAAACATTCGACAAAGTAATAGTATAACATATAGCAATAAAAGATTCATGTAATCAAATATACATACTAAATAGTGTATTGAGATTATTCAAATAGTTTTCATTCATGCCTTTTAACAATAAAATTTATAACATAAAAATGATTTAGATTCAAAGAAAAACCTGTGATGATTCAAATGGAGTAAGAAGCAAGAAACAATCATTACCAGAAACTCAAACATAAACCTGACTTCAACTTTTGATTTTTTTTCTCTGGTTTGTTTTTCAATATCTGATGTTTTTCTCTGCTTTCTCTCAATTACAGTCTCTGGTTTTTTATTCTGTCTCAGTGTCTGAATAATGATAGTATACGTACAGAATGATCTCTGTACAGTTCCTGGAGTTAAGGAGGCCTTATATACAAGGATTCTTGGGGGAGGGGGGTGGAGTTGATGGGGGAACAATTACTGATAGGATAAGAAGGAATTTGAATTTATTTTTTTAAAAATAAAATTCTCTTTTTTTAATCTATTAATAATAATAAATAAAGATAAATAATAAATAGAAAAAAAAATGAATGAATAAATAAGATAATAGAATAATAATAGTAATAATAAATATAAATATAATTGATTAATTTTTGTATTTTAAGAAAATACAATAAAAATTATAAATAATCAAAATTAATGTAATAAAATAGTATTAAAACTACTAATTTATTTGAAAAGAAAATATTTTTAATTTTTTTATTTTTTTAATTGAAATAAAAATAGAAACAATATCCTAAAATTAACTTCATTTTGGTTATAAATTTTTTAACTAAAAATTTAGTAAAAATAAAATAAAAGTTAAAGTAATATCGAACCAAATGTAAATTTTTAATACAAATATATATATATATATATATATATATATATATATATATATCTATGTATGTATGTATATATATCTATGTATGTATGTATGTATGTATGTATGTATATATATATATATATATTAACCTCGAGGAGGGTCAAAATCATGTGTCTACATTTTGCCCCTCTTTATTTGAAATCTCGAAGAGTTTTTATAAAAAGAAGTAGACAAACAGATGATTTTTGATCCTCCGATTATTCAAAAAGTGAAGATAAAATGAAATATAATAAAATAAAAGATGTGACCGGGTCCTGATTTTAGATCGTCTACATATCCCGGGTTTTAAGGGAATCAGGTCATGTGTAGTTTAAAGGTAACATGGTGAGAGAAAAAGTTAAAGTTGAGGGAGATTCGATCGAGTTTTCGGTTAACAACTTCTGCCTTTTACATTCCAATGGCTAACAAAAATGAAAAATACAAATGAAAATTGTAATCTCTAGAATCTTGATTCTAACCTTCGTGACTTGAATTTGAATATTCACCGTATTCTTTAGGCGGGATCATGATATGCTTTTTTCCTCTTCATCCTGTTCTTCAGGCGGGCTCCTGGACTTACAATTTCTTCACCCTGTTCTTCAGGCTGATTCCTAGACTTCCTTTTTCTTCACCCTGTTCTTCAGGCTGTCTCCTGGACTTACAATTTCTTCATCCTATTTTTCAGGCGGGCTCCTGGACTTCCTTTTTCTTCACCCTGTTGTTCAGGCGGGTTCCTGGACTTACTATTTATTTGCCCTGTTCTTCAGGCGGGCTCCTAGACTTACAATTTCTTTACCCTGTTCTTCAAGCGGGCTCCTGGACTTTCTCTTTTCTTTACTCTGTTCTTCAGGCGGGCTTTTGGACTTACAATTTCTTCACCCTGTTCTTTAGGCGGGCTTCTGGACTTTCTATTTCTGATTTTTCAAATATGTTCCTGAACTCAACATAAAAGGTGAAACAGAAAAATAACATCTCATTCTTCAGGAGGGTCCTGGACATAAAATAAATTTTCATTCTTCAAGAGGGACCTGTCCCATTCTGCAGGAGGGTCCTGAGCATAAAATAAATTTCCATTCTTCAGGAGGGTCCTCTCCCAATCTTCAGGAGGGTCATGTCTCATTTTTCAGGAAGGTCTTGAGTATAAAATAAATTCCCATTCTTCAGGAGGGTCCTATCCCATTCTTCAGGAGGGTACTGGGCATAAAATAAATTCTCATTCTTCAGGAGGGTCCTGAGTATAAAATAGATTCCCATTCTTCAGGAGGGTCCTGTCCCATTCTTCAGGAGGGTCCTGAGCATAAAATAAATTTCCATTCTTCAGGAGGGTCCTGTTAAATTCTTCAAGAGGGTTCTGAGCATAAATAAATTTCCATTCTTCAGGAGGGTCCTGTCCCATTCTTCAGGAGGGTCCTGTTAAATTCTTCAAGAGGGTTCTGAGCATAAATAAATTTCCATTCTTCAGGAGGGTCCTGTCCCATTCTTCAGGAGGGTCCTGAGCACAAAATAAATTCCCATTCTTCAGGAGGGTCCTGTCCCATTCCTCAGGAGGGTTGTGAGCATAAAATAAATTTTCATTCTTCAGGAGGGTCCTGAGCACAAAATAAATTTTCATTCTTCAGGAGGGTCCTGAGCATAAAATAAATTTCCATTTTTTAGGAGGGTCCTGAGCATAAAATAAATTCCTATTTTTCAGGAGGGTCCTGAGCATAAAATAAATTCCCATTCTTCAGGAGGGTCCTGTCCTATTCTTCAGGAGGGTCCTGTGCACAAAATAAATTTCCATTTTTCAGGAGGGTCCTGAGTATAAAATAAATTTCAGTAAACACGAACGAAATTTTTCCCCAATTTGCACTAGTAAATTTTGCGAGTGTCATCAGATCACATCGTTTGAAAAGTATAGTACAGAGTGTGAATCAAAGCCCTGCTAAAGAAATGCGTCTCATCAGAGTAAAACTGATGACCAAAATTAGGAAGTGTGTCTCCTAAGAGTTAAATTGAAGGACTCGACTAGAAAGTACGTTTTCTAAAAGAATGTTCAAGTTAGGAAGTGCTTCACCTAATAAATGAAAACTGACTTATTCAAACTAGGAAGTGCGTCTTCTTGGGGTTAAATGAAATGACTCGACTAGAAAGTGTGTCTTCTAGGAGTGATGGTTAAAGTTAGGAAGTGCTTCACCTAACAAATGAAAACTGACTTATTTAGACTAGGAAGTGCGTCTCCTAGGGGTTGAATGAAATGACTCAGCTAAAACGTGAGTCTTCTATGAGTGATGGTTCAAGTTAGAAAGTGCATCACCTAACAAATGAATCTTGAATTATCCGGACTAAGAAGTGCATCTCCTAAAGGTTAAATGAAATGACTCGACTAGAGAGTGCATCTTCTAGGAGTGAAGGTTCAAGTTAGGAAGTGCTTCACCTAACAAATGAAAACTGATTTATTCAGACTAGGAAGTGCATCTCCTAAGAGTTGAATGAAATGACTCGACTAGAAAGTGCGTCTTCTAGGAGTGATGGTTCAAGTTAGGAAGCGCATCTCCTAGGGGTTGAGTGAAATGACTCAACTAGAATATGCTTATTCTAGGAGTGATGGTTCAAGTTAGGAAGTGCATCACCTAACAAATAAATCTTGAATTATCCGGACTAGGAAGTGCGTCTCCCAGGGGTTAAAATGATGAGTTTTTACCATTATTGATTACCAATACTGCGTAACAGTACTGCCTCTTGCATTTGTAGAAGTGAGAAATTGCAACTTTTAATAGTTAAGCTTTGAAACCTTTGATATGAAGGTAACACATGTTTTTGTTTCATATAAAGAAAACTTTCTAATTTAAAAATACGGTGGTTGATTTGTGGCATTTGGCTATTGAGACGATCTCTTGCACTTGTCATGCCCAGCTCCATTGCAAATCATTGATAGGTATTATTGACTTATTGTAGTATTGACCCCAAATTCTGACTACTAAAATATTTTGACTCAAAATCATATTTCTCTTGCATGATACCTCGGGATTCAGCTTCAAATACACCTTTTGTACTTTTATGAGTCCAAAAACTATCGGATGACAAGAATTCTTGAGTACTTTACTTTATTTTTTAAACATGTTATCTTTGTGTGTTGGTCTTTTGTCTTGATTTGCACAACTAAAGGAGTTGGTAGCAAGTTTTGAAGTCCTTCCTCACTTATCTTGACAAAATTTTGACTCAAAAATACTTGAAAGATGACGATAATGATTTTCTTTTGACCACAAAGACAGAAAAATTAAAAATAAAAATAAAAATAAAAATAGATTAAAAAAATAAAAACTAAAAATAACAAAAAGAATAGAAAAGGACAATAGATATCTCTTCTTTTAAAAAAAATGTCAAAAAGAAAATTTTATCTGGGTGTGGCAGCTGATTCTAGTGATTATGATATGCATTTTGAATTAAACAACCTGATCTATCCAAACTAATCATTATCACTTTTTGCCCACTCATTGAATTTTAAAGGTAGCCATTCTTGAACTTGTTCCCTCTGGATTATAATCCTCCTTAGGCTAGTGACACCTTGATGGTCTCCAACAAGCCGCTCCCATTTTCTTTTCTTTTTCAACTTATTGTCGTCTTATGGTGCCCATGAAGACTTTTACCAATAAGACTCTCATTTTTATTGATCTCACAACTCACGGTCTCCTTATGATTTCCAAAAAGGTTTTCACCAATAAGACTCTTATTTTTTTTTTTTTTAGAAAATAACACTCAAAATATGAAATATCATGCACCCATAACATGTTTAGCCTTGACATTCTCAAAGATTGACCTGAAGGTCATTCTTTGGTTGTAACTTGGCTTTTGGAATGAGATAAAAATAAAGGTCGGCATGGGGCTCAAAATTTACTCAACATTGGGTAAAATATACAACTTTTGAAACCGACTCTTTTAAGGAAAAAAACTTTTGCCCCAGTTTTATTTCATTCTGGGTAACTTGAATTTTCTTTTGGTTGGACCGAACCCCAGAGTAGGGCTGCCTACGTATCTTGTCATAACAAGAATCAGGTCAAACATAGTTCAGGACATTATTTTTGCTTGAATTTGGATTTTTGATTGCTTTTTTCTCTTTTTTTTCAACTCTTTTTTTTTACTCCATTTTTTTGATACTTTTTTTTTTGATTTTTTCAAACTCTATTTTTATTCCAAAAGAGGGGTACGAAAGGAAATAACACTAAAGCTCAAAAGGACAAAGGATGACACAATATTTGGGTACTAGAATAAAATGTTTTCGTCATATCAATCCTTAAAAACACAAGTACATAACATGTAATATGAGAGTAGAACATGAAGATCATACGCATCTTTTTCAACATTGATCATGACTAAGCTCATGCACTTGTGTCACTTCTTTTAAGTTTGTGAAATATACATGTCCACTTATATTGTACTTTTTTCTCGATGAGTGACTCATGCCCTTTTGGAGCTAACTTCCTTTTGCTTTTCCTTATAGTGGATACTATATATCCTCCGATTGACCCCATTCAAAATTCTCGAATTGAATTTTCTAATCGATGATCAAGTTATTTCCTGATTCACAAAGTGATTGCCTCAATACATTCAAAAGAGGTTGTAACTATCTCCCCAAATACCTGAACACTTTACTTATTTTCTTATATGTTTTTTTTTCAACTCTATCTTCTTGTCAAATGTTTCAGGATTAGATTGGATTTAAAGATCAGTCTGTGAATTCAACATGCATATCACATCTATAGAATCACCATAGAAAGAGCTCTCTAAAGAAAAAAAAAAGACAACAAAATAATATATAATAAAAAATAAAATAAAAATAAAAAGGACACACATTTGTTGACCAAAAGATAGAAGGATTTGAATGGAAATTATAATAAAAAAAGATAAGATATATCTCAAATTCCAACCCTGAAATAATCCGGGTAGTAGAAAGAAAACAAAAAAGACTATCAAAAATCCTTCCTCGTGGGGAGCCGATTGGCTTCTAAATTGCCGAACTTAATATTTTAGCCGTTGAATTGCACATCGGCCTTAATGAAGTCTCCACAATCATTGCTACGTCAACTTTTTTTTTTTCCTTTTGAACTCAATCATTTTGAATTTATCACCTCAAACTCTCTCCAAAGTAAGCTATCAACAATTTCTCTTTTCCCCTACTCCTCTTCATTGATTACAAAACTTTTTCATATAAGTCAAAGGATCACCATGATCAGGATCACCATGATCCTCGTACATGTCCAACTTTGGTGTTATGGAGTTTAGAGGCAAGTGAACATTGAAACATGTAAAAATCCTGTGAGAACTCTCTTTTTCTCTCTCAGTATTTGTATGTTTCTCATATTTTGCTTCAAATTTCTCACTTTTTAGATCATTTCTTATTATTCCTTATTTCTAACAATCTATACCAACTCATCTCAGACCCTATATCATTTTTTGTGGGTCATCTTACTTGTTCTTTGAACATGGTGTTGTATTGGTGAGGTGCCGACTTAGCCACAAACTAACCACCTTAACACTATTTTGATTTTGGCGAAAATTGATGTGTCAGAGTTTAAAATTTTTCCTTTTAAGACCATCGAATCCATGAAGGACTGCCTACGTATCTCATTAAGACGAGAATCAGGTGTGCGTAGTTCTTGAAATATATGTCGTACAAAATTCAGTCTCAAGGCCCCTAAAGGTACAGGGCTATTAAGATTTATATATATTATTTATTTTGTAAAACTTAGCCTCATGATTCCTAAAGATTCAGGGCTATTAAGATATATATATATAAATTAGACTTGAGAATTAGAAAAATAATTATGAAAGTAATCATATTTTCAAAATATTCCCCAATAAGTCTATGAATAATTTTCAAAAGATAGGGTCGTATTTTGAGAAGGACATCCTACGTATCCCAGTAAGATGTGAGAATCAGACCCTCATAGTTCATGAAGATCATAAAATTATGTTACTAAAATTTTTCCTTTCTTTTTAAAAAGAAAAAAAAATTTCTTTTGAAAAATGATTCACTAAATTTGAGGATAATATAATCTCTTACATTTTAAAGTTTCCTAAAGCCGGCCAACAAACAAATAGCATTCCAACCAAATATCAAAGAGCACGTAGGATGCACACGTTGGTCTTTATAAAGTAGGTCACCTGTCCTAGATAGACCCGGCCCCTGTGCCAAGTCCCGCTAAGTCAAATGCAAATGATGCAAATAAAGCGGCACCTAATAGGGATAACCAGATTTTGAATTTTCAGTTCTTCTAAGTTTAAGCCTAATAGGGATAAGTGTCTAGACTGGTTTACCTGAGCAGATACTCGAGCCGGGGGGGGACAACTTGGTCGGTAGCAGGGCAACACCGCCTTCATTGCCGATCCACAACCCGCCTAACATGTGTGACTATAATCCTTCACCAGGTGTCTTGACACTCCGGATATTTCAAAAAAAAAGTAGGATACATGCGCTGCATTCCTTCTATCCTATTTCAGAGGCTCAGAGGGGGTGCGCTAGAGAAGACAATATATAATACAGTTCAATCAATATCAAAGAGGTAAATAAGCGACAACTAGTATATAAGGCCAACAAACACAATATCACCAATAATTAAAGCAAGTATAAGTCAATATAAAAAGCTCGAATTCTTATTAGTCCCCAGCAGAGTCGCCAGAGATGTCATACCCCTTTTTCGCTCGAAGGGATCGAGTCGAAGGGTTTTTTCCAATTAAAGTGATGGTTTTGAATAGGGATTATTTTATTTATAGATTCGCCACTTGGAATTGAGTTATGATGTTCCAAGTCAACTTTTTGAATCCCTAGTCAAAATGAAATGACTCTTTTATTTGGTCTGTGAAAACAGAAGACCGGTTAAGAAATTCTATTGACTGAAGGGAAGGTATTAGGCACCCCTCGAGTCTCGTGGTTCTAGCACGGTCACTTTTATTGACTTACCTTGATTTAATCTACTTTGATAAATTATGTTAAGGCCTAAAATCGCTCATTTTATTTTTCTAAAACTTATCTATTATTTCATATTAAATAAATCGGTGAAAGTTTAAAAATATTTGTCAAGTTAATTTTATAAAAATATTTGTCAAGGTGCATTATTGCATCCTTGAATTTTAAATATCTCAGAAAGAGTCGTACGCCACATTCTTAATTGAGACGAAAGTTCATGAAAACACGTCTTAAATTTATCTGGCATTAAAGACATTGATTTGTCTTTTATAAACTCAAAATATATCTTATCTATTTATTTTTTATTCTCTTTTTCATTTTGATTATCGCGGCGAATTTGAATAAATTCTCGTAACTCACCCCACTCGAAATTCCTCTTTAAAAGTCAAATCACGAAATGATTATGCATATTTCTTTTTGTGAGAAGACATTAACAATAGAAAATAATACTGTAAAGAAAAATAATGACATGCTAAGTCTGCTACCAAATACATATAATTATTTAAGAAAAATACATACAGAAAATAAATTTTGTCATTACATACAGAAAATAAATTTTGTCATTAACATTCATTTTAATAAACTAATATAGTCTAACTAAAATTAATCCGATGTATTTTTATTTTTATCACCACCACTTTCTTTGGTATTATCTAACTCCATAACACTAAATGTTTCTGTAAATTGATGATCATGGAATTGTGGGGTCCACTTAAAAAACCTCCATAACAGCACTAGCAATAACTTTTCCTTTCAATAACACATTCATAATCCTCTTCATTATTAAAATCAAGAAACACATGTAGATCATCATAAGACTTAATCCTAACAACCCCTTTTAGTGGGAATTTTGCCTTGAAACTAACACGGATATTAGTCATCTTTGATTTGGGTACTATGTAGAATTTTCCAACCATTCACGTGTGATAAGGGTTGATGAACAGTTGGGGTGCCGCCATTTTGGAGTAACGGAGTTTGCAGTTTGTTGTTGTGCCTCGTCACTGTGTATAATATGTATAGGCGTGCATATCATTTTTTTTTTTCGCTTTTCTTTTCTGTTTCATTTAAAAAAAAAACTTGATGAAATTAACACCCAGTATTCTAATATTCAACATATCTATTGAACAAACATTCAACAAATTAATAGTATAACATATAGCAATAAAAGATTCATGTAATCAAATATACATACTAAATAGTGTATTGAGATTATTCAAATAGTTTTCATTCATGCCTTTTAACAATAAAATTATAACATAAAAATGATTTAGATTCAAAGAAAATCTGTGATGATTCAAATGGAGTAAGAAGCAAGAAACAATCATTACTAGAAACTCAAACATGAACCTGACTTTAACTTTTCACTTTTTCTCTCTTTATTTTTGATTTTTTTCTTTGGTTTGTGTTTCAATATCTGATGTTTTTCCCTGCTTTCTCTCAATTACAGTCTCGGATTTTTTATTCTATCTCAGTGTTTGAATAATGATAGTATACGCACAGAATGATCTCTGTATAGTTCCTGGAGTTAAGGAGTCCTTATATACAAGGATTCTTGGTGGGGGGGTGGGGGAGGGAGTTGAAGGGGAAACAGTTACTGATAGGATAAGAGGGAATTTGAATTTTTTTTTAAAAAATAAAATTCTTTTTTTTAATCTATTAATAATAATAAATAAAGATAAATAATAAATAGAAATAAATGAATAAATAAATAAGATAATAGAATAATAATAGTAATAATAAATATAAATATAATTGATTAATTTTTGTATTTTAAGAAAATATAATAAAAATTCTAAATAACCAAAATTAATGTAGTAAAATAGTGTTAAAACTACTAATTTATTTATTTAAAATTTAATTTTTTTTAATTTTTGTATTTTTTTATTTGAAATAAAAATAAAAATAATGTCTTAAAATTAACTTCATTTTGGATATAAATTTTTTAACTAAAAATTTATTAAAAATTAAAAGTTAAAATAATATCGAACCAAATATAAATTTTTAATATAATGCACACACACACACACACACACACACACATATATATATATTAAACTCGGGGAGGGTCAAAATCATGTGTCTAAACTCTCAAGTAAGCTAAGGAGTAGAATAGGGTGGCTTGACAGGTATGGAAGGGCCAGTTAGGTGGTCTGACAGGTAAAACGGCACGAATAGTCCATTTTTGGGCCAAATCGATGGGTGTTAGCCCACGATTCTCGGGGAGGGATCGGGGCCTAGGCGTGTTTTGGGATAAAAATCAATTGGCAGCCCCCAAGCAGGCTGAGTGCGGTCTACGATGACCCTATAGGTTCGGCAGGGCCGTTTGGGTAGTCAGACGAGTAAAACATCATGAACGAGCCATTTTAAGATAAGTTGGTAGGTGTACGCCACGATTCTCAAAGTGTGCCTAGTTCCCAAGCATGTTTTGGGCAGAAAATCGAACGGCAGCCCGCTGGAACGTGAAGGACAGACCTATGGTTGCCTACGGGATCATCGGGGTTTTATAGGTGATCACACGGGCAAAATGGCACGAATGAACCATTTTTTAGCCAAATGAGTAGGTGTTAGCCAACTATTCCAGTGTTGAGCCTAGGAACCAGGTGTGTTTTTGGCTAAAAATCAACTAGTGACCTCGGGCAGGCTGAGAAATATCTAAGGTTGGCCTGATGGTGTCGTTAGGGTCATTTAGAAGGTCAGACAGGCAAAACAGCTTGAACGGGCTATTTCAAAACCAAATCACTGGGTATTCGCCTACGGTTCTCGAGGTGGGCTAGGTCTCGGGCATATTTTGGGCCTAAAATCAATCAGGTACCTCAGAAAGGCTAAGGAGCATCCTAGGGTGGCCTGGCGGGGTCATTGGGGGTGGTCAGGGTCGAAATGGCATAAACAGGTCATTTTTTATCCAAATCAGTGGGTTTAGGGATCGAGCGTATTTTAGGGCAAAAATTGACTGACGGGACCCAGGTAGGACTAGGAGTAGCCTAGCATTGGGCTCGGGACTTGAGTATATTTTTTGCTTAAAATCGATTGATGACCTCAAGTGGGTTAAAGAGTGGCCTAGGGTGCTCGACAGGTTTTGTGGGTCTTTTCTGTGGTTAGATGGGTGAAACAATATGAATAGGCTACTTTTAAGCCAAATCGATGGGTGTTAGCCCAGGATTCTTAAGGTGCGCCCTGGGCACAGGCGTATTTTGGGTCAAAAATTGACCCAAGGCCCCCAGGAAGTTTGAGGAGCGGCCTAGGATGGCCCAATAGAGTCTTCAAGGCTATTTGGGTGGTCATTCAATTGAATGGTGCAAATGTGCCATTTTTGAGCCAAATCGGTGGGTGTTAGCCTATATTTCTCATGGTAGGCCCAAGGCCCAGGCATGTTTTTGGTTGAAAATCAATCAACAGACTGAAGAGTGTCCTAGGGTGGACCATAGAGGTCAATCAGTCTATTTAGGTTGTTAGATGGGATAAAAAAATACAAACGGGTTATTTTAGGCAAAATTGGTGGGTGTTAGCCCATAATTCTCGGGGTGGGATCTTTGCCTGATGTGTTTTGGATGGAAAATTGATCAACGACCCCTACTTAGGCTGAGAAGTATCTTTGGGTGTCTCGATGGGGTCTACAAGGCCGCTTGGGTGGTCAGTCGGATGAAACGTCACAAATAGTCTGTTTTTCAGGCCAAATAGG
Organism: Capsicum annuum; assembly: GCF_002878395.1. NCBI lineage: Eukaryota > Viridiplantae > Streptophyta > Magnoliopsida > Solanales > Solanaceae > Capsicum > Capsicum annuum. Next base: position 7,784,784 of record NC_061120.1, on the reverse strand, counting down.
TGGGTGTTGGCCCATGGTTCTAGGGTGGGCCTAAGTCCAAAGCATGTTTTAGGATAAAAATTGATATACGGCAAACAGGCAATTTGAAGAGCAGCCTAGGGTAGCCCAACGAGTCGGTGGGGTCACTTTGGGTGGTCAAACTAGTGAAACAACACGAACGGGCTATTTTCTTATCAAATTAGTGGATGTTAAGCCCATGATTCTTAGGGTGGGACCAGGGCCTAAGTAAATTTTGGTTAGAAAATCAATCGACGCCCCTAGTCTGACTGAGTAGTGGCTTAGGATACCCCAGTGAGGCCGTTTGGGTGGTCAGATGGGCAAAGTTGCGTGAACAAGTCTTTTTTTGGCCTAATCGAGTGGTGTTAGCCCACGGTTCTCGGGGTAGGCCCAAGGCTCGCATGTGATATGGGTAAAAAATCAACCAGCGGCCCCCAAGTAGGCTGAAAAGAAACCTAGGGTTGTCTGACAGGGTCGGCGGGGCGATTTGGGTGGTCAGACGGGCGAAATGGAACAAATATGGCATTTTTAAGTCAAATCGATAGGTGTTAGCCCACGGTTCTCGAGGTGGGATCCGGGACCAAGTGTTTTTTAGGCTAAAAGTTGATCGGTATCCCTTAGGCAGGCTAAAGAGATGTGTAAGATGGCCTGACAGGATCAACGAGGCCGTTCGGGTGGTCAGATAGGCAAAACGACGTAAAAGGTCCATTTTCAGGACAAATCAATGGGAATTAGCTCACAGTTCTTGAGGTGGGCTTGGGTTTCGGGCATGTTTTTGGAAAAAAACAACCAACGACAGATAGACAGGCTGAGACGTGGCTTAGGGTCGCTCGGTGGGGCTATTTGGTTAGTCAGATGAATGAAACAACGCGAATGGGTCGATTTTGGGCTAATTTGGTTGCTGTTAACCCACGATTCTTAGTGTGGTCCTGAGGCCTGGGAGTGTTTTAGGCTTAAAATTGACTGGAGGCCTCCAAGCAGGCTGAGAAGCTACCTAGGGTAGCCTAGAAGGGCAATTTATGTGGAAAGATGGGCCAAACGGCACGGATGAGCCAATTTAAGCCAAATAGGTGGGTGTTAACTAGACCAAGTGAAAAGACCAAAGAAATAAATGTTAACATAATCCAGAAAAGTATAACAAGTCAAATTCAACATTCATATATATGTTCATGTTCAAGAAGCAAATATTATTAGACAAAAACATAATGCTCTCTTACAGTCCTACTTAAGTATTTTACTTGTCCATTTTAACAAATCAAAAAATAAATTGTCTTTTTCATAACAAGTACTTCCTCAGTCTCATATTACTTAACATGTTTGTCTTTTGCACAATTCTTAAGAAGAAATCTATAAGGGATGTAAATTTGAAAAGTACCATCTCATTTTGAAAATGATGTAATATTCTGTTGCAGAAAGAAGCAATTTTGGTCTTGGCAACTGCAAAGTAATATCTAATGTAACAGATGCTAACAATTCACTACAATGAACTAATAAAAAGTCCACTGGCCACATTTTCACACAAATTGTCTCAAAGTCTAATATAAGATTATTCCTTAATACTAACCACTCAAAACACCATGGATAGCGCTAGAACTAAAACTCTTAAAAACACCTTCTCTAGAGATTAGAGTGAGTGGTACTCAGCAAATCAAAAATTATGCTTGAACCATTCTTTAAACTCTATTGAACATATTAGTAAAGAATCCACCTTTTAAAGCAGTGCATGTTACTAAACATAATGCATTCCTAATGTGAATTTTTCTTGGAGAGAAGTTAGTATGAAATCTGGTCTTAATTAAGTATAATAATTATATTAAGATTTCCTTTTAAGATTTATTAGCCAAGCGCCACTTCAACTATGTTCACTAACGAGCTCAAGCTTGGCCGTTTGGACAAATAAGTTGGGCCAAGCTTGATCTCAAAAATTAATCAAGCGTAGTTCAAGCTCAAACTTCGGCTTATCTATTAAACGTCCAGCTAGACATGGCTAGTATAATATGTTTAACCAAATTCGAAACTCCAGAGCTTGAGTCAACTTGGCTCGTTTGCAGTTAAGGACAATTAAGTTGTTTTAACCAGTGCAGGGAGACTTAAAGGAGATGAGTAGAGTTTAAAATAGTAATGGTAATCAAGTTGCAGCAAAAAAATGACCTAAATAGAAAGTTTTAGTTGTCACTTGTCAGCATAGAAAACTTACCATGTCAATGTTAAACCTTTTAGTAGACACTGCAATTTGAGGTACCAAAAACACGTCTGCCTGTAATGTTCACTCTGTTATACTAGCCGGTAATAAGTAATAACATCATCAAGATTATCACTTAACTGTTGACATGATATTACCTCCCCACCACTTTCTAAATTATTTAGATAAGTTCAAGGAATTCAAGTGCACAGTAAAACAATTTTATCAAGAAAACATATAAGTGTTAGACAAAATACCATATATACTTTTGCAGTCCTTCTCTTGTAGCATACTTTCCAGTAGACTCCGACAATAATTTTTCAAGAGCTGCTCCAAAACAAATGAAGTTTCTTAAGAACCAATAAAAAAGAGGTTGAAGAAGACTACTGACTGATCAAGTAAACAAAATTTGCTAAATCAAGCAATAGAAGGAGTCTGTTGCAACTTTCCACATCCTTAATTGATATTAGATTCTATAGAAATAAGAGGATACATCATGATGTATAGCCAAATAGTGTTATCTAGTCTAATAAAGCACCAAATGCTTAAACAAATGAAACGATGATATTGAGCACTGTTATACTTAAAGAGATCCTTCAAGTTATAAGCTTATCACAATTACACTAATTAATTCTACACCAACAAAAAAAGATTAGAGCAATGTATGAATTGGCTCAGGCACCATAAATACTTACCATATATGTTGCAACTTACAATTATATATCGATGATGCGAGAACAACTTTCACTCTCCTCCAACACTAAGAAGAAACAAAAATAAGTTTCATGTTATGTTAGAAAATAAACTATTTTGCAATATCAATATAGATCTCACAAATGAGAGATTTTTACCAAGTTCGAATTGCTCCAAATAATCTAGATCTTCCTCAATTCCAATTGAAAGTGAGTCACTTCGAAGCCAATCTTGACAACACTCAAGAGCTTGCACTAATTTAGGAGTCAATGAACTCCTAAATGAATCAAGAGTACACCCTCCCATATTAAATGAACTCCCAGAAGCCACACTAGAAACAAGAACGGCTAACACATCACGAGTCATTTAAGCAAGAATAGGAAATATAAGTGAGTTCATTTTCCACCAATTCAAGATACTAAAATCATTAATTTAATTTTTAGTTGCTTCACCTAGATACTTGTTCAACTCTGTTTTAGCACACGATCTTCCACTGTTGACTTTATGTTTCTTGAATTGTTGTGTAAATGTTGCGGTTGATTTTTTAGATTGAGTCAAACTACTTACACTTGGTAAGTCCAATGTGCTATCAGTTGAAGAAATAGATAAAGAACTTTGAGACCTTTTTGAATGTGCTTTTGCATACTCATCAAACAAAGAAGCCATGTAACTTTTCACTTCGCCTACTATTTGGTTTTCTATTTCTTCCCCAACATACTCACTAGTGCATAAGTAATATACTCATCTTTGTAGCGGGGATCCAAAATACATGCAATAAAAATTAGTTTATTCATATTTTTTGGTTTACTCCAATATGTATCAAATTTTCCTTTCATGTTGGTTGTCATTTCACTCAAATCAGAATCTTCTTTTTCTATCAAACCTTTCAGAACAAAATGAATCTCACAAATTTCCACAAAGTGAATATTTGATGTAATATAAAGAGAACCTAAGACCTTTAAGATGAGTTTATAGATCAAGAAATTTCATCATGTGCCTTATTTTTTTCCAATCAGTAGATAAAATTAAACCTGCAGATTTTTCATCTTCTCAAATATTAGTAAGTAAATAATGTAATAATCCACAATCACGAGCACCATAACTTACAAATGCATCCTCAAATTCTTGTGCCATATTTAGCATCAAATAGGTGGAATTCCACCTAGTAGGAGTGTCCAAACATAGTAATTTCTTACATGCTATCTTTTCAAGTTCAGAACATTCTTTAAACTTCTTCAACCTTGTCGGAGATTGTCTAATGTATCTTACCACTTGTCTAACACATTTCACAGAATCATTCATTTCTTTTAAACCTTCTTGAGCAACCAAATTGAGAATATGAGCCATACATCCCATATGAAAGTGATTACCATCCATCATATTCGTTCTCCATTTACTAAATTGCTCAAACAACTCTTTCACTGCCATATTATTTGAACTACCATTATCGTCCGTAATAGTGAAGACTTTGTCTATACCCCAATCAAGCAAGCACTTTATAATAACAGATGCTATATCCACACCTCTATGACTAGCAGTTGGACAAAAAATATTATTTTTTTGCGTATAGTTCAATCTTTGTCAATAAAGTGAGTCGTAAGACACATATAATTAATTGTTTGAAATGAAGTCCAAGTGTCTGTAGTTTGACAAACTCTTTGTTGGGTTTCTGTCAATTTTTTTTCAATTTATGTTTCTCTTCACCATATAAATCAAAACAATCTATAGACACTGTTTTACAGGAAGGAATTCAAAATTGAGGTTGCAGTATATTCACACAGTGTTTAAAACCTTTTCTTTCAACAAAATGAAAAGGCAGCTCATCTAGAATAATCATCTTAGCTAAAGCAGCCCTACACAGTTCTTGATCAAATTTCAAAGGAACGAGTACTCCCTCATTCAACTTTTGACCACCTTAAACTGGTTGAAAACCTAACCTAAGTTGATTAGTTTCAACATTATGGGAAAATTTTTGGACATCTAGACATATGACCTTTCAATCCTGAGGTAAATCTTAAAATTTGGATATGAAAAAGCACAATACTTACATTTTGCAATCAATTCTCCATTAGGACCATCTATTTTATCAAAATGATACCATGCAACAGATCTTTCCAATATGAGTTTCCTTTTCTTTGAGTTGATTTCATTTATAGTTTTGGCTGCTTTTGAACCTCTATTTTTATTCATTTTAGCTTCATTGTTTGCCATCTATGAGAGAAAAAATAAACAACGAAACATTAAAGATTGAACAAAAAAAGATAAGAATTGAAAAAAAATTAGAGCAAAAAAGAACCTTTACTAGAAGTCCTGAAGCACAGAAGAAATATGGAAATAGAAAGTGTGCTTTAGAACTTGTAGAACTTTTGGGGCAGTAAAGTAATGGAACGCCAATATGAAAAGCCTTTTGCATCCAAAGCAAATAAACAATTGGATCAAGTCATCTAACAGTTATCTCACCCTCACAAATTATAATTTTGAATTTTAATGACTGTGATATCAGATATGTCTATCTCTATTCTCTATAATTGAATTGAAAGTTGGAACAAAAGTAAAAAAAAAAGACTAAAAAGCATCCCAAAAAATTTATTTCTAAATAAAAATTATTTTTATTTTCAATTAGCTAATGGATGGTATATAATAATATAGATATATTTAATAATATTAAATATAATATCTCTAGATTTTATACATTATTAAAAAAATTTGGTGTGGTATACGGTATTTCGGTATCATAAATACCAAATATCATTCCAAATACCAAAATAATTTAAACTTCCCACCAAATACCATATTAAATACACCACGGGATGAAAATTTTGGTTTCAATATGGTATTCGATATATACCATACCATGCCCACCCCTACTCGATAAGTCGGCAGGACCGTTGGGTGGTCAGACAGACAAAACAGTGCAAACAGGCTATTTTCGAGCCAAATCATTAGGTTATCAGACATTTTTGGGTCGAAAAGAGATAGGCAGCACCCAAGTAGACTGAAGAGTGTCCTAGGGTAGGCCAGTAGGTTCGATGGGGTGGTTTGTATGGTCAGACAGGTGAAAAAGCGTGAACGAACTATTTTTGGGCCAAATAGATGGGTGTTAGCCCACGGTTCTCTGGGTGGGCTCGAGGCCCCATCTTATTTAGGCCAAAAATTAATTGGAGGCCCTAGGCAGGCTGAGAAGTAGCCTAAGGTGGCCCAATAGAATCGGTGGGGTTGTTTGGTAGTCAAACTAGCGAAACGATGCGAATAGGCTACTTTCAGGCCAAATTGATGGGTGTTAGCCCACGATTCTCAAGGGTTTATAAGGGACAGAGCGTGTTTTAGGCAGAAAATCAACTGGCAGCCCCCAGTCTATAGTGGCTCAGCAGGGTCGATGGGGCCGATTGGGTGGTTAGATGGGCAAAACGACAAAAATGAGCCATTTTTTAAATCCAAATTGGTGGGTTTTAGCCTACAGTTCTCAGGGTGGGCTGGGGTATTGGGTGTGTCTTAGGCAAAAAATCAAGTAGAGATACCTAGGAAGGCTGAGGAGTGGTCTTGGGTGGCCTGACAGGGTTAGCGGGGCTGTCCGTATGGTTAGGTGGGCAAAATGGCACGAATGGGCCATTTCAAGCTAAATTAGTAGGTGTTAGCCCACCGTTCTCGAGGTGGGCCCTTGGACCGTGCTTTTTTTGGTCAAAAATCAATCGATGATCTCTAGGCAGTCTGAAGAGTTTCCCAGGGTGGCCTGACGGGGTATGCGAGGCCGTTTGCATGGACAGACAAGCAAAACAACATAAATGGGCCATTTTTTTTGAAAAATTAGGGGTGTTAGCCTACGGTTCTCGATGTGGTCCTAAGGCACGAACGCATTTTGGGCCAAAAGTTAATCTAAGGCCCTAAATAAGGCTAAGGATCATCATAGGGTAGCCCAATGGGGTCGGCAGGGCTGTTTGGGTGGAAAGACAAGCAAAATGGAGTGAACGGGCTATTTTTGAGCCAAATCGAAGGGTGTTAGCCCATAGTTCTCGAGGTGGCCCTAGGTCCTAAGAAAGGCTTAGGAGCTGTCTAGGGTGGCCCGATGGGGTCGGTGAGGCCGTTTTGGTGGTCATACAAGCGAAAAAGTACGAACAGGCCATTCTCGAGCCAAATCAGTGGATGTTAGCCTACAATACTCAGGGTAGGTCAGTTTTCGACGTGTTATGGGCTAAAAATTGACCAACAAACCCTTGGTAAGCTGAAGAGTGGACTTGAGTGGCTTGGCGGGGCCTTTTAATTTATCAGACAGGCAAAATAATGCAAATGGTCCATTTTTGAGAGAAATCGGCGAGTGTTAGGCAATGGTTCTCGGGATGGGCCTATGGAATGAGCATATTTAGGGACAAAAATTGACCAGAATCCCCCAGAAAGGCTGAAGAGCAGCCAAGGGTGTCCATATGCGATAGAAGGGCCATTTGGTGGTCAGACGAGCAAAATAGCGCGAATGGGACATTTTTTGGTCAAATTGGTGTGTGTTAGCCCATGGTTCTCAAGGAGCGATCGAGCATGATTTGGGTCAACAATTGACCGACGACCCCCAAGCTGGTTGAAGAGTAACCTAGGGTGGCCCAATAGGGCCGGTGGGGCTATTCGAGTGGTCGTACGGGTGATATAGAGCGAACGGGTCATTTTTAGGTCAAATCAATGGGTTTTAGCACACGATTCTCAGTGTGGGCCTGGGGCCGGGGTTTGTTTTGGGATGAAAATTAATTGACATCCCTCAATATGGTTGAGGAGTGCCTAGTGTGGCTCGAAAAGGCCATTTGAGTCGTTTGGGTGGTTAGATGGGGGAAACAGTATGATTGAGCTATTTTTGGGATAAATCGGTGAGTGTACGGCATGGTTCTCTGGGTAGGCTGGGACCGGACATATTTTGGGCTAAAAATTAACTGACATACCCAAGGTAGGATGAGGACTAGCTGAGTGTAGCATGCTGGGTCAGCTGGGATATTTAGGTGGTCAGATGGGCAAAACAATGCGAATGGGCCTTTTTGAGCCAAATTGGAGGGTAGTAGCCCATGGTTCTCGGGGTGGGCATAGAGCACGGGCGTGTTTTGGGACAAAAATCAATTGATAACCCTTAAGCAGGCTGAGGAGTACCCAAGGTTTACCTAGTGGTGTTGGCGGGGCATTTTGGGCAGTAAGACGTGCAAAACGGTATGAATTATCTATTTCGGGCAAAATTTGTGAGTGTTAGCCCTCAGTTATTACGGTGGGCCCAATACTTGGGTGTGTTTTGATCTTAAAATCGATCGACAACCCTCAAAAAGTTTGAAGAGTGAACTAAGATATCCCAACACGGTCGCGGGTCTATTTGGGTGGTTAGACGAGCAAAACGACGTGAATATGCCATTTTGGGCTGAATCAATGTAAGTTAGCCCACAACTCTTGGGGTAAGCTTAGGGATCAGGCATTTTTTAGGCCTAAAATTAGTTAAGGACCTCCAAGAAGGCTAAGTAGTAGCCTAGGGTACCCCGGTAGGGTCAATGAGGCCATTTCGCTGGTCAAACGAGCAAAATAGAAGAAACTTGCCATTTTTGGGATAAATTGGTGGGTTTTAGCCCACTATTCTAGGTGTGAGCCTGGGACTAGGTGTGGTTTGGGCCAAAAATCAATTAAAATCCCTAAGGTAGACTTATGAGAGGCCTATGGTTGCCCGATAGGGTCGGCAGAGATGTTTGTGTTGTCAAACAGGCAAAATAGCATGAACGGGCCATTTTATAAATAAATTGATAGGTTTACACTACTGTTCTCAAGGTGGGATTGGGTACCAGGCGTGTTTTTGGTAAAAAATTAACTTGCATCCCCCAGGCAGGTTGACGATCGTGCTAGAGTGGCCTGCAGGGTCGATAGGTAGTTTAGGTGGCCAAACAGTTAAAAAGGCATGAACGGGCTATTATTGATCTAAATCGGCTAGTGGTAGCCCAAAATACTCAGGGTGGTCCAGTGGAACATGCATGTTTTGGGTTAAAAATCAATTAACGACCCCCATGTCGGCAGATGAACAGCCAAGGTTGGCCCAGCGATATCGGCGGGGCCATTTGGTTAGTCAGACGAGCAAAATGGCATGGATGTGCTATTTTTGGGCTAAATCAGTGGATGTTATCCTATGGTTCTAGAGGTTTCCCAGGTCCTGCGTTTGGTTTTAGGCTAAAAATCGATCGGTGGCCCTACAGGCAAATCGAAGAGCGGCCTAGGGTGGCTCGATGTGGCCGTTTGGGTGGTCAGACGGGTGAAACAGCGTGAATAGGTCATTATCAGACTAAATCAATAGGTGCCAGCCCGCCGCTCTTTGGGTGGGCCTGAGTTTTGCGCGTGGTTTTTAGAGAACTTAACCTATGGATCCAAGGCAGGCTGAGTAGTGGCCTAGGCTGGACCAGCGAGGTTGGCGAGGATATTTTGGTGGTTAGACGGGTAAAACAGCGCGTAAGGGCTATTTTTGGGCTAAATCGGTGGGTGTTAGCCCATGATTCTTGGTGTGGGCTCGAGGCTCGAGGCTCGAGTATGTTTTGGGTTAAAAAATAATCGGCAACCCTTAATCAAGCTAAGAAACGGTCGAGGGTGGCCAGATGGGTTTGGCAATGATGTTTGGTTGGTTATATATGCAAAAGGGAACGAATGGGCCTTTTTCAGGACAAATCAGTGGGTGTTAGTAGGGATGGACATTCGGTATTCGGTTCAGTATTTTCAAAGTTAGGGTATGGTAATTTGGTAATCCGTATTTGAGCATAGATACCACATACCATACTTATACATATCGGTTCGGTAATTCAGTAATCGATAAGTTAAACTTTGGTTCGGTACAGTATTTGGTAATACCATATTAAAGTTGGAGATGTGCAAATGTACGTTTAAACTTCAAAGAGTATATTTAATAGAAACCTTATTTAGTATTCTTTTGGTTGCTTATTACTAATATATTACCAAGGTCCAAGAGATTTTTTGGGATAAGTAATACTATTATCTATTGGGTTGGTTAGACATATCGTATTATATATATATATATATTATATATATATATATATATATAAAATCGGTATTCCATAAATACCGAATACCAAACGGTATTAATATCTTGTACCAAATCCAATCTCAAATACCAAAATATTAAAATTTTACCCCCAAATACCATACCAAATACTGAATTACCAAATACCAATTACCAAATTTTTTGGTTCGGTTCGGTAATTCGGTTTTCAGTATTTTATGCCTAACCCTAGGTGTTACCCTACGGTTCTCGAGGTGGGCTTAGGGCCCGAGCATAGTTTTGGCCAAAAATTGATTGATAACTCACAGGTAAGCTGAAGAGTGGCCTAGGGTGTCCCGATGGTGTTTGTGGGGCTATTTGGGTGGATAGACAGTCAAAATAGTGCGAACGGGCCATTTTTAGGCCAAATTAATGGTTATTATCCTGCGATTCTTGGGGTAGGCTTGGGTCTCAGGCGTGTTTAGGGTTAAAAATCAATCGACAGCTCTCAGGTGGGTTATGAAGTAGCCTAGGGTTGACTGTGGGGTTTCATGGCTTTTTGGGAGGTCTAATGAGCTAAATGACATGAACGAGCCATTTTTGGGCCAAATCGGTGAGTATTAGTCCACTGTTCATGAGGTAGCTCGGGGCTTAGGCGTGTTTTGGGACAAAAACCCTTAGAATTTCCCAGGCAGTCTAAGGAGTGACCTAGGATGGCCCAACGGGGTTTGCAAGGCCATTTGGGTGGTCAGGCAGGCAAAACAACACAAACGAGCCATTTTTTGGGCCAAATTAGTGGGTGTTATCCCACGGTTCTCGGGGTGGGCACAGCATCAGGGCGTTCTATGGGAGAAAAATTGAGTGACATCCCTAGGTAGGTGGTGGAAAGGCCTAAGGTAGCCAACGGGATCCATGGGGCCATTTGGGTGGTCAGACGAGCAAAATGGAGCAAACGGGCAATTTTGGGGCCAAATCGGTGGGTGTTAAATCAGGGGCCTATTTAGGCTTAAAAATCAACTAGAGGCCCTAGAAAAGATAATGAGTGACCTAAGGTAGTCTGGCAGGGCCGTTTGAGTGATCAAATAGGTTAAACGACATGGATGGGCTATTTTTTGGCCAAATCAGTGGGTGTTAGGAAACAGTTCTCAGGGTGGGCTTAGGGATTAGGTATATTTTGGGAAAAAAATAGATCACATATTCCCAGGAAGGCTGAGGAGCATCCTATGATGGCCCGACTGGGTCGCCAGGCTCTTTGGGTTGTGAGACAAGCGAAAAAGCATAAATGGGCCATTTTTGGGACAAATTGGTATATGTTAGCCTATGGTTTTCGAGATGGGAATGAGCTTGTTTTGGGTTTAAAGTTGACTGATGACCCTCAGGCAGGTTATAAGCGGCTTAGGGTGGCTCGACAGGGTTGGCGGGGCTGTTAAGGTGGTTAGATGGGCGAAATAGCTTGAACAAGCTATTTTTGAGCCAAATCAATAGGTATTAGCCGATGATCTCACAGTTGGCCAGTTCATGGGCGTGTTTTGGGCTGATAATTTATCGACAACCCCTAAGCAGGCTGAGAAGCGACCTAAGGTGGTTTGACAGAGCCGTTTGGGTGGTCAGACTGGTGAAACAACACAAACAAGTAATTTTTGGGATAAGTGGGTAGGTGTACGCCATGATTCTTATGGTGCACCCAGTTCCCAAGCGTTCTTTAGGCTAAAAATCATCTGGCATCCCCCAGGCATGCGCAGGACCAATCAAGGGTAGCCTGTAGGGTCGTTTGGGTGTTAGACGGGCAAACCAATGCGAACAAGCAATTTTTTTATCCAAATTAGTGGGTGTTAGCCCACGATTCTTGGGGTGGGCCTGGGGCCCAAGTGTTTTTTTGTCCCAAAATAGGCTGAGGAACATTTAAGAAAGGCTTGACGATGTCGATGGGGGCATTTGGGTGTTCAGACGGGCAAAATAGCTTGAACAGGTTGTTTTTGAGCCAAATCGGTAGGTGTTAGCCCACGGTTCTTGGTGTGGTCCCAGTTTTTGAGTGTGTTTTGGGCCAAATATTAATCACCGGCCCCTAAGCAGGCTGAAGAGTGGCCTAGGATTGTCTGATGGGGTCATTGGGGTGGTCATATGGGTAAAATATCGCAAATGGGCCATTTTTGAGCTAAATAGGTGGATGCTAGCCCATAGTTCTCGAGCTGGGTCTTAGGCTCAGATGTGTTTTGGGCTTAAAAATCGATCGATAGGCCCTAAGGAGGATGAGGAGTAGCCTAGGGTGGCCCTAGGAAGGATGAGAGCCAAATTTCTAGGATCGAGACCCAGGTGTATTCTAGGTAAAAAATCAACCTGCGTACTCCAGGCAGGTTGAAGAGCGGCCTAGGGTATCCCGATGGGGTCGGTGAGGCCTTTTGTAAGGTCAGACGAGTAAAATGGTGCAAATATGCCATTTTCAAGAAAAATTAGTGGGTTTTAGGCCATAATTCTCAGGGTGGTCCCAATGCTCGAGCGTGTTTTATGCTGAAAATTGATCAATGTCCCCATGAGGGATGATGCCAAGATTGAGGAAACGGTGCTAGAGGTAAAAGAAGAAACCAAGAAAATCTCTTCTGAAGACTCTAGCCCAATTTGGGGTGAGGATGCCCAGAAGGATGCAACTCCAAAATTAAGGAGAAGACCTCATTCGAACCATTTTTAAATATTGTGCTTGGTGGATGAGATAGAAGTTCACCTACTCAAGCAGCTGAGGTATTTTGAGGATGAGGAATATAATCCTTATATTATGGAGTTTGGCATTCAAAAAGAGCAAAATGAAACCCCCCCCACTTGAAGGTCAGCAAAGGCCGAATTCAATGTGCATCAAGTGGATTATTGATAATCTCATCAATACCCAATGAGCCTATCTGGAAATTTGATATGAAGTTGGGTAAGGGATTCAAGTCATCAAAGTGGCGAGATAAAGGAAGTGTCATTGTATCTGTAAGTTTTCCCAATGCGCCTCGAAAATGTATTGATCAAAAGTTAGGTTGACGTTTCAAATCCTCCAAGTGGAGACATAAATAATTATCAACAAGGTATCTTGATGAAGTCTGAGTAGTCTAGATAACTGATTCGTGCCGCGACAATAAATTAGATTCTTCTTAGGAGGCAACCCAAGGTATTTTGTTGTTTGTATTCGTATTATGTGATTGACATTAGATCTTCACATCCGTGGTGCCACAGGTATGTTTCTAACTCTCTTGTCTTAGTTTGATGCATTGGGGACATTTCATGATTTTAAGTTGAGGGTGGGGAAACTTGTGGATATTGATGTCCTCTTGGGGTTTTTGTTGTCATGCCTCTTTTCCCCGGAGTCTTATTCCTAGTAGAGCCGGTATGTTTAGGCGTATTATGATTTGTTGTAAAATTTTGTAGTTGACTAGGAGAAATACAAGTACTTGAGGCAGTTAACACGGTTTTATTATTTTATGAACACCTCTCAAGTGGCCTAATTTTTTAACTGTGTGATTTGCATCTAATTGTGACCACTATTCATCTTTGTATGGTATTAGTTCTAGTAACATGATAACCATTGCTAAACAATTGCATGAACCGAATGGGTAGTAGTTTGTGATGTACCTTTGTACCATGTGTGTGTGAGATGCTATCTAGTTTTCGTTGTGTGTTAAATCCAGAACTCTCCCAGTTGGTCTTGCCTTGGTTGTAGGATAGCGGTTGGGAAAGGATCATAGGCCATTTTTGATTTTAACCCACTTTCAGCCTAAATGACCTTCCCAATGTGAATAATATCCCTTGATCCCTGATTTGAGCCTATATGCCTGTTTCTTTCTGTGTAACCCCTCACCTTCCCGTTTACCTCACAATGAACCTATTTTAGCCCTGGTCCTCCTTGGACACTGTGCACCTTGACTTAGGCAAACAACCTAAGTTGAGGGTGGCTATCATAAGGATGCGTGATGCAAAGTGAGCATGAAGAGAGGTAGAATAAGAGAAACAAATAAAAAGTTGGGTGTGGTGAAAAATGAATAAGAGAAAGCTGTGTTAAAGATGATAAAAAAATAATATGATGATTTAAAAGACCGCATCCATCTTTAGCATATGTGATCAGTAAAAGAAGAGGAAGAAAAGAACGTTGAGAAGTGAAACGCTAAGAGTTTAGTGTAGTGTCAAGGAGGCATAGTCACTCTAAAATACCCATGAATATCATACCAGCCCCTACCCTACATTACAAGCCTAAGAAAATCCCTAAAGTGATCCTAACTGACCTACTTGAAGATTTGGGTACTGACTATAAGGGCAAGCCTATGGCATTTGACATGAAGTGTTTGGAACTTCATTCTGAAAGTGAAACTTGTGATTATCCCTATGTTTATGTTTGTGAATTCTGATATGAGTGAAAAAGGGATTTCTTTGTTGTGAGGGCACATTGGGTATGTTGCTAAGTCATTGACTTGTTCAGATAATGTGATCTTGGTATGAAATGATTTTTATTACTGAATTTTTTCCGTATCTTGATGCTTGTGAGTTGCATCGTTATTCTTCAAAACATCAACAGTGAGTTTTAAATTGACCGACGTTGGAGATGGTGAAATAATTCTGAACTAATATGAGTAGTTAGCTGCCAAATTTTACTTTGTATTCTCTTAGTTATGTTTTGGTTGTTTGAGGACAAGCAATTGTTTAAGTTGAGGGTATTGATGTGTGAGCAGATGCTAATACATTTGAGGCTTTTAACTAAGAATAATTGCAAAGTCTTAAGCAACTTTTGTCGTTTTTAATTATTTTACTTTGATATTGTAGTTAAAGTCATGATGCAAGGGAAATTTAAGGAAATGGAAGTAAAAGAGCTGAAAACTGATGTAAAAAAACTGAAAGTGTGGCTGACGACATTCCTCATAAGTCGTCGCCCCTGTGATAAGTTATCAGAAATCACGTCAGGTGTTGCAGTGTTAGAAAGATTAAAGTGAAACTGTGACGACATTTCTGACATGTCGTCACAACTGTGATAAGGCGTCAGAGTTGCCATCAAGTGTAGGCAGAGAATCAAATTTTGAATGGAGAAGTAACGACATTTCTGATATGTCGTCACGTATCTGATAAGTCGTCAATCTTTGTCGTCAGTTAAAGAAGAAGATGCCAAGAATGCTGGAGGGCCTGACGACATTCCTGATAAGTCGTCAGGACCCTGACACACCATCTCAAATGCCGTCACCTATTCCGAAGGATTTTACGAACAATGTGATTTTATTTCCTTATTAGTATTAGCAATAAAAAGCATTGTTTAGGGTTTTTCTAGGGGGTTGGCACTTGATTTTTACGAGACGTATTTTGGTATTTTCTCTCTCGAGCTTCTTGGCTTTAAAAAGAAAATACTTTGAAGAGATTATTGTCAGTATTTTGGGATTTTTCCTTTGTGATCTAATCTGCGATTCACTAGTTATTATTCATCTATATAAGTTTATCTTTCAAATCAAGAATTCGATTATGTGTTTCATTCGTTACATCATGAGTGGCTAAACTCTATTAACCTGAGTTATGGGATCTAGGGATAGGTCTTGATGAGGTGCTAAGTATTCAAGATTCAAAAGGTGGTAGGATTTCTTGATAATTCTAAAGTTTTAATTAATGTCTGTTGGTTGCAAACAGTAGACACACCTGCTTTGATTTGCTTGAGAAAGAAATCAAATATAGTAGGAAGTGAATTATCAATAGGGACTCGGAAATACTTCGTTTAATAATCAGCGCTGTAACAAGGTTGGTAAACCTGAGGTAAAATCTGGGCAGTAAATAGAAATTCCCTAAGTTCGAGAGGATTAAGGAATTAAATGCTTAAGTAGGTCGAGAGACATTTAAGCATAACATCGATAAAAATAGCTTGTTATCCTACCCACCATGAGAATCTTGAACCACTATTCGTATCTGTCATGTACCAAAACCCCCATTGAACATAATTCTAGTTTTTCCATAAACTCTTGATTCCAAGCACCGAAGCTAAAGTGACTAACATTTATTGGCTAATCTCCAAACCCCCATTTTATCTTTTTATATCTTCTTTTTGAATTCAACTTGTAGCTGTAGTTTCAAATTAGTTTAATCGTCACTCACACCGTTCCCTGTGGATTCGACCCCAACTCCAAAATTTGGGTAAATATATTAACGACGACTGCCTTGCACTGAATTGGCGTGTAAGTTGAGCGATATCATCAAGGACGTTTAAATCAGATATGACCTTTTTTTTTCGAGGACCCGTCTACTTTAATTGTGGACAGAAAGGTCACAAATCCTACAGCTACAGGCATACACCTAAAAGTGTGTGGGTTTGGAAGACCAAAGAAAGCACATCTAACCTGGAAGGATACAAGACCATTTAGGTACCTATACAAAATTAATTTTTTTATTTTGCAGGAATAGATCCGTAAGAGCTATAAAAAAGAAATGTGGGTCATTGACAGCGCATGTTCCAGATAGATGACCAGAAAAAGGAAAACTTTTCTTCCCTAAAGAAAGTAAAAGGGGGGTCAGTGAGATTCAATGACAATGCAAGAGGCAACATCATTGGAGTCAGCTCAGTAAGACTCAGCTCTTCATGTTAATTCACTGAAGTATACCTAGTAAACGGTCTCAAATACAACCTGCTAAGCATCAGTCAACTATGTGGTGCCGGATTTGGAGTCCTCTTCAAATCTCAAAGTTTCTCAATCAAACATGACAAAAGAAATATCTCCCATATGGGTGAACATATTGATAATATTTATGTTTTAAATAGTCCTGACTTTGCCACATTGACTTGCCTCACTGTGGAAGCCAATAATACTTTGTTTTGGTACAAGAAGCTCGGGAATGCTAGTATGTACATTAATGAGAAGCTGTCTAGGCTTGATTTGGTGAAAGGTCGGCCAAAACTCAAGTTTGAAAAAGATCGCATTTGTGATTCCTGCCAACTGGGTAAACAGACTAGAAAATCTTTCAAAGCCAAGGACATCGTCTCTACTACCAGGCCTCTCCAAACAATCCACATGGATCTGTTTGGTACCACTAAAACTACAAGCATTGGTGGAAAAAGATATTTTTTTATCATAGCTAATGTTCACTCTCGATTTAACAGGGTTATGTTTTTTCCACATAAACATGAAGCTTTCATAAATTTTAAGATCTTTTGTAAAAAAATACAGAGAGAATTCGGACACCTCATCACCTACATTCATAGTGATCATGGAGGACAATTTAAAAATAAGGCGTTTGAAGAGTATTGTGCTCAAAATGGATACTCTTAGAACTTCTCTTCACGCGATCTCCCCAACATAATGGTATAGTGGAATGAAAGAACCGATCCCTATAGGAAACTGCCATAACAATGCTGTTAGAGCACAATCTCCCAGATCACTTTTAGGCAGAAATAGTTAGTATAGCGTGTCATATCATCAACAGGTGTCTGATTAGACTTATTTTGAAGAAAACACCTTATGATCTCTGGAGAGAAAAAAAGTCCAACATCAGCTACTTCCATCTCTCCGATTGCAAATATTTTATTCACAATAATGGTAAGACTACTCTATGAAAATTTGATCCATGAAGTGATAAAGGTATTTTCCTTAGGTACTCTCACACTAGTCATGCTTACTGGGTTTTTAATAAAAGAACTTTGGTTGTTGAGGAATCTATGCACATTGTATTTAAAGAATATAACCACCTTACTACGAGTATAAGTATTGATGAAGAACAGGTGAGTAATACATTGATTGGAGAAAATCTCAGGATAACTCCAGAGCCTTCCTAAGAAAAGTCGACTCTACCTTCGATAGAGTTGACTCCTACAACAGAAACAGGGAGGCCAAACATTCCAAAAGAATTGAATCAGGATGCCATCTATTCAAATGAACTCATCATCGAAAATCCAAAAGACAAAGTGCAAACTAGAGCATCATTGAGGAGACAAGCATCCGTTTCCCCCGTGTCCCAAATTGAATCAAAGAAAACTAATAAAGCCCTTAATGATAAATCATGGCTTGAAGATATGAAGGAGAAACTAGAACAATTTGAACGAAATCAAGTTTTGGTACTAGTTGAAACATAAAAAAACTTCTCAGTAATCAGAACCAGATGGGTCTACGAAAATAAGGTAAATAAAGAAGGTAAAGTTATCACAAATAAATCCAGGCTCGTAGCTCAAGGATTCTCTCATCAGGAAGGTATTGATTATGATGAAACATTTGCCCCTGTGGCTAGGTTAGAGTCAATACGAATTTTACTAGCTTTTGTCACATTTAAATAAAATATTTTAAATTATATCAATGGACATAAAAAGTGCTTTCTTAAATGACTTTATTCATGAGGAAGTTTTCGTAAAACAATACCATGTATTTGAAGATCCTTCATTTCCAAATCATGTTTTCAAGTTATCAAAAGCACTCTACAGCCTTAAACAAGCCCCAAAAGCTTAGTATGACAGACTGAGTACTTTTCTATTAAATAACAATTTCACAGGGGTAAAATTGACACAACTCTGTTTATTCAAAAGTTTGATTCAAATCTAGTCATTGTGCAAATTTCCGTCGATGATATAATTTTTGGTAGTTCTAATATCTCTATGTGCGAGAATTTTTCTAATTTGATGAAAGGAGGATTCAAAGTGAGTCTTGTGGGCGATCTTATATTCTTTCTGGGATTACAAATCAAACAAACTCCCAAAGGCACCTTCATCAGTCAAGCCAAATACACGAAGGAACTCATCAAAATGTTTGGCATGGAGAAAGGAAAGACATATGGAACACCCATGAGTCCATCCACAAACATTGATTCAGACTTAGATGAAAAGGACTTTGACGAGAAGATATACCATGGGATGATCGGATCTTTACTCTACTTAACCAAAAGTCGGGCAGATATTATGTTCAGTGTGTGTAAATGCATCAGATTCCAGCCAATTCCTAAGGAATATGATCTTACTGCCATAAACGAGTCATCCGATATCTAATAGGAACGTAAGACCTTGGTCTATGGTATCATTTCACTTCTTATTTTGATTTAATAGGATATTTTAAATGCTTATTTTGTAGGAGACAAAAGTGACAGGAAGAGCACCAGCGAAATATTTCAAATTCTTGGTAATGATCTTATCTATTGGCATAGTAAGAAATAGTCTTCCGTTGCTCTCTCAACCACAAAGGCTGAATACATAGCTGTCAGAAGTTGTGGCACTCAAATACTATGGATTATGCATCAACTTCTTGACTTTGGCTTATCTTTTGAATCTGTTCCTATTATGTGTGATAACATTAGTGCCATCATCCTATCAAGTATACTGTGAATCACTCTAGGGATAAAGATACTGATATCAAGCATCATTTCATTCGAGATCATGTTGAAAATGGTGAATTTTTCCTAAACATTGCTGACTTTGAAAATCAACTAGTAGATATCTTTACAAAACCTTTGCTAGAATAAAGCTTTTGCTCTCTATGAAAAAGTCTTGGAATTTTTAGCATTCATGATATTTAAAATCCCCTTATTTGTGCATTCCACTATCTGCATATTGCCTGTGTCATATTTCTTTTTTATTATTTCAAAGGGGGAGAAGGATACGAACATTAGAGTACATCAGAGTATCCTACTGGAGCAAAACAAAATATCAGCTAATACTTACACAAGTCAGAGGGAGCAAACTAAAAAATGGGGAAGTTAACTAATGTTTATACTTGTTGTCATTATCAGAAACGAGGAGATTATTAGCCTCCTAAGTTTATGTTTTAATAATGACAAACTAACAAGTGTATCTTTGCATCTGTTAATAGTGGAAAGATAATGGAAGCCGGCTCCAGAAATAGAAAGGAATAAAGAATGGAAAGACATCCAATAATACCAAAGATAATCAATCACAACAAGCACATATGGAAGGAGAATATCAACTCCAAATGTGACAGGAAATAAGTTCAAACTATTGTAGATATTAAAGATTGCACGTGGCAATTGGAATGAAAGAACGATTCAAGAATATGGCAAGCAGATCAATCAAATATCATAGAAATAAAATCCTAAATCAAGGCAGACAAACGAAAATAAATCCCAAAATCAAGGATGGCCACATCAATTAGGAAGGAAAGATCACAAGAATACTTGGAAAGAAATCAATCTCTACAAAACTAAAAAGGAACATAGATCACAGATATATCTAATATGGACGTGATCCAAAGCCATATATGGATATATCTGATATAAACATATTCAATGACTATATTTCTCAATCAAGGAATCAATTTAAATTCTTGATTGAGAAAAAATCTCTTGGGTTTCCTTATGAAGAGAAGCAGCCGAAGACTATAAAACTAAAAGATCGAAGACAGGCACTCTTTATGCAACTTCAGGGAGAAAATTCAAAGTGTGTCAATCTTAGTCTAACAAGGCTTTGTAAGTGTAGTTTACAATTGTTATATAAAGAGTAGGATTGAGTCAACTTTGTAACATCAAATGAAGCCGTGTCACAAGATTTGAAAGGCAAAATAAGTCTTCAGCACTTATTTTCTATCATTGTACTCGAACCAAACTTTCAAAGATCTAAAGAAGCTTGAAACCCAAGGGGATTGGATCTAGGCACTGGATTGGTGTGCTGAACCTGGATAAATTTTTGTGTTATTTACTTTACGCTTTATTATTTATGTGTTTAATTATTTAAGACTAATCTGTATTGTGAAGTCTTTTGATCTGCAAGTAACTCGACTGTGAGGATTTAGTAGTCGACTTACGTGAGAAATTTTCAACTCAACCCCTCTTAAATTTCACCTAGGTATATAGAAGACCAACCTAGAGAGACCTTCAGGGTTGGCGGGGCCATTTGTCTGGTCAAATGGGTAAAATGGCATGAACGGAAGCCAAATTGGTAGGGGTTAGCCCATGATTATCGGGGTGGGTCTGGGACCCTGGCGTTCTTTTGGGAAAAAATCAATTGGCGACCCCCAGGCAGGATGAGGAACACTAAGGTTGGTCCAACAAAGTCGACGGGCCATTTAGGTTGTCAGATGGGCAAAACGGCTTAAACAAGATATTTATGGGCCAAATCAGTGGGTGTGAGCCCATAGTTCTCAAGTTGGGCCTGGGGACCGGGTGTGTTTTGGGTCAAAAATCAATCAGTGGTCCCTAGATAGGCTGAGGAGTGGCCTAGGATGACTCGGTGAGGTTGGCGAGGTTGTTGGGGTAGTTAAACGGTTAAAATGGCACGAACAAGCCATTTTTGTGCTAAATAGATAGGTACTATCCCACAGTTCTCAGCCGTGTTTAAGGCCAAAAATTGATCAATGTGTCCCTATAGGATAAGGAGCATCCTAGGGTATCCCCACGCAGGATGAAGAGCCAAATTTGTTGGCTTGGGCACGAGGATATTTTGGGGCAAAAATTGATCGACGACCTCCATTCTGATTCAAAAGTGGTCTAGGATCACCTGGCGGGGTCGGCAAGACCTTTTGTGTGGTCTGATGGCAAAACAGTGCCAACAAGCCATTTTTAAGACAAATCAGTGTGTGTTAGCCCATGGTTCTCAGGGTGGGCCGATGTTTGAGCGTGTTTTTGGATGAAATCGATCGACAGCCCCCAAGTAGGTTGACGAGCGACCTAGGGTGGATTGGTGGAGTCTGTGGGGATTTTTCAGTGATCAGACAGACAAAACTGTACGAATGGGCTATTTTCGAGCCAAATCAGTGGGTATAGTTCGAAGGGTGCGTTTGGGGCCTAGGCATATTTTAGGCCAAAAATTAATCGGTAGCACCCAAGCGGAATGAAGAGTGGCCTAGGGTAGCTCTAGGAGGTTTACATGGGCATTTGAGGCAAAATTGGTGGGTGTTAGCCCTCAATTCTCGGGGTTGGCTTGGTCCAACATACTTTCAACTGAAAATTGATCGAAGCTCCCTAGTCTAACTAAGGAGTAGCCTAGGGTATCCCTACGTGGTGGGTGGGGCTATTTGGGTGGTCAAACGAATAACACGACGCAAATGGACCATTTTTGGGCCAAATCGATGGGTGTTTGCCCATGGTTCAAGGGTGGGCCTGGGTCCTGAACATGGTTTAAAACAAAAATTGATGGAATAAACCCAACTAGACTAAGTATCTACCTACGGTGGCCCGACTGGGCCGCTTGGTTGGTCAGACGAGTGAAACAGCACAAAAGGGCCATTTTTAGGCCAAATCAATGGGTGTTATCCCACCATTCTCAGGGTAGGCCCCGGGCCCAAGAATTTTTTAGGCTGAAATTAGACTGGCAAACCCATGCTCGCTGAGTGGTGGCCTAGGGTATCCTAGCGGGCCATTTGGGAGGTCAGATAAATGAAATCGCATGAGCAAACTATTTTTGGGCTAAATTGGTGGGTATTAGCCCACAATTCTTGGGGTGCGCCCATGTCTTGGGTTTATTTTGGGTTGAAAATTGAAATACGACCCCCAAGTAGGCTAAATAGCATCCTACAATGGTATGACGGGGTCAACGAGGCCAATTGGGAGGTTGAAAAGGCAAAACAACGTAAACAAGGCATTTTAGGGCCAAATCGATAGGTGCTAGACAACGATTATACAGGGGGTACTGTGGCCTGGGTGTGTTTTGGGATAAAAATCTCCCACAGCCCCTAGGAAAGCTGACAAGATACCTAAGATGGCCCGATAGTGTCAGTGTGGCCGTTTAGGTGCTCAGACAGGCAAAACGGCGCGAAAGGGCCATTTTTTGGGCCAAATCGTTAGGTGTTAGCCCACGATTTTCAGGGTGGGCTTATGTTCCAGGAGTGTTTTCGACGAAAAATTAACCAACGGCCCATAAGAAGGATGAGTAGCGGCCTAGTGTTGCCTGGCGGGGCCTTTTGGGTGGCCAGACGGGCAAAACAATGCGAATGGGCCATTTTCTGGCTAATTTGATGGGTGTTAGCCTATGATATTTAGGGTGGGCCAGGGACCTGGGAATTTTTTGGGCTAGAAATCAACTGGCATCCATTAGGTAGGTTGAAGAGTAGCCTGAGGTGGCCTAGTGGGGCCGTTTAGATGGAAAGACGAGTGAAATGTAATGAACAAGACATTTTCAGGCTGTGTTATGCCACGATTCTCAGGATGGGCCAAATTCTAGGGCGTATTTTAGGCTAATAATCGATCAAAACTCCTAAGAAGGCTATAGATCCGCTTAGGGTGGCTTAGCAGGGTCGCTTGGGTGGTTAGATTGTTGAAACGGTGCGAACTGTCCATTTTTTTATCCAAAACGGTGGGTGTTATCCCACGATTCTTGGGGTAGGCCTGGGACCGGGAAGTCTTTTGGGCCAAAAATCAACCAGAAACCCCTAGGCAAGCTAAGGAGAGGTATTGGGTGGGCTGATAGGGTCGGCAAGGTCATTTGGGAGATCAGACAGGCAAAACAGTAGAAATGAGCTATTTTAGGCCAAATCGTTGGGAGTTAGCCTAGGATTCTCAAGGTGGGACTGAGGCCTGAATGTTTTTTAGGTCAAAAATAGATCGAAGAAACCAAAGAAGGAAGAGGAGCAGACTAGGGTGGGCCAGCAGGGTCAATGGGGTCATTTGAGTGGTCAGACGGGCAAAAAGGCGTTAATGGGCTATTTTTGGGCCAAATAGATTGGTTTTAGCCTACGATTCTTGAGGTGCTCTCGGGTACCGGGCTTTTTGGGTTAAAAATTGACCAGAATCCCCAGACAGGCTGAGGAGTAGCCAAAGGTAGTACAATGTAGTTGGTAAAGCCATTTGGGTGGTCAAATGGGTGAAACAACGAGAATAGGTTATTTTCAAGCCAAATCGATGGGTGTTCGCCCACAGTTCTCAAGGTAGGTCTAGGGTGGCAGTGTGTAAAAAAATTAGTCAGCAACCCTCAGTCAGGCTGAGGAGCGACCTAGGGTGGCCTGACGGGGTCGTTTGGGTGGTCAGATGGGCAAATCGATGTGAATGGGCCATTTTAATCCAAATCGGTAGGTGTTAGCCCTCAATTCTCAAGGTGGGCCAGGCGTTAGGACGTGTTTTTTGATAAAAATCGACCAACGGTCCTCAAGCAGGTTGAGAAGGAGCCTAGGTGGCTCGGCAGGGTCGGCAGGTTCGTTTGGGTGGTCAGACCTATGAAACAGCACAACGAAACTATTTTTGGGTCAAATTGGTAGTTTTAGCCCATAATTCTTGAGGTGGGCCCGGGCCCCGTGCGTGTTTTGGTTGAAAAATCTATTGGAGGCCCCAAAAGTAGGCTGAGAAGTATCCTAGGGTAGCCCAACGGGGTCTACGAAACCGTTTGGATGGTTAGACGAGCGAAACAGCATGAACGAGCTATTTTTTTCCCAAATTGGGGGTGTTAGCCCACAGTTGTCGGTATGGGACCGAGGCAGATGCCTTTTAGGCCAAAAATCAGCCAGAGACCCCAGGAAGGATGAGGAATGGCATATGGTGGCTCGGCGGGGTCGACAGGGCTGGTTGGGTGGTCAAACGGGTGAAACAGTGTGAATAGGCTATTTTTGGGCCAAATCGATGGGTGTTAGCCCATGTTTTTGGGGTGGCCCCAACACCCAAGCATATTTTAGGCTGAAAATTAATTATCAACCGCTAGGCAGGCTGAGAAGTGGCCTAGGGTGTCTTAGTGGAGATGGTAAGGCCATTTAGGGTGGTTAGTTAGGTGAAACGGTGTGAACGGGTAGTTCTAGGCCAAATCAATGGGTGCTAGCCCATGGTTCTCGGGGTGGGCCTAGGGCCAGGCTTGTTTTGGGCTAAAAATTGGTCGGTGGCCCCAGGAAAGCAGAAGAGCGACCTAGGGTCAGCGAGGCTATTTGGGTAGTCATCCAAAAAATAATGTAAACAGGCTATTTTTGGGTAAAATTGGAAAGTGTTAGCCCACGATTCTTGGGGTAGGCTTGGGGCGTGGGCATGTTTTGTGCCAAAAATCTATCGACGACACCCATACAGGCTGAGAAGAGGCCTAGGTGGTTCGATGGGGTCAGCGGGGACATTTGTATGGTCAGACAGGCAGAACGATGCGAACGGGCCATTTTTGAGCCAAATCAGTGGGTGTTAGCCCACGGTTCTCAGGGAAGGCCAGGGCTTGAGCGTGTTTTGGGACAAAATTTGATTGGCGGCCCCTAAGCATGCTGAGAAGCATCCTAGGGTAGCCCTGCAGGGTTGGCGGGGCTGTTTGGATGGTCAGAAGGGCGAACCGATATGCGTGGGAAATTTTTGTGCTAAATCGGTGGTGTTAGCCAACAATTCTCGGGGTGAACCAGGGGTTCATGCATATTTTGGGCCTAAAATCGACCGTCGGCCCTAGTTAGGTTAGGCAGCGACCCAGGGTGGCTCAGTGGTCAGACAGGTGAAGTGGCGCCAATGGGCCATTTTCAGACAAAATCGGGGAAACTATAGCAATAGCCCCAAAATAAGGTGGCTTTCAAGTTTTGACCCCAAATAAAAAAGCTTCATAAAAATAGTCTTCAGCTATTAAGTTATATATTTTCATACAAAATTGTCCTTGGCCAATGGAGTAAATTATATAAATGATCCCCATAATGGATAACAACTCCATACTTATTCATCTTTGAACTTTTATTTTTTTCTTTTTAATTTTGCTTTGATTTTATTTGTTCTTTTTGATTTTTCTCAACCCTTACTTTTTTCTTTTTTCCTTTTAACTACTTCTTTTTACTTTTTTATTTTACTTTGATTTTTTATTTTTTCTTTCCTTTTTTTTGTTCTTTTTAATTTTCTTCAACCCTTAAAATTTTTTTCTTTACTCCCCTCAACGTCTACTTTTATAAAAAAAGAAGTTTTTTTTTTTAATTTTCTTTGATTTTATTTTTTTTTAAAGTTTTTTCTCGGCCTTTATTTTAATTTTATCTTTTTTTTTAAAATTTTTATCAACCTTTTTTTCGTTCTCTCTCAACTTCTACATTTTCTTTGATTTTTATTTTTTAATATTTTTTCATTTTCTTCTTTTTCTGCAATTTATAGTATTTTTGCTCTTTTCTTCGATTCTTCCAATCAAGTTACATCTCGTGAGAAAGAGTTGACACTATCACATTATAAAGGCAAGACTTATGACTTTCAAACAACAAGCTACGTTTCATGGGCAAGAGTTGACACTATCACATTGTAGAGGCAAGACTTATGACTTTCAAACAACAAGTTATGTTTCATGCGCAAATTTGACACTATCACATTGTGTTTTGATTTATGATATGTTCTATAACTCTTATCTTAGAAGCAAGACTTAGCTCAAGGACTTTCAAATAATCAATTATGCCATACAGGCAAGAGTTGACTCTACCACGTTATATTTTCATTTATGAGATGTTCTACAACTATTGTCTTAGGGGCAAGACTTAGCTCAAGAACTTTCAAAATACAAATTATGCCCTACCGGTAAGAGTTGACACTACCATGTTATGTCTTCATTTATGAGATGCTCAACAACTCTTGCCTTAGAAGCAAGACTTAGCTCAAAAACTTTCAAACTATTAATTATGACCCACGAGCAATAGTTGACACTACCAAGTTATGTCTTAATTCATGAGATGTTCTACAACTCTTTCCTTAATGTCAAGACTTAACTCAAGGATTTTCAAACAACAAATTATTCCCACGGGCAAGAGTTGACATTACCATGTTATGTCTTTATTTATGAGATGTTCTACTACTCTCGCCTTAGAGGTAGGACTTATTCCAAGAATTTTTAAATAAGTTACATATATAAGGTAAGAGTCAACACTAACACATTGTATTTTTTACTTATGAAATGCTCTATAACTCTTGTCTTATAGGTAAGACTCAGCCTAAGAATTATCGAACAACAAGTTATGCCCCATGGGCAAGAGTTGACACCAGCACATTGTGTATTGATTTGTGAGATGTTTTATAATTGTTACCCTAGAGGAAAGACCTAGACCAAAGACTTTTAAGTAATAAGTTGTGCCCCATGGGCAAGAGTTGACATTACAACATTATATTTTCATTTATGAGATATTTTATAACTCTTGCCTTAGAGGCAAGACTTAACCCAAGGACTTTCAGATAACAAGTTACGTCCCATGGGTAAGAGTTGACGCAATCACATTATGTTTTAATTTATGAGATGTTCTATAACTTTTGCTTTAGAGGAAAGACTTAGCCCAAGGACTTTCAAACAACAAGTTACGCTTCACGGACACGATTTGATAAGACCACATCTTATCTTATTTTATGAGATATTTTATAAATCAAGGACTTTTAAACAACAAGTTATGTCTCATAGGAAAGAGTTGACACTACCACATTATGTCTTGATTTGTGCGATGTTTTATAACTCCTGCCTTAGAGGCTCAAATTAGTCCAAGGACTTTCATACAACAAGTTACGCCCATGGACAAGATTTGAGATTACCACATTATGTCTTGATTTATGAGATATTCTCTAAATCTTGCGTTAGAGGCAAGACTTAATCGACAAGTTATGCCCCATAGACAAGAGTTGACACTATCATATTATGTCTTGATTTATGTGATGCTCTATTAGTATTGCCTCTAATGCAAACCTTAGCCAAGAACCTTCCAAAAGAACAAGTTACGTCCAATGGACAAGTGTTGACACTACCATGTTATTTTTTGATTTATGGGATGTTCTATAACTCTTACCTTAGAAGCAAGACTTAACTCAAGGATTTTCAACAACAAGTTATGCTCCACAAGCAAGACTTGGCACTAATACATTGTGCCTTGATTTATGAGTTATAATTTTTGTATTACAGGCAAAAATTATCCCTAAGAACTCCCTAACAACAATTCATGATCATAGATTTGCTTTGATATATAAAAAAAAAAAGAAGATCCCTTTGTGGATTATCCAATTTTTTATTTATTAGCAAAATATAATAGAAGTTGAGAAAAAAAGAAAAAAAGAGATTAAATAAAATAGAGAAATAAAAAAAGAGATTGAGAAAAAAACCAAAAAAAAATAAAGATCAAGAAAAAAAGTGAAGAATTGAAAAAAAATGAGAAAAACAAAAATTAGAGAAAAAAAATTGAGTTTGAGAAAAATGAGGAAAAAAAAGAGAAATGATAAAAATAAAAAATAAAGGTTGAGACAAATGAATTAAAAAAGGAAATAAAGAAATAGATAATGTTTGAGAAAAAAGAGAAAAAAATAAAGGTTGAGACAAGTGAGTTAAAACATGAAAATAAATTTAAAGAAAAAATAAAAAAGTGAAAATAATAAAAATAGAATTTGAGAGACAAATGAGTATGAAAATTTTAAAAATATATGAGTTGTAGAGGGACAAAATTGTACTTGCATTATACTTAAAAGGGATGAAAGACTAATCTTTAAAGATTTTTCTTATTGGGTCAAAAATTTAAAGTCACCCACTATTGGGGTTATACCATATAATTTCCTCGGTATTATTTGGTGATAATTTTATTTTTGCTATTACCTGTTGTTTTGTTACTATTTTTTGTTTCTTGTTCTTATACTATTTCTTTTCCTACGTTTTTTGGTCTCAAGTCGGAGGTCTATCGAAAACAACTTCTCTACCTCATCTCATACATAGTGGTTTGGATTGCATATACTTTATCCTCTCCAGAGCCTACTATATAAAAATATACTGAATATGTTATTGTTGGTTCAATATTTTGGTTGATTTAGTAAATGGTAGGTCCTACTCCTACAAGACTCTACTGAAGGAAATTTTTAATATGTGTACACAAATAGAATTTATCCAAGGGGTGTTAACTATTATTGTATACCTATATAAATAATTTTGACCTAAGAATGTAAAATGAACATAGAATTTTAAGAAAATGTTTTCTAACACCCTATCAATAATATCAGCTCTTTGATAGAAGACTAATTTGCAATCATCATCCTATCAGATGTGCTTACATCAATTTCCAATTGTTTATTTGAGAGTCGACATAGTAATTTATAAATTATAAATTCTGAATGTATTTAATTATTAACAACTACATGATGTATTAGAAGGTATGCATACTCAACTCTGCAGATTTATCACGAAACTAAGGTAAGTACATACAAAAGGAATAGTATATAAATAAGCACTTTAATTTGACATCAGCTGACAAGTAAACACTTCAATTTTCAGTATGTACATCTAGACACCTCAACCCATCTTTATTGTGTCAGTTGAATACACCAACTTACAAAGTGATCATCCAGACATCTCTAAAATTTATATGTTACATTAGCATCGGGTGTCCATGAGACATAGTGGAGACGAGTAGAAGTGTTTAATTGTTAGTTCCGACCAAGTTAAGGTCATGTGTAGATGTACACTTCCAAAGCTGGAGTACTTACTTGTCAGCTGAGGTCAACTTTTCGTGTTTGCTATACCTACGTAAAATAGTAAGCCTCCTACAAGGGTATGTTCATTAATTAATGATGGAAATGTATTGTGGAAAACAAGCCTAAGATTATTTGAATCATGACGTCTATTTTTGAAACAGTTGAAAGCATCATCAAAAAATGGACAAGAACCCGATTTGTAAAGCGGTTGAACATCATTGTCCTCTATCCAGTCGCCATCAAAAATATCACAAGATGAAGAAGTGTCCTCTTCAATAGCAATATAAATCCAAGATTTTCTTGGGAAGTTTATGGGTGCTAAAACCGTACTGCTAGTTCTGTGAGAATGTATGGAAGAAGAAAATAAGTTCGGAATGAAAATGAGAAGCAAGAATCTTAGTAGTGACGACAGACGAAGAGATGTTAAAGATGGAGAAGAAAATGATAAAGATAAGGAGGGTTAATGCGAAGAAGAAGAAGAGAGTGAATAAACCAAAAACTTGGGTTCTTGATTTTAACATAAAAATTTTTTAGAAGATGCAGAATTCCTTCAAACAAGCCACTGATAGAATGTAATTATCTGGATTGTTGGTTTCTCATTAGGCCCTCATCAAGTTACAATGGTTGTTTCAATTCGTTTGTGCAAGATGATGTTAGATCATAATTCTAACACATCCACTAAATACTTCCTAACCGACAGAAAGTAATACCATGATTTACTAAGTTGCCTTATCATTTATAAATTGTCAGTAAACTTAAGTAGTTGAGGGTGATAAGATTTTTCAAATGGAGATGCCTCAACAAAGCTGACCTTCAAATTCAATGTCATTTTCATGTGCATCTTCTAACATAGACATTCCAACGGGGACCTTGATATGGTTTCCTTCTCCATCCTTGTCAATAAAATTTAAAGATATTCTGTAATCACAAAAAGAGATAGATATTATGACGATCATTTCAGTAAAGTAATAGTATAAGTTACAGTATTTTACTCAATGTGTGTAGATGGTGAAACTATGATGATCATTTCAGAGGTCAGCTATTAGCCATCTCCCTCCAAAGACATGTTGCACAACTCAAAATGTAGTACCATTTAAAACAGTTTACTATCAATGTAATTTTTCTCCTCACAGTAACAACATATTCCTAAAATTGTTATTTTCATGCCTACAACTTGAAGATGAATTTCATATTTATTTTTATATTTTCATGCCTATTGTAGAAATATCCAGATTTTGAATTTAATTATTATTGAGATCATTATTAAGCATGATTATTATTATTATGTTTTGACATGAGTTGATGCATGGGTTATCAAGCCCCAAGTTTATATGTTGATATTTCAAGAAAGATGATGCTTTAAGCATCTTATGAGCTGATTATTTCAGATTTACAATAAATTTTTGATCTTTTGATCCTCAGATAAGTTTTTGAATCCACTTTACAGATTTATTACAGATTACAAAAAGCAAAATAGTTCTATTTACAGATTAATTCAGATAAATGCCTAACTAGTTTCATAATAAACCCTTATGCTAGTTTTGAAGTGGATTTCCAACAAGATGAGTGTAGAAAATTAAAGGGAGTAGTATTTAGCACTAAGTTGGGTATGATTCCATGGTCTTATACCCCAGACCTATGTTCCATCGTAGAATTGAGAATAAGGGCCCATAGTGGGTTGAGATAGTGATCACTTAAGCTAAGGTTATACTCCCTGGCAAGAGTATAACACCTCTCTCCAACGTGAGGTTTATTCCTTAGGAGGACTAGACGTTGGACTCCATGTAGCTCACATGGTTTATGTCGGTTCTCCCTAGTAGCAAGCTTTTCAGAATAATTTTTAAAAGAGTTTTCCCTAAAGCTTTTAGATAAAAGATAAAGTATTTCCCTTTGTAGAACAGTTTTAAAAGAGTTTTATTTCAGATTACATATTTTAGAAAAGAGTAACAGAAAAGCTTTTAGAAACTAAGTGTAAAGGCTCACAACTTTACACAGATTATGGTTTGTAAAAAGATATTAGCTATAGATTTCAGCTTTAGATTACAGATTTATGAATGATCCTTTCTACACTTAGACAGTATGACTTAAAGAAAGAATACAAGTACAGTTTTAGAACTAAATATTATGGCTCACGAGATTTATAAAGCATGTTTTGTTCCGTATTGCTATATATTTCAGTATTTCACATATTTCAGCATATGTGAGTCATTTACATTTAGTATGCATTGTTTTATAAACTATGATGATGAGATGATGTTTTACTTATGCATATCACCCCCATATACTTAGTACATCCTGAAAGTACTGATCCACATATAAGCCTATGTGCTATATTTTCTCAAAATATAGGTTCAAGTGCTCCATATCAGCAGCGTGAGTAGTTCGAGCATCTTTATCTATATTCAAAAATTGGTGAGTCCTCATAGATCAGGGACTTATTCCCTAAAGATTTTGCAGTTTAGTAGTTTTTATGATTCAGTATTTCCTTTCAGACAGTTTGAGTTAGCTGGGGGTCTGTCCAAGTGGCTCTCTAGTATTAGTAGTAGAGGCTTTCCAGACTGCTAGTTTTGATTCAAATTGTTTAGTATTGATGTTTTAGACATCATTCCCAGTTATTTCAGGCATTTTCCGCATTCAATATAACTTTTATGTCTATATTTCCTTTATTATGAGTTTATGCTCAGTAGTAGGCAGATAGGGTTAGCTTAAGGCTACTCGTAGTCTTGAACACCGTGTGAGGTCTCGAGATTAGATTTTGGGGCGTTACACTTTTCAATGTAATGAGACTCTGACAATGCCAACCCACGTGGACTTTTATGAATTCTTATCTTTAAGATCACATCCGCAACTCCAAGGTCTTTCATATCAAACTTGCTCTCAAGCATTCGTTTTGTAGTATTTATGTCAGAAATGTCTCTACTAATGATCAACATGTCATCCACATACAAACAAATAATGACCTTGTGATTTGGAGTGTCTTTAATGTACACACATTTATCACATTCGTTTATCTTAAACCATTTGCCAACTTGATTTGGTCAAACTTTGCATGCCATTGTTTGAGTGCTTGTTTTAGTCTATAATGTGATTTAACAAGTTTGAATACCTACTTTTCTTTACCAGGAACCACAAAACCCTCAGACTATTTCATGTAAATTTCTTCCTCTAACTCTTCATGTAGGAATGCTGTTTTCACATCCATTTGATGGATTTCAAGATCATATACCACCGCCAAGGCAACTAATATCTGAATTGACATTCTCCTCATTATAGGTGAGCATGTATCAAAATAATCAAGGTCTTTCTTCTGTTTAAAGCCTTTCACTACAAGTCTTGTCTTTTATTTGTCAATAATTCCATCAGCTTTCACTTTTCTTTTGAAAATACATTTATAACCTAAAAGTTTATTTCCTGGAGGAAGATCAACTAATTCTCAAGTATGGTTGTTCAAGATTGAATCAATCTCACTATTGAATGTCTCTTTTCAAAAAGATGATTCTGAAGACGACATCACTTTTTTAAACGTTTGAGGCTCATTTTCAAGGAGAAACATTACAAAATTCAATCCAAAGAAATTTGATGTTCTTTGATGTGTACTACGCCTTAGATTCTCATCGTTATGTACATTATGTCTTGGTTCATCTTGAGGTCGTTTAGACTCTTCACTACGCTATTCATGTCTAGTTTTATACAAATAAATATGTTCAAAGAACTTAGCATTATCTTATTCAATTACTGTATTTTCATTGATATCTGAGTGTTTGAATTTATGAACCAAAAACCGACATGCTTTACTACTTTAAGCATATCAAATGAACATGCAGTACATAGTCTAGGGTCCTATTTTTTTACCTTTTAAGACATAGGAACTTGGACTTTCTCTAGACACCCCACACTTTGAAATATTTCAAATTGGGTTTTCTTCCTTTCCATTTTTCATATGAAATTGAAAATGTCTTACTATGAAGCTCTCTATTGAGTATTCGATTAATTGTAAGGATAGCGTCTCCCCACAAGTTTTGAGGTAAACCTGAACTTTAAAGTTAGACATTCATTATTTCCTTTAAGTTTTGATTTTTTCTTTCTGAAATTTCATTTGATTCAGGTGAATAATGGGTAGTAGTTTGATGGATAATTTTATTCTCTACACATATCTCCGCAAAAGGTAATTCATATTCTCCACCCCTATCACTTCTTATTATTTTGATCTTTTTCCTAACTGATTTTCAAATTCTGTTTTGTATTACCTAAACGCGTCTATTGCATCATCCTTACTATTCTACAAATAGACATAACAGTACCTAGTGCAATTATCAATAAAAGTTATAAATATTTTTTCTCACCACGAGTTGGTGTTGACTTCATGTTACAGATATTTGTGTGGATTAAGTCTAAAGGATTGAAATTTCTTTCAACAGACTTATACGGATGCTTAGCATATTTTGATTCCACACACATTGGACACTTTGATTTATTGCACTCAAAGTTTGGCAAAACTTCTAAGTTAATCAGTTTTCGCAAGATTTTGTAAATGACATATCCTAAACGACTATGCCACAAATCATTTGACGCTAGCAAGTAAGAAAAGCCTCAACTTTCTTCATTTCAACAACTATTACATCAAGTTTGAAAAGGTCCTCATTGAAGTAGCCCTTTACTGGATACGTTTCATTCTTGGTTATTATAACTTTCTCCGTAAAACACACATACTTAAACTCATTTTTAATGAGAAGTGTTGTCGATACTAAGTTCTTCCTAATAGTATGGACATAGAGAACATTGTTGAGAATCAACACATTGGCGGAAGTCATTTTTAGGAATATCTTTCCACTTTCTTAAATCTTGGTTGTTTCATTATTTCCCATGAATATTACTTCTTTTGGACTAGCGGTATCATAAGTAGTAAAAAGTTCTTTGTCCTTCAAACATGTCTAGTGGCTCCTGAATTAAATCACCATTCATTTAGATATCCAACTAGATTGATTTTAGTGATCGTATCACATAGATTTTCAATCTTGCTAATGGTTTCCAACGTCATTATCTAATCTCTTTTCTTCTTCTTATTTAGAACTTGACTATTTAGAGCTTTATGGCCAACATGACTACAATTGTAGCACTTGCCTTTGAACGTTTTCTTGTTCTGCTCTTTCTCTTGTCCAGAAGACTTCTTCATCTGCTTATTATTTGGAGCATCATCCTTAACATGATCTACAACCATCATAGATGATTTCTCATTCAACTTATTATCCTCATCTATCTTGGAATAACTCGTAATTATTTTTTCTAGAATATGAGGATCTATAGTTGTGAACATTTGCATTTCAAATATGGCCAGCCAAAATGATATCATTTGTTTCCATTATTTGATGTTCACATCAAAATATTTTTTTCTCTGTCGTTTTCATTGCTAGAGCAATATCTGAACGACTTAATGACGCAACATTGATTGTCCTTGGGACAACATCATTCACAACCAAATCAATTTGTTGTTCAATTTCATTCGTCATTTTTCTATCAATCTTTGACATACTCTTTAGTATTTCAGAATACTAACAATAAAGATTTTAATCTTTAGCCAACTTATTTCTAGTCAATGATGAAGTTTTTATATCTTCAAATCATCAACCAAATGAACTTTAAAACTTGACGAAGTTTTTATGACTTCAAATCAGAATCAAATTCAAACGGAGTGAAATCCATAGGTTTTAAACTCCAAAAATCAATACAGAGATTTTAACGTATTTGTGAAGTTTTTATATTCTTCGAACCTAATTCCCATGTTGATTTCTCAATGAAAATTTTATATTCTTCTAATTGAGGGAGCAGAAATCAAAAGATTTTAGTCTCCAAAAAATCAGACCCAATACAGATTAACCAAATACTTGATTTATAAACGGCAACAAATTTTTTTCGTCACCAAACAAGAAACAAAAAATATATTTTTATACTTTTCTTAAAATTATTGTTTTTTTCTCAATTTTGGTTAAATCAGTATTTTCCAACAATAACTTTAACCACATATTCAAATTAACACATGAACAATCAAATGAAGTTTAAACTCTGTATTTACAACTTTGAACTTTTAACAATAAGTTCAACCCAACTTATGAACATCATCAAAATAAAGTTCAAACTATTTGCTGGAAAATAGCAAAATTGAATGTTAAGAACTTCAACACAAGTTCAACCAACTTATGAACTATCAAAATGAAGTTTTAAGAACTTCAAACACAAGTTCAAAAAGTTGAAGAACTGTCAATATGAAGTTCAAACTATTTATTGAAAAACAGTAAACCAAACAATACAGACTAGTATTAAATTCCTTAAGATTGTTATTTCGACGGGGACAAAATCTATATGTTTTCTATACAAACTTCAAACTAAGTTCAAGAATAAGTTTTCAAGAACTACAATGAAGTTCACACCTTCAATCAAAAGTTAAAATAAATAATCAAATAAACAATCAAAAGAAGTGTTTATCAACTATTAAGAAATAAAGATGAAGCAGAAATTTAAGAACCAAGTCTACCGACTTCACGGTGTGTCTTTAAGGAATTTATTCCTCTCAAGTACTCGAGGTTATGGAATCTATCCTTCCAGGATAAATGGTTCACTTTATGAAAGTAGCGGTACCTCAAACTTTCAAAAACTTCGGACGCACTCAATAGTTTGACGATCACAAGAGAGTTTAAGAAGAAGAAGAAAAATGTTTTCAACTCTAAAAAATTTGTCTTTTACCTAAGAAAAAATTCAGGTATTTATAGTCATCAAGGTATTGCGTCATGAAGAGAAGAAATGGTTCAGAAAGGTGCACCCCTTCAAAAAGGTGCAACTCTTCAGAAAAGGTGCAGCTCTTCTAAAAGTCACAACCCATTGAAATGGTCATAATCATTCAATCCTAGAAGGTGCCTATTCAAATTGCATCCTTTCTCTTAATGTCTTTCCAGAAAAAAATACCTATTCATTTTTCATACTGAGTCTTTTAGGCTAACTCATCCGACATTATGGAGAAACATATTCCTACGATGATACATAGTTTTGAGATTTAAATTTTCTAAATTTGTATCCGCTCGATGCTAAGTAATTCTTTCAAAAAATATCTGTATAGCTCATAACATATCTATATCTATGACATATCTAATGTCAAGGCTATTCATAACTCATAATGACATATCGAAATATCATATTGCTCATGAACCATATTTTGTGAAAAAACTACTCAGAATCATTGATAGCATATCTGAATGTCATACTAATCATCAATCTTGCTTTTGTAAGTGAAACGGTTCATAAACATTAATGACATATTCAAATGTCATTCTAATGATAAATTATATTGAACATAGTTAGATGTCGTAATATTCATAAATTTTACTGCGGTGAGCCTAAGTTCCATATCATGTCTATCAAACACCTTCTAATGATAAGCATAAGTTGTAAGATTCTTAAATGTGTTAATTTCTTTGAAAACGCTATTTTTCAGAAAAAATATTTTTAAATTTTTCAATATTTTGTTGTAGCGTTTCGCGGATAGCATCTTATTTGTGAAGTTTTTGGGTATTTTTTATGATTTTGGTTAGATTATTTGTAGTATTATTTGGTGATAATATTATTTCAGCTACTGCCTGTTGTTTTGTTACTATCTGATATTTTGTTATTATCTTTTGTTTCTTATTCTTATATTATGACTTATTCCTATATTGTTTGGTCTCGTGCCGAGAAATTATCGGAAATAGTCTCTCTACCTTACTTCTAAGATAGTAATATGAATTGCGTCCATTCTACCTTTATGAGAACTTATATATATAGGACTGAGGTAGTGTGGTGTTGTTTCAATGTTTGGTTGATTTAGTAAATAGTAGGTCCTACTCATACAAGACTCCAAAAAAGGGGAAGAAAATTTTGACACACAAATAGGATTTATCCAGGGGGTGTTAACTATTATATAAATAATTTTGACCTAAGAGTGTAAAATGAACATAGAATTTTTGTTCATGGGCCTATCTATCCTCACAAGAATATGTTCTCTTACACCTTGTCAATAATATCAGCTCTTTGATAGAAGGCCAATTTGCAATCATCATCCTATCATATGTCCTTACGTCAATTTCCAATTGTTTATTTGAGATTCAACATAGTAATTTATAAATTATAAATTATAAATTCCGAATGTATTTAATTATTAACAACTACATGATGTATTAGAAGGTATGCATACTCAACTCTGCAGATTTATCACGAAACTAAGGTAAGTACATACAAAAGGAATAGTATATAAATAAGCACTTTAATTTGACATCAGCTGACAAGTAAACACTTCAATTTTCAGTATGTACATCTAGACACCTCAACCCATCTTTATTGTGTCAGTTGAATACACCAACTTACAAAGTGATCATCCAGACATCTCCAAAATTTATGTGTTACATTAGCATCGGGTGTCCATGAGACATAGTGGAGACGAGTAGAAGTGTTTAATGGTCAGTTCCGACCAAGTTAAGGTCATGTGTAGATGTACACTTCCAAAGCTGGATTACTTACTTGTCAGTTGAGGTCAAGTTTTTGTGTTTGCTATACCTACGTAAAATAGTAAGCCTCCTATAAGGGTGTGTTCATTAATTAATGATGGAAATGTATTGTGGAAAACATTCTAAAAATTAAGTTGGCGTTTGGAAATGATGAATTGATTGATATTTGAAAATAAAGTAATATTTAATTAAAATAAGATTGAAAAAAATATGACAAACAGGGGTTGATCTATGGTAATTATCCTGTACTTTTAACTCTAAGATTATAAATTCAGTCATCAAGGTAACAAAAAGATGAAAATCTCTAAAAAGGAGAATTTTTTTAAAAAAATATTTAAAATTTAAAATTATATTTAAGCATGAAAATATATTTGGAGCTTGTGACTGGAGTGACACAACCCAATTAAGAGGTGCAACAAAGCACCCAATATAAGCTACAACCTGCCAAGTTAACCTTAATGGCTTAATCGATAACCCGATAATAAATGCATACATATTGTAGAATAGTTATAATATTAATAATGGAAATATTGCTTTTGTTGGGAAGTTGGAGTAAACAAACACTATGTTTTTCACCTCAATTTTGTTATTATCGAGGACATTTTTTTTGGGCAAAATCTAAGTTTTTTAGCCCCCACCTCCCACACGCCAAAACCCCCCCTTTCTTTTAATTTTTCGTACTTCGTCTTTAATTATTGAAATTTTGACCTTGAAATGTTGAAAAGTGTGGGTGGGGTGAAACTTGAAATTTTATTTACTTTGATATCATATTAAATTGTGAGAATGGTGGTGAGATTCGAATCAAAAACTTTTATCTACTGTGATAACCTTTTTCTTCACTTGAAACATACAACAACAATATGATTTCTAATAACCCTATTCTATGAAATATATCTAATAATGCATCAAAATTAGACTAGATAAATCATTTTCATAAATTTTTGGACAAATTAAAGTCATAATCAACATAAGAGCCAATCCCTATCGTACTAGGTAAAATTTGATCAAATAATTTATAATCTCAAATTATCCATAAGCTCATGGTTCTATTTTTCAAACTTGATATTGATTTAACTAGCTAGGTTAAATAACTAATTTCTTAATTGAAAAGCTAGGCCACAATCCTTCAACAAAGCCTCTTGAATCCACTAATTCAACGGTTAACACCAACCAAAATCAAATATATTAATCCAAGCATTTTAAGGAATCGTTAGTTAATTACTTCAATGATTTGATTCAAAAATAATCTAACAAAAAAATTTCAAAGAATTCTTCTTTATAAAAAATAATAAAAATTAGATCTGAAATTCAAAACTATCTGATCTATATTTTTAGGTTTGTTGGCATTTGCAGTTAAATTATTTTTGCGGTCTCAGCTCCAAAATTGTGGCCCAAAACTCCGGCCTTCACGTTTACAGAAGAGGATTCCTTTTTGTAACTAAGCATATGCAAAGTTTGTTATTGTTCGTTATTCCAAACAGGCCTTAGCTTTTTGTGACAAAAGTGTCACATCTATACCTGCATCAAATTTCAAGAATAGATTTTAAGTTCCAACTTGTTTGAAAATCAGCCTAAGCCTCTCTTATTCAAGTTATCCTCGCAAGTCAGAATTCATAAATAATATTATGAACTTCTACGGATGTTTAAAATTCAATTAAAATGCAAATACTAAAAATCAATGCTTGAGTTATTTAAGAGTGAAAACATGAAAAATATTGTATGATCAATTTCTCAAGCTTCAAATTTCATATTTCAAGTTTAATATTAGAAATAATAAATCAATGCGTAAAACACACTTATTTGCAATTTTTAGAAAAAGTTTTATTGTCAAACAAGTCCTCAATTTTTTGATGTTTTGTTGGCAGAAATATTAGTCTGAGAAATATTTTTCACCAAAAGAGAGAAGTGACTTCCTCACAGTTGAATAGAAATAGACTTCCTTGGTATTTCTCCATTCTTTACTTCAAATCATTATTTTAATTCACACTTAAAAAGTATAATTAATCGGTCAAGCTCAAAATATTAATTACTGACAACATTTTCAATTTAAAAAAGAGCAATGACTTTCCTCACAATTGAGCAAAAATAGACTTTTTTTATATTATCTCAACTCTTTTTTTCATATCATTGTTTTGATTCACACTTAAGATATTATTAGTAATCTTTATAACTCAAGAAATATAAGTCGGCAAAATATTTTTCAAAAAATTTGCGACTTGATTTTTCTTGCAATTAAGCAGAAAGAGACTTTGTTTGTATGTATCTCAACTCTTTATTTCATATCAATATTTTAATTCACACTTAGATATTATTACTAATCCTTAAAATGTAATATCTATTAATTAGCAAAAACGTTTTTCACAAAAAAGAGAGAAACGACTTTCCTCACAATTGAGCATAAATAGATTTTCTTCGTATTTATCTCAACTCTTTACTTCATATCACTATTTTAGTTCGCACATATGAATTAATTACTAATCTTTAATACTCAATACATATTAGTCAATGAAAATATTTTTCAAAGAAATAGAGATACGACTTTCCTCGTAATTGAGTGGAAATAGATTTCTTTATCTTCATCTCAATTCTTTACTTCATATATGTCATTCTTTTGACTTGCACTTCGATATATTGCTAATCTTTAAAACTCAAGAAATATTAATCGGCATAAATATTTTTACTAAAAGGAAGAAGTGACTTTCCTCACAATTGAGCTAGAATAGACTTCATTTATATTTATAAAGAGCTCTTTACTTCATATCATTATCTTGATTCATTATTTTATATCAATAACTTCCATCATACCAGACGGCACCTTTAATTAGTTATCTCAACTAGTTGTATTTCAAATTCAAACTAGATTTATTAAACTAACATTTAATATGCGATCCATTTAGATGCATATCAACAGAAGTT
Source organism: Capsicum annuum (assembly GCF_002878395.1). Lineage (NCBI taxonomy): Eukaryota > Viridiplantae > Streptophyta > Magnoliopsida > Solanales > Solanaceae > Capsicum > Capsicum annuum. Next base: position 7,744,223 of record NC_061120.1, on the reverse strand, counting down.
CGACAATGAAACTTTGGACTATAACTCTATATGATAAGATGAGAAGTTAAATTATGAACATCTTGAAATAATGATATGAAATTCAATCTATATTTGTGGGATGACATAGCTGAATCTGAATTGTTAGGATTTGATGTAATGGAGTTGAACAGAAGTTCGATAATAAAATTTAGGTCTATAGCTACGCGTGATAAAATGAAAGAGTTTATTTATGAATCATCTTGCAACAATGATATGAAATCCAATATGCAATTGTAGGTTGGCATAGTTGAATCTGAACGGTTAGAATTTGACGAATTAAAGTTGAACAGTAGTTCAATAATGAAATTTAGGATTACAACTATGTGTTATTACTTGAAGAAGTTGATTCATAGACCATCTTTCAACAATGGTATGTAATCCAATCAACATATATGGGATGATATAGTTGAATCTGAACTGTTAGAATTTGATGCATTGGAGTTGAACAAAAGTTCGACAATGAAAATTAGGACTACAACTCTATGTGATAAGATGAAGGAGTTGATTTATGGACCATCTTGCAACAATGATATAAAATTCTATCTATGACTGACGTTGTTGAATCAGAAATGTTAGAATTTGTTGCTTTGGAATTGATGCCAAGTCCAACTCAAATAGTAATTACATACAAAATGTTTATGAAATTTCTAACTCTTTCTAAGTTCAAAGTAGTTTTTAATTGGATATGAAAAATAATTGCTTTATAGTTCAAGCAAGTGAGCATTTGTACACCATCCCCAATCTTATTCGATTTTGAATAAAAAAATTTATCTTCGCTTTGTTTCCACGGTTGATAATTAGCAAAAAAAAAAAAATAGATTATAGATCTGCTTGGTATGAAAAAATCATATATTTTTCACAAAATATATATGATTGTGTGATAATTGAATAAAAGATATATCATCTAGTTTAGACTAATTCTATAAAAATGAAGATAGGGTGTAGGTGGGCAGACATAGGTTGGAAGTACGGGTCGGGGTTCTGTGAATGAGAGGGTGAAGGGCACAGAATGTTGTAGGTGCCAATGGCCGAGAAGGGTGTGGAGTGGTGACTGAGGAAAAGGGTGGGTCAAGTGTTGGGAGGAAGAAGACAATCAACATAAAATGTTCTTTGTTTGTGTAGTTATTTTTTTGAAAAAAATTACGTTTTATGTCTATTTTTTTGTTTAAACCGATCATTGCAACACAATACCTAGATTCTATTAAGAAACATTTCCTTGATTTTTTATTTCTCAAAATAAGAACTTCAACAAAACACCAAACTACTTCTGACTAAAATACTGAATAAAACATAATTCCTCTTATTACCTGAAATATAAAATACTCCAGTCCTTATATATAAAAACTTTGATTTTTGTAAACATTGCAACCATAGTCAAGCAAACCATTAGAAATTATTCTATAGGCATCCCTACTCTCTTCATTTATTTTGGCTTTTCCTTGAAATGCTTTTATCCCTCTTTTCTGCAAGATAAACCCAAAGCATGCACTTTCTGGACTCATTTTATAAGAACAACTTTCTGTTGTAGTATCCAATTTTCAATTCATTTCATTTCAGCTTCAATGGACTGACGCTTCACAACTTGAGGCGATAATGGTGGTGTGCGGGGTGTTAGGAGGTGGTGTTGCAGCTTGGGAAAGCAGCTCGTCATCACTGTCATCGTCGTCTTGAGGGAGAGGAACATTTTTCAGAAGCTCTTTCTTCCTCGAAAGTCGTGTGTATTTCCTTAATTGCCTTTCGTCAATAACCATCATTGTCATTTTTTCTTCTTATTTTTATCTGTCTTAGTGCAACACAACACGTAGATTCTGTTAATAAGCATTTTCTTGCTTTTTTACAAAATAATACAATGCAAATCATTGTTTAGAAAATATTTCAATTCGATAGGAATGTCTATAATGTCATGTAGCTGAATATAATATAAAATATTATACAAAGTTATACCTGATCTAGCATATATTTGTGTATAGTACACTTTTTATACTATTTTACACTTTTATATAAGGTGGATATTTTATATAATATTTTATATAATAAATAAAATATTAATGTATATTTCTTATTTTTTCATAATTTTTATTTTTAATATAATATTTTATTTCACATAATAATATTATTATTTATAATAGTAAAGATTGATTCAAGTTAATAATATGTTAACCATGCGTTTTCAATACATTACCTTGGATGTTATTGTAAACATATTATTATTATTATTATTATTATTATTATTATTATTATTATAAAGGTTTGAGTAGTTTAACACAAAATTTCAAAATATTTTTATTAAATGTTGATAGCTTTTTTTTTTTTTTACCTATATTCAATATTGTCAAAAAAAAATTATAAAATTAACAACTAAAATTTTTTGAGTCCTTTAGATTTTGCCATTTTGAGAGCCTAAAACAAAGGCTTTACTAGCTACCCCTCCGATTTAGTATTTTATGAAGAGTGATTTTGATGCATCTTCCTAGAATCTTCCAACCTTTTGATTTCCTTTACTAACTCGAGCTTATAACCTTAAAATTAAAAGTAAAAAATATTTGATTTAGTATTTTATGAAGAGTGATTTTTATGCATCTTCCTAGAATCTTCCATCCTTTTGATTTCCTTTACTAACTCGAGCTTATAACCTTAAAATTAAAAGTAAAAAATATTTACCATCCAAATAACTGCTTCTCAATAATTTTTAAAAATTTCCCTAATAACTCTTACACATGCATGCAAAGAATGACATAAAGATCTAGGAAGGATGAAATAGTTGCAGGTGTAACCATAACTCAAACATGCTTAGCATGTATCTCAATTTATGTGACATTGTATTTTATGGTATTTTTTCCAAAAAATTATGTTGCTTAGTTTTAAATTTTTAAAAATATTTTAAAATATTCTATAATTATGTAGATATTTATGACTTGTTTTAGGTCAAATTCTTAACTGCTTTTTTCTTTTTATTAAATTTTCTTATCCAATTAAATAGCACTCCATTAATCTTTCTTTTGTAATAAGTCAATGAAAAACGTTTTAAAGCATGCAAATGATACACCATGGAAATTAGTACTATCATTCTCTATGGTGGCTCTACGTACAATAATTCCTTTTTAAATAATAATTGATGGAATTTCATGAATATTCTTTTGAGAAATCGGACAAATAAACAGCCTTCATTCAAGAATTAAGAAGCTATTTGTAAGTACAAGAAATATAGTGTTTTTAATTACATATTAATGGGACAACTCATTCTAAAACTTGATGATTTAAATGACTCTTGAATGGACAAATCTAACAAATAAAAAAAATTGAAATATTATCAATATTCAGATAGTATTTCTTTTTATTTTTAGTTCATGAGTAGAGCTATCGTAGGTGAGGGTGTTTCGGTACACACTCTTCATCAGAAAATTATATGGTGTGGAGAGGTTAAATATTTGTGTAGACACGTAATTTTTTATCCTTCCTAAATTTTAATTTGTCTATCAATATTAAATATTTATATTTATATTTAATCATATATTTTGATCTTTATTTTTATTTTATTCTAATTTTAAAAATAATATAAAAATTAAATATATGTTTTCTTTTATAAATTTTAATAAATAAATTAATAGTTTTAATATTATTTTATTATATTTTTATTTATTTATTTATAAATTGTTATTATCTTTTTGTTAAATATAAAATTAATTGATTATTATTTTATTTATATTTATTATATTATTTATTTTTGATTTATTATTAATATTATCTTTTATTAAAATAAATAAATAAATATAATTTAAAATTTGATTTTTTTTTTTTTATCTAATCCTTTATCTAAATAACTGTTCCCCCTCTTTTATTTCCCCCAAAAGAGTCCCATTATTTAAGGACTTTCCCCCTCAAATATATGGACATTGATGATCACTAAGTGGACATTCATCATCAGATACTACAACAAGAAATCAAAAAAAAAAATCTAAGAAAATTCCTGAGAAGAGGAGAGAAAACAAGAAACAAAGGAGAGAAACACTTAGAAAAGAAAAACAGGTAGAAAAATAGAAGAAATTGAAAGAAAAACAGAGAGTGAAGAGGTCGAAGTTGTGAGATTTCTGTTCTAGTTTTCGGACATCGTTTGTTCTTCCCTTTAATTAGTTCATCACACAGGTTTCAACTCTATTCATTTTATTTATTTTGTTTAAATTTATTGTGAATGGAAGTATGAATCAAAGCGTTTAAATGATTTTGTATATGACTTGACGTAAATGTTGATTCTATTATCTTTCGTCTAGCAATTCTTTGAGGAATATATTTATTAGACGTTTGTTGTCTTGTTGCATGGATATTAAACTTGCCGGATGAAATTATGCTTTTCAAGAGACTATTCAGTAAAGAAAATTTAAACATTAAGTAATGAAATAGTGTTTTAAACCTAAAGAAAGTTTAACTCTTATTTGTACTCTTAACAGAAGGTAATTTTTAAGTTATGGATAATTAAATTATACATTTTCTCTTATTTTCACACACACACACCAAAAAAAAATGATGTAAATGAAATCATGGACTTTGTTTTACCCCTTATTCCAGTCACGGTATTTTATTTTCTTATTCAACACCCTTGTTTCTTTGGATATATTTAGTTTAGTCTTCTTAGAGTATGTTATTTTTAATTTTCCTCTCCATATAGAATTAATGTTAGGTTGGTATTGGCCTATTGTATGTTGTTATGATAAAGAAAGAGAATTAAATTATTATTTTTTATTTTTACCAAGTTTGGATGTCAAACAAAAGATGACCTTTCGTATATGAATCAATTTTCCTATAGCTTATGTCAAGTTAGTTTTAAGATTATAGATTATTAGGTCAGTACAAAAATTGTGAGAACATTTTCTTTTTCTGGTATTTAAAGTGAATAAAGGAGTATTCTTCCGAGTAGTTAATTATCATAATGTTAATTCGAATAATTTTTATTTATTTATTACTTTTGATCGGTAACGGGTGTAATTAAGTTTGGTCTATGGTCTTTATCAATCATCTTAATTTTTCATAATGACGAACACTTAATAATCATAATTGATAAAATAAAAAGAAAATAATTTGTAAGGGTGCGAGGTGAGTTGCGGACTAATTTCAAACTCGTTGTGAATTTTAAGAAAAGAGTAAAAAATGGATAAGAAAAACTGTCGCGAGTTCATAAGAGATGAACCAAACGTCTTTTAATGCTAGACAAGTTTTAGGCACGTTTAATATATATTTTGTCTCAATTAAGAATGTGGCGTACACATCTTTCTGATATATTTAAAATTTAAGGATGTAAAAATACACCTTGGTACATATTTTTTTAAAATTAATTTGAATATTTTAAACTTTTACCGATTTATTTAATATAAAATAATAGGCAAGTTTTCGGTATAATAAAAATGAGCAAATTTGAGCCTTAACGATTTATTCAAATAATTTTAATCAAGTATAAGTCAATAAAAGCGACTATGCTAGAACCACGGGACTCGAGGGGTGCCTCACACCTTCCCCTCGGTCAACAGAATTTCTTACCCGGTCTTCTGTTTTCGTAGACCAATAAAGATACACTTCCTTTTGATTAGGGATTCAAAAAGGTGGCTTGGAACACCAAAACTTAATTCCAAGTGGCGACTCTGTAATTTAATTAACCCCTATTCAATACTGTCACTTTAATTGGAAAAATCCTTCGACTTGATCCCTTCAAGCATAAAAGGGGTGTGACAATTTGTTATCATAACTACATAGAGAGATTTCTCCCATCGCATTCAATGAGAAATTTGTACAATCAAGCATAATTTTCTCACCTAATTTTCATCGAATCAGCTCACTGGGAAAACATATTTTTCCTGAAACACTGGGAAGCTACCTAATTTTCAACAACAACAAGATATAGCCAGTGTATTCCCATAAAATAAGATTTGGGGAGGGTAAAGTGTATGCAGTCTATACCCATGAGCGAACCGACGTGTAATTTTCGGGTGCTTGAGCACCCACTAAACTCACGTAGAATAGGTATAATTATATAAGAAACAGTGAAAAAATGGTAAAATATATACAAAAGCACCCAGAGAATAAAAGCATGGTTGGATGCTCTAACTTTAGACATAACCTTCATGTCTTCCATCGTGGGATCGAATCTCTATAGCTGCATTGTTTAGTAAATTTTTTTTTGAGCACCCACAATCTAAAAAAACTGGGTCCGCCACTGTCTATACCAATACTTCGAATAAAATAGAGAGATTATTTTCGATAAAACGACTACCTAGAAAAGCTTCCTAAGTTTAACACTATTATTTTTTTCTTTAACCGGAAATTCAATCAAAATATTTATTTAAATAGCCCTTGAACAAATTTCAAGGAAAAGTACTTATTTTTTAGTAGTGTATGAGTATATAATTATTTGCTTAGGACAAGAAAACTTGTACACTCATCACTAAACTTCTGACCCTGCCACTTCTTCAATTACTGTATTATTTGTTACATCTATTATTCTTTACTCATTTATCCTAAGCATGACTTCTTCACTATATTTTTGTGTTTCTTGACCTTATTTAAAATGTTTTACTTGAGCTAAAATTCTATTAAAAAAAAAGAAAAAACCATTCTATTTGTAGAACATAAGATTAAAACTGCGTACACATCACTCTCAGCTACATATTGTTGTTGGCTCAAAGCTAACAGTGGCCTTGGCGTGGAGTTTATAAAAGGAGTTCTATGGTAGTAAATAAATCATTGTCAAGTGACATATATTCTGAGAACTAAAGTAGTTCTTTATTTACAATTTTGCCATTTTCTTAAAGTAGTTCACTAAATTTTATGTATATATATTTTGGCCTTGATTTGAATTTCGAGAGTTATATTTTTTAATTTTATTTGTAAATTCGGACATTTTACATAGAGGAAGCATGTAGTTAACTTGTCATTTAAAAGTGGTGGATCTAGTTCAGATGTGTGGCTTCAATTAGCGGTAAATGCACAGTTTGAATTTCGAGAGTCGTATATTATAATTTTTTACTGTAAATTCAAACATGTCATATAAATTGAGAAAGAAGGAGGGAGGGTGGGGGGGGGGGGGCATGCAATTAAGCAAATTTTTTAAAACTTGCCATTTTAAAATGGTATAATATAGTTAAGATGGTGTAGCTTCAGCTAGAGATGGATATACAATTTGAATTTCGAGAGTTATATTTCTTAATATTGATTGCAAGTTCAAACATGTCACATAAAATTGGGATGAAAGGAGAATGCAGTTAAGCAAATTTTATAAAACTTGTCATTTGAAGTGGTGGATCTAGTTAGGAAGGTGAGACTTTAGCTAAAGGTAGATACACAATTTATTGTACGGGTTCGATGAAATTCAATAGTTTTGGCCTAGATCCTACATACATGTTAAGTTGGATCCCAATACCATAAAATGGACTAGGGATTCAATGGAAAGCAAAGAGTAGTCTGAATCCATAAACTTTATTCGTGGATCCACCTCTAATTTGAGCAGAATCCAAACATCTTTCATGTACAAATGCATATATTTCCATCGTTTTAATTTGTCTATCTTACTTTCTTTTAGTCCCGTTTTAGAAAGAATGTCTCTTTGTTTTTTTAGCAACTCTTTAATTTTTAATTTTTCACATGATATGCATAAGTCTACTAGATTAAAGAATATTTTGGTATATTCTAAATATTTTTATTTTAACACCACAAAATTGCAAAAGTCTTTTCTACTTTCTTAAATTTTGTATCAAGTAAAAATCAGACAAACAAATTGAAATTAATAGAATATGTATATTGTTATTAGAGTGTTCCAAATCATTTACTCAAAACAGAAGAACCATTCAATTCAACTATTAGGCCTAGCCCAACTGCCCAATTACCAAGTCACGCCCTCAAGTCCAAGCCCATGAAATGGGCCCAAAGATGGACATGGTTTTAATAGCTGGCCTCGATAATTTAGCCACTTTTAATAACATTATTCGACCATGGACAGCTCGCTAACTGAGTTACACCCCACATTTATCAAAGCACTCTTCAATTGCGTAGTATTATTAACCACGATAAATATTTTTTTTTTCTCTTTCGAGATACTTCAATCAAATACAAGGAAGTAATTTCCCCGAAAATACATCATTTTTGGAAAAAATATTCTTAAAAAATTGGCTTCTCTGTCGTACCAAACCCAGCCTAATTCCCAAATGACACTTCTCTTCGTCATTTGTTGTCTAAAATCAAGGAATAAGTACTAAAAATGAACTTAAAAATAGACAAGCACATAGAGGCGGAATCAAAACGTGAAATTTATAAATTCAAGATTCTAGCAGTTTTAAATTATTGATTTTTAAATTAATAATTTATGGATACAATTAAAATAGATTTCCTTAAAATAAATATAGTATTTGTACTGAAATTATTTAGTTCAATCAAACTAGTACCTTGATCTGATCACTAGCTCAAGTCGCTACATGATCAAGCAATTCTTTTATAATAACATTTCATTAGAATGGTCAAGCTTCTTTAGAATCGACTTTCGTATTATGTTATATTATATATTCTCTATAATAGTATTTTGTTATAATAATCAAAACATATTCAAACAAACGACATCGATATATAACGATTTGATTGTATCTTGATTTTCTTAGCTATGTTCTAACTCGGCGATTAGTACGTAAAATGTTTAGAGATTAATGTTACTTGATTGGAAAATAATTCACTAAGCACAAATAATATTAATGAGACTAAATTATTCAAACTATAAATGGTTTACATTAATGATAAGCACAATATTGTTGATTATAAAGGAAGTTAATGTTACCAAACCAAACTTGAAGAATGGTCTAAAAGCATCCTTTATTAGTTGTAATTTTATATTGAGTTTGAACACAACTAGTATAGGATAATAGTATGTGAACTTGAAGATTAACTTTTACGAGTGAGGAAAATGATCTAGTGGCTTCTACTTGCAGATTAACTTTGATAGGTAAGTTCGCTCGAACCAGAACAAAATTTACAAGCGAATACCCAACAAGAGAACAGTCCATATCGAAATTAGAAATGCAGCTGGGCAGACTGAATTAAGGACTCAAAAAATTGAGTATGAGGTCAATGGCGGATGCAGAATTTTTATTTAGGGGTTCAGAAGTAAATATACGGACTAATCGAAGGGGGTTCAACATCTATTATATATACATAAAAATATCATTGACCATGTAAAAATAGTATAATTTTCCGACGAAGGGGGTTCAGATGAACCTCTGAATTCAATGTCGTTCCGCCACTGTATGAGGCAGTCCCGAAGTTGTGGAATACTCTGTCTAGAGCTAAGAAAGGCGGACAATGAAGACAGAACTGGATAAGAACAAAGGGAAAGGGAGATTTGACAAAAAAAAAATACTGCTCATACCAGCTACAACCAAGCTGCTCATAGGGCCACAATAGAAGAGGTGCAAGTGAGAAGTACTAATCAAGACGACAAAACTTTGAAGAGTGAAGGAAACAGATGATGAAGGCAAGGGTAAAAACAAACAAAAAACAATTCCTAGCTCGTCTCACATTTGGAAGGAGGACCCAAAAAAGACTGACTGTAGGGTGCTACTCACAACCTAAAGAAACTCATCAGAGACAAGGGAATGTAGAATCTCCTGTGGGTTATAAATCAGGCCTACCTCAGCCTTTCTTAACATCAAAACCCCCAGCAGGTATGACGATAATGACCTTCACAAGTGGCAAAATGGAAAACAATAAAGAAATATCGGGACAATGCAATGATAGAAAGACTAAAAGGCCCAGGACAGACAATGTGAATGCTCCAAATTCACAAGGCAGAAAAGAAAGAGGCAAGTTGGCAAAAGGAATGGATAAGGATAGAGATGTACAGGGCAGGGCCGGCTCAAGCAAATCGGTGGCCTTAGACGAAAATAAAGGGAGGCCTTAAATTTTCAAAAAAAAATATTTGCTTTTATAAAGTCTATATTTTAAATCCTGAGGTGCAAAGTTGTAAATATTATAGTTGATTTCTTCTAATAATAACATAATTAATGCATTTAATTTTTCTTGAGACATACTATAAATACATCAAAATTCTTCTATAATTCTTTACTTTTATATCAAAAAAATTTATTTTTTTTATAAATAATATTTAACAATTTTATAATAAAAATCTATAATTTATTATTGCTAAAAAAATAAAATGTGGCCCTTAAATTTGGAGGCCTTAAACGATAGTCTTTTTCTTAAAAGGAGTAGTGCGGGCATTGTTTACAGATATGAGAGAGACCAAGCCGTATAAGTAACCAGACCCTCCTAAAGAACCAAATGCTCAATTTAGACAAAGAGACACCCTCGCCCCTACTCGTGAAGATCAGGGAATGAACCGATCTCCTCTCGTTGAAGAAGAAGCTACAACACACTCCCTTAATAATTTTATGGTCGAGGATAAGGCCAGCAACGACCAATCCAATCCTAATATGAAGATACAAGAATTAGAAGAGGAATTTATAGATGTCCCTGATAATATCTCTATAGTTTCGGAAGATAAGACCATTGATGTGTACACTCATATTGAGTCTGATACTGAAGAAAAGATGCAAAAAGACAACTTACATGATGAAGCCTTATGTATAATTGAGGCTGGTTTAGAAGATATTGGGTACATTGGCAATCCTTTCACTTGCTGTAATAATAGGGGTGCGCCTACAACAATGTGGAAAAGACTTGATCGAATGCTCTTTAATATAAAACGGTTTGACCGCTTTGGGAGCATCTCGGTTTCACACCTAGTTAGAGCTTGCTCTGACCATCTACCACTCCTTATTCAATCCAATAATAATACTGAGGCTTTTGTGAAATACTTTAGATTTCTAAATCTTTGGACCAGCCATGACCATTTCATGGATGAAGTCAGAGATGCTTGGACTCGTGATTACCAAGGAAACCCTACGTGGAACCTCCACCAAAAATTGAAGAACACTTCTTTAAGACTTAGCAAATGGCCTAGAGAGCTTTTGGAGATATCTTTGGTGAAGCAAAGAAATTAAAAGTGGATATCATAGCCCTTGAGCAATTATATTTGGTTGGTAATAGTGACACAAATAAAGCCAATATGAATAAAGCTAAAGCCAACTATATTCTGTATCTCAAGCTCCAGAAATCTATTCTCAAGCAAAAGGCTAGAGTGAAGTGGTTGACTGATGGAGACACCAATTCAGCTTACTATCACAGTGTTATTAAAGAGAGAAGAAGGAGATTGAATATTAGAAAAATTCAAGATGAAAATTTCCAATGGGTTGAAGGTAACAATAACATTGTTGAGGCTGCTTTAAGATATTTTAAAGGTTTTTCTGCCAGAGGGCGGAGTACAATGATTTCACATACCTCAACTGTATTGAGGCCACCATTTGTGATAACTTCAATCAAGAACTCATTAAAGATCCTACTGAGGAGAAAATAAAAAAGTATGTTTGATATGGACCCTGACATTGCTCCAAGGCCTGATGGCTTTAGTGCAAAGTTCTTTTAAACTTTTTGGCAGATAGTTGCTAAAGACATCACCAAGGCTATGAAAGCCTATTTTTTTTGGAGTTGTTATGCCAAAGTATTTTACCCATTCTTGCATTGTTCTGGTTCCCAAAGTCACATCTCCTCAACATTTTTCTGACTTAAGGCCCAGTAGCTTGTGTAATATTATAAGCAAGATCATTACTAAGGTCCACAATGCTAGACTAAGCAAGATTCTCCCAGAACTAATCAGTGAAAATCAAAGTGGTTTTATTAAGGAAAGGTCTATCACTTAAAATATTCTCCTAGCATAGGAGATAATTCAATACATTGGAAAACTAACTGAGTGGGTAATGTGTCTCTTAAGCTAGACATGGCTAAAATTTATGATAGAGTATCTTAGCCCTTCCTTTGTGAAATGATGATAAAATGGCTTTTTGTAAGATTTTGATTGACCTCATTTTCAGACATGTCTCTAATAATTGGTATTCCTGTGTCATTATTGGCTTTATACATGCTTTATTAAAATAAAAGAGAGACTTGAGATAAGGGGACCCCCTTTCCCTTTCTCTCTTTATTATTTGTGCGGAGTACCTATCTAGAAAACTTAACATGCTTTCTAACCACCCTAATTTCATTGAATTCACTATGTAGAAGAAAGGCCCCTGGATTAACCATCTTGTTTTCACAGATGATATCATTCTTTTCTTTAATGGGGACAGGGTTACTTTGGAAATTTTGAAGAATACCCTTGCTTCTTATGAAGTAGTTGCTGTCTATCTTATTAACAAGCATAAGAATGGCATTATCATGTCCTCCTCTGAGTTAGAATACTCCATCAAGAGGGTAAAGAGAATCACTGCTATGGACCACAAGCCTTTCCTTATTAAATACCTTGTCTACCCTATTTATACAAGTAAAAAAATATTATTATCTTTGCGTACATAATAAGCAAGGTTCTATTAATGGATGGCATACAAAACATCCCACTATAGGGGGAAGGACAGTTTTGATAAAACATATTTTACTTGCTCTTCCTACCCATTTATTGGCTGTTATGCAACCCCCTAAAAGAGTAAGATTCTTCTGGGGAGGTACAACTGAGAAGAAAAAAACACCATTGGGCTGCTTGGCATAAGTTGTGCTATCCCTATGTAAAAGAGGAAACTTTAGAAGATTATATGATGTTTCTATTGCCTTTACAACTAAGCTATGGTGGAATATGAGAACAAGAAACTTTTTTTGGAAAAGATTTGTAATTTCTAAGTACTGCCAAAGATCTCATATGCTTACTAAACTTTGGGACTCTGGTTAGTCTCAAACTTGGAATGTCATGTGCAAAATCAGAACAAAGGTGGATCATTATATTTTATAGAAGATTAGACAAGGATATGTTGATGTTTGGTATGATAATTGGACTAAGAAAGGTCCTAATGGGCTTACCTACCTGAAGGCAGTAGACCTAGGAAACTAAAATTGAAAGACGCTATACAAGGAGATTAAAGAGATTGGGATGGTTGGGATATTTATCTACCTGAAGATATCAGAACTTACATTCACAACCTTCAGGTTATTTTGAAATCTGAGTAAGCTGATATACCTTTTTGGACTTTAGACACCAACAACACTTTGTGTGGCTTCAGGTCGGCACCTGCTAAAACAAAAAAGACATAAACCTTGGGTGGACTCGATGACCTGGCAAAAGATGTCACTTTTAAAATGAATTTTATAGTGTGGATATCTTTGAGATATAATATTCCAAATAACGCAAGAATAATAAGAATGAGAACCTCGATATCATCCAGGTGCATCTGTTGGAAATCTTTTGATATTGAAACTACTGACCATCTTTTTTGCTGGGGAGAAATGGCTCAAGAACTGTGGAAGATCACTTAGGAACCTTTGAAGTCAAATTCAAGAACATTCCCCACAGTCAAGTGCTCATCAATTGGTGGTAGAAAAAAACTCCAAACTAAGTTCAAAACATTATTGTTAAATGTCTACCTGCCTTGGTAATATGAGAGATATAGAATACTAGGTGTGGCATCAAATACAAAAATGAGAAGCATAATGTCAGAAAGTCGGTAAGCCACATTGCTACCTGAGTGGGACAGACTATTCAACAATACATTGGTAAGGTATCTTTTTCTTACAGTTGGGAGAAAGTGATAGGTCTGACAAATTGCTCTATCCATTTCAATAAGACTATCCCTCTAATTTGGTGTAAACCTCCTCTATTTTTAGTCAAAGTAAATACAGATGGAAGTTGTAAAGAAGGCGTTTACGGAGGGGGAGGTGTGATAATAGATTCCCAAGGGCATTTTATTATGACATTCTCTTTAGTTCTTAGTGAGGGAACTAATAATTGGGCTGAGGAAACATCCTTATTGTTTGGAGTGAAGTGGTGTATTGATAATGGGCATAGTCAGATTATGGTAGTGAGTGACTCGAAGCTTATTTTCGATTGCACTAATTTTCTATCCAAGCCCCGATGTAAAATAATCAAGGATATTAAAAATCTAAGAACTATGATGCAACAGAAAGACATAAGCATCAACACTGCTTTTGGGATGTCAATCAGATAGCTACCCCCAGAATTGTGGGCTATAGCACACCGACTTAGCTAAAAAATAGCCCATTCACATCGTTTTACCCATTTGACCAACCAAATATCCTCACCGACCCTAAAGGCCCACACTCCCCTGTTCCTCAACCTGCTTGGAAGCCCCTAGTCAATTTTCATCCAAAAACACGCTCGAGACCTGGGCCCACCCCAAAATCGTAGTCTATAACATACTGATTTGGCCTAAAAATGGCCCGTTTGCATTGTTTCACTCGTTTGACCACCCAAACGGCCCCCTAACCCCAAAGGCCTACGTACCCGCTGCTCAGACTTCTTAGGAGCCCTCAATTTATTTTAGACCCAAAATACGTCTAGCCAAGCCCACCCCTAGAATTGTGGTTTATAGCACATCGATTTGGCTTGAAAATGGTTCGCTTGTGATGTTTTGCCCATTTGACCACCCAAATGGCCATGTCAATCCCAATGGCCTATACTGCCCCACTCCTCAGCATGCCTGGGAGCCCCCGGTCTATTTTTGGCCCAAAAAATGCTTGAGCCTCGGGCCCACCGCCAGAATCGTGGCCTAAAACATGCTTGACCATCCAAACAGCCCTACCGACCCCAAAGGCCTATACTCTCATGCTCCTCAGCCTGCCTAGGATCCGATGATTGATTTTTGGTCCAAAACACGCCCTGGCCTCGGATTCACCGCTAGAATCATGGGCTATAGCACACCGATTTGGTTCAAAAATAGATTATTTGTGCCATTACACCTGTTTGACCACCAAAATGGCCCTACCGACCACAAAGGCCCATATTCTTCCGATCCTCAGCCTATTTGGAAGCCCCCAATCGATTTTTGGCCCAAAAATGCTCAAGCCCTGTGCTCACCCATGAAATCATGGCCTATAGAACACGTGGCCCAAAAATGGCCCGTTCGCGCCATTTTGCCTGTTTAACCAAACAAACGGCCCCGTCGACCCCAAAGGCCTATACTCTCCCATTTCTCAGCCTACCTAGGATTCCCCTATCGATTTTTATTCCAAAAGATTCCTAGTACTTGAGCCTACCCTAGGAACCGTAGGATGACATACTGATTTGACCCAAAAATGGACCGTTTGCGTTGTTTCACCTGTTTGACCATACTAACGGCCCTGCCGACCCCAAATGCCCACACTCTCTCGCTCCTCAAACTATATTGTTGCCTCGATCAATTTTTAGCCAAAAATACATCCAAGACTTAGTCCCACCCCCAAAATCATGGGCTATAGCATACTGATTTGGCTAAAAAATAGTTCGTTCACGTCGTTTCGCCCGTTTGACCACTCAAATGGCCCCGCCGACCCCCAAGGCCTATAATCCTCCTCTTTTTAGCTTGACCTGGAGCCTTCGATTAATTTTGGCCCAAAACATATTTAGGCTTTGGGCCTACTCCTAAAACTGTGGGCTATTATAGCACATCGATGTGGCCTAAAAATGACTTATTTTTGCCGTTTTGCTCGTTTGACTATCCAAACGGCCCTGCCGACCCAAAATGCCCACACTCTTTCGCTCTTCAGCCTTTATGGGAGCCCCCAGTCAATTTTTGACCCAGAACACACCCGGGCTTGAGCCCACCCTCGAAATCGTCGGATAACATACTGATTTGGCCTAAAAATGGCCCGTTCATGTCGTTTTGCTTGTTTGACTATCCAAATGGCCCAGCTGACCCCAAAAGACCATACTTCCCTGCTTCTTAGCCTGCCTGGGTGCCTTCTATCGATTTTTGGCCAAAAACTCACTCGATCCCGAGCCCACCCCCGAAAACGTGAGCTATAGCAAACCAATTTGGCTTAAAAACAGTCCGTTCGCATAGTTTTGCCTATTTGACCAACCCAAACCGCCCTACTGACCCAAAAATCCCACATATCCCCACTTCTCATCCTGTCTGGGAGCCCACAGTTAATTTTTGGTCTGAAACACGCCTGGTTCCTAGGCCCACCCCCAAAATCGTAGGCTATAGTACACCGATTTGGCTTAAAAATGGCCCATTCGAGCTGTTTTACCCATTGGACCACCAAAACTAATACAAGAATGATCATTAATATAGATGCTTTTGAGTATTTTGAATACAACTTATGGAGTGTACGAGTTGAAGTGTGAAAAGGGCTCCAAAGTCGCCCCTCTATTGCACTCTATGAGCTTCATTTTGTTCATTTAACACTAAGGGGCACTTTTGTCATTTTTTCTCTTATTGTAATAAGTCTATAAATAGAACATGTTAAGGTTTTAGCTCATTAGTTATTGAATGTTGATGTAAGAACACAAAAAATATCTCTCTTGAGAGAGAAAGCCTCCCTAGGTTGAAACTAGGACATGAGCAAGTGTGGAATCACTTGTGAATGTGTATTGCTTGGAAACGTTGGTGCTTGAGAGGTGGATCCCGATATTGTTAGTCGTTTACACTTTATTTCTTGTTGTTGTTGGAGCCGAGCATTGTGTTTGTGTTGCTCTCGAATTTCCCTTTGTTTGAAGATTGTTTTTGTCTGCGGGCCCCAAAGGTCCACATACCCCTCCCTCCCGCTCCTCAGTCTGCCTGGGAGCCCCCAGTCAATTTTTAATCTAAATCACATTTGGGCCTTGATCCCACTCCCTGAATCATGAGCTATTGCACACTAATTTGGTTCGAAAATGGCTCGTTCGCACTGTTGTGCCTCTTTGGCAACATAAATATCCCCGCCGACCCTAAAGACCCACATTCCCCGCTCCTTATTCTTCAAGTGAGACCTTGATCAATTTTCAATCTAAACACGCCTGAGTCTCAGGCCCACCCTCAGAACCATGGGCTATAGCATACTGATTTAGCCCAAAAATGGATCATTCGTGTCGTTTCACTTGTTTGACCACCCAAACGGATCCGCCGACTTCAAAGGCCCATACACCGCACCACCACCACTCTCTAGCCTACTTTTGAGCCCCCAATTAAATTTTGGCCCAAAACATACTTGAGCCCCCGGCCCATCACTGGCATCGTAGGCTATAACACACTAATTTGGCTCGAATATAGTTCATTCACGCCGTTTCACATGTTTAACCACCTAAACAATCCGCAGATCCCAAAGGCCTACACCCCTCCCCCCCTCATTCCTCAACCTGCCTGGGAGCCTCCGATCAATTTTTAGCCTAAAATACACTTAAATCCCTGGCCTACCTTGAGTGGGCTATAGCACACCAGTTTGGCCTGAAAAATAATCCGTTCGTGTTGTTTTGTTCGTTTGACAACCCAAACGGCCCCATCGAACCCAAAGGCCCATACTTTCCCACTCCTAAGCCTACCTTGGAGCCCTTGGCCCATCTTTTGCCCAAAACACATAGGGATTCAGGCCAACTGTTGGAACCGTTCTCTATACTATATCAATTTATCTCAAAAGTGGTTTGTTCACGCCGTTTCACCCATTTGACCACCCAAACGACCCCATTGCTAAAGGCCCACACTACTTCGCTCCCCAGCCTTTCTAGGAGACCCTGATCAATTTTTAGTCTAAAACACGCTTGGGCCATGAGCCTACCCCCAAAACCATGGGCTATAGCACGTTAATTTGGCCTAAAAATGGCCTGTTCGCCCTATTTTGCCCATTTGACCACCCAAACGGTCCCGCCGACCCTAAAGGCCCATACTACCCTACTCCTCAGCTTACCTAGGAGACCCAAATATATTTTTGGCCTAAAATATGCTCGGTCCCATCCCTAGAATCGTGAGCTATAGCATACCGATTTAACCTAAAAATGGTTCGTTCGCAGAGTTTTACCCGTTTAACCACCCAAACGGCCCCACTGACTCCAAAGGACCATATTCCCTCTCTTCTTAGCCTACTTGGAGACCCTGATCGATTTTCAGCCCAAAACACTCTCAAAACCCAATCCCACCCTTGGAACCGTGGGTTATAGCACTCTGATTTGGCCCAAAAATGGCCTGTTTGCACTATTTTACCTGTTTGACTACCCAAACGGTCCTGCCAACCCTAAAGGTCCATACTGCCCCACTACTCAGCCTACCTGGAAGACCCAGTCAATTTTCAGCCCAAAATACGCCTCGCCCCCAGGCCAACCCCCAGAATCGTGGGCTATAGCATATTAATTAAGCTTGAAAATAGTCTGTTCGTGCCGTTTCACTCATTTATCCATCCAAAAGGCATTATCGACCCCAAAGGCCCACACTTTCCCGCTCCTCAGCATGCTTGGGAGCCCCTGATTGATTTTTCATCCAAATCACGCTCAGGTCCTAGGTCCACCTCCAAAATCGAGGATTATAACAGACCAATTTGGCCTAAAAATAGCTCGCTCGGACAGTTTCGCCCATTTAACCTCCCAAATATCCCCGCCGACCCCAAAGGCCCTCACTCGCCCATTCCTCAGCCTTCCTGAAAGCCCTCGATCGAGTCTTTGTCCAAAACATACTCGGGTCCCAAACCCATCCCCGGTACCATAGGCTAACACACCGATTTGGCCCCAAAAGGTCCATTCGCGTAATTTCGCCCATTTGTAGCATAGATTATATATATACCGACTGAATTATAAAAACTCTCAACTAAAAAGATATTCTATAAATATATGGGGACTTTTTGTTTGAGAGATTAACATGTGTTAAATTTGAATGTGTCTAATACAAAATGAGCAGTGTGTTTCAATACGAATAAAATACATCTATATTTTTTAAAATTTGAATTGATACGGATATCTCTCAACTATATCAATCTCATTTTAATTTAAGATAAAAAAATTCAAACTCAAAAGTGTAAGGTATAAGATAATTATGATATTTTAAAAACCTAGCTTTTCTGATAAATTAATGTCACAATAAGAAAAAAAAATCATATTTTTATGTCTTCAAAATTAGTAAAACAATAAGATAATTTACAAAAAAAAAAAAAATCAAATTATAAAGTAATTTATTTGAATTTTTTTTTTAAAATAAATTTATCTATCAATAATGAGAATAAAAGTTTATTTAATCTTTGTGGTTTTTTTAAATCTTTATTAGAAAGGAAAAAGAAAACTAGACAAAAACATAAGAAAAGTAATTAAAAAGAAGTAATTAAAAAGGAAAAAATAAAGACTTATTTAAAAAAATAGTAAAATACACGTTTTTAAAAAAAAAATAGTAAATACACGTTTCTTGAAAAAGAAAAAAGATAA
Source organism: Capsicum annuum (assembly GCF_002878395.1). Lineage (NCBI taxonomy): Eukaryota > Viridiplantae > Streptophyta > Magnoliopsida > Solanales > Solanaceae > Capsicum > Capsicum annuum. The sequence continues at coordinate 7,724,977 of NC_061120.1, read as the reverse complement.
ACTATTTTCCTGATTTTTAGCAATAAAATACACATTGTTTTTCTCTTTTTGAATTCATTTGAAAGTTAGTTGTTTGATTGTGAGTGATCTTAAATAATTGTTCCTTTTTTAAATGCTATTTAGTTATCCAACTTTAAATAAACTTAAAATTTTCAAAATAAAATTATTAGATGTCTATTCTATTAATTTTCAGGATTTGTTATTACCATAAAATAAAGATTGATGGAGTTTTCGAATTCAAAAATACATTTAGAAAAAGTCTTATTATTTTGATCAAACATAAAAATAAAAATAATAATTAAAATGTAATTATTTAAAATATAAATTTAAAATAGTAACCATAAAAGCAATAGTAATAATAATAACAATTTTAATAATAATAGAGAAGAATTATTTATTTTTTAATTTAACAAGATGATAAGAAGGGGGGGGGGGGGGAAGGGAAACACATATGAAAAAAGATAAAATAAGTTAATAAATTTTAGAATCAGTAGTATAAAATTCAAATATCTTCTTTTATTTCATTTATTTTATTATGAAAAACTCTTTATTAATAACATCAATTTTAGATATATTTTCAAACTCAAAATATGTAAAGTATAAGATAGACATTTAAGAATCCTATATTTATCTAACAAATTAATATCACATTCAATTTTGAATTTGAAACAAATTTTAATTTTCATGAAATTTTTAATTTTCCAACCTCTTATATATATACCCACCAGTGACACATATAGCAGTGTAAGTTTTTTTTTTTTTTTATTCTTAATCATTTACAAATTTTTATTTATCCTAAATCTTTCAAATTTTTCTATCGTTTATGTGCTTAACTAGTTTTGTTTATACATGCAGTGTAGCAATGATAAAATTTTTATTCTCATATTTAATACTAACAAAGTCACATTTATACTTTTTCTTATTCATTTTATTCAAAATACTATCATGTTATCAGTATACTATAAAAATAAAGAATTTTTACAAATTATATTTTAATATACATTTTTTTATCATATAAAATTTCTACAATGGATAAAAAGATTTTAGGTTATAGTGCTCATCAACTCTCTTTGAATAACTATCAAAGTATGTTGATGCTTTACTTGATTTTTAATTATTTTATTATTATTTATGCTTAATATTATATCTATTTTTGTTACGGATATATCTACCATGGATAGAAAGATTATAGGTAATTCTCAGCAGATTCTTTTATTTAATTATAAATATATATTGTTCATGGTTAATTTAATTTAAAATTATTTTATCGTTGATTAATATTATATTTATCTTTTGAAATAAATGTACCTACTATGAATGACAAATCAATGCTCATCATATTTCTCTGAATAATAACATAGGTATGTCCTCATACTTGATTTAATTTTATAGTTATTTTATTATTTTTTGTGATTAATATTATATTTATCTTTTGTAACAAATGTGCCTAAGGACAATGAAGTTTCCACAAATCTTATGCACATAAATTTCTCCAAAATGCAAAATGAATATTTAAAAAATTAACAAGTACTATCGAGAGTATATACAAAGGAGGTTTATCAGACCATTTGTATAAAGAATGAATCAAAACATATTTATATATGCACAAATATTATCATTTTCATTTGTCATAATATATTTCTCTGTCACATTTTCATAGATACTCTCTACTAAGAAAGTTATAAAATAGATTAATATGCATCTAATTATTGCAATTGATTTATTCTTTTCATGATTTTACTTGCAAATATACATTTATATATAAAAAATATTTACTGATTCTATTTGTCATTTAAATTTTTTTAAAATCATACAACTAAAATCTCGATAAACAACAAGTCAAATGAATAATAAAAGTCAATATTAACAATCAAATAATTTTAGATAATGAACAATGCAATAAAGAAAATTATAGATCAATCTTTTGATAATTATATGATTCATTTTTTTTGGTCATATGATACGATTAAGGGATTGTGTGGAGGGGGGATGGCGCAGTGGCAGCGAAGGGAGAGTACATTGTTCAACTAAATTAATTGAACTATGTAATTTTTTGAATTATTTATTACAAATTATGTTTAATAATTTTTAATTAATTTAAAATATATTAATGTGCTATGATGAAAGTTAATTTATTCTTTTAAATTAAAAAATAATATTTCTAATGATTTATTTTTTAAAATATTTCGCACATTGCGCGGGTACTTATACTGGTTCTTAAACTAATAAAAAATATATTAATTGTCATTAATTCTGATGACTTCTAATAAGGAACGGTTTATCATAAATATATTTAATTAATTTTTAACTCTTAAATATTAGAAAAAAATAGTGCAAAAATGATTTTGTCTAAAGCAAAAACTTTTAATGAAGGGTAAAAAATTTAAACGATAGTTCTAAGGCCATTCACACTTTTAATATATTGTAGATGTAGATATAAATATAGATATTAAGAAGAAAAAAATATACAAATACCTACATTTGTAAAATACTTGAGATCTTTTATACGTATTTTTGACACTATTAAGTTCATTCATTCAAAAACCTTCTTGCTTACACATCTATAGATCAAAATCATATTGTTCACTATTTATCTAAATCTCTCGAAGAAGTTGATACCTAATAGCATTTTCATTTCCGCTAGCTTCTGATATCCTACTAGATTTTACAAGAGGTGAAGTTGCAATGCCCTCAGAAATGACAAAGTTCAAACTAGTTGATCAAATTCATCCTCACTTGTGTGGAAGTGAAAATCAAAGGTAGTTTGGGGTAATTTTATCATTTTATAATTTTATTTCAAGAATAAATTATGACGGAATTGTTATACCACCAAATGTGTGGGATAACCTATCTCGGTATTATTTATTAGTCCCGGAATAAGTTATCCCGAATATTGCCAATCAAACGCCGTATTAAAAAATTTATTCCGAGACTATTATTTTATCCCAAAATTATTTGTTTTGGTAACTCACACCAAACGACCCCTAAATAAGTAATATTTTTTAACAATCCAAATCTGAATATAGTTAGGAAGTCAAAAATCCCTAATTTTCATTGACCCGAATCCCACATTGACCGGGTCTCGGATTAGGAAATTTCCCCCAATTTCTAGGGTTTCTCTTCAACTCTTTTGCTTCTTTCAGTAATTAATCAGAGAAATTGGAAGAAAATTAAATGAAGTTCCAATCAAGGAAGCTGCTGAAGAAGAAATTCATGTGTTTTCAGCCAAGTTTTTCATTGGGAATGGATTATTTTTCAGCTGCAATCGAAGTTTTTTTTCGAAAACCAGTGATGGATACGTTATGATCATGTTGAGCAAATTGAAGTTGCATGGAACATAATCATTGTTTACGGAGATGATGCAGCCTGCAGGATTAAAAGCCCCGAAAAAATTGTTCTCCGGGGCTGTTTTGTTGGAGTCGTTAAATCATGAAAAACTCATGGTGTGTGGGTTATTGGTTTGATTTTTTTTGGTTTCTCATTCGGTGTTTGGTGTCCACATTGGAGCTCCGACTAATTCAGGTTGCGCGTTGCAGGGTCCATTAAGATGACAGCGCTCCAAAAGAGTTTTCTCCATATCCAGGGTTGAACCCTCGCCCTCTGATTAAAGGTGGAGCAGCCCCATCCACTGCACCACAACCCATATTGATTATTGATTTGATTTTAAGTCAAAGACACTTAACATGATCACGGAGTTACTCCCTTTAGGTAGCTTGAAAAAGGGCAAAATCCATCGCCACCATCTTTCACTTATGCACCTCAAGTGGACATTATTTTTTTTGACACCTTAAGCGGCTTTCAAGTGTATCACTTTGGCACGTTTTGCTGAATCAGCAAAACAATATTATGTGTGTGTGCTACACTCTCTAATAAGGTGAAAAGTGACGAATAAAATGCGGACATGTATCATTTTTATTTAAATAATTTATAAATAATTAATTTAAATAAAAAAATAACCCTCCCC